>NC_044009.1:926250-1235000 GCF_900496995.4 Aquila chrysaetos chrysaetos | reverse complement strand
TAGATGAAGAACAGAGTTAATGGAGCTTTCTTGTCCTGTTCCAGAACCACAAACCCCTTATTTAAAGAGACCTTGAAACAAATTGAAAGGAAACCAGAATGTGGAGGCCTGCCAATGATATCATTTCTCATTCTCCCCATGCAGAGGGTAACACGGCTTCCTCTGCTGTTAGATGTAAGTAATTCACACGGTGGCATTGCTTGGCACCTCTGAAGAGGTGACGGTGTCATACCCTTCTGTGGTTTGCTGAGCCCGGGACAGCCTTCTGCTTGGACTTCCATCCCTCTGGGAGCTGAGGCTGGGATGCCTGAGCCTGTATTCAGGATTTAGATCTGGAGCGATCCGCTTCTTGCGGGTGTCAGACGTGCAGCTTAAAGCATTGTGAATAACGCTTTCACGTCTCAGCGCCATCCACCCGAGTGACACGAGGTTCTTCTGTGCCCCGTGCTGTGTCCAGATACCCGGAGTGGGGTGGCACGAGCGTCCTGTTTGATTACTGGTCAGGTGGCCCAGGAAGGGAAAGCAGGTCTTGCACAAGCTTCACTGAAATCCGGGACTTCTGGACCCAGCTGCTCTGAACAGCAAAGCTGCTGGACGTGGGATTTCTAGTAACTGCTCCCAGTCTGTAGTGGGCTGCAGGGGTGAGGGGCAGGGGGCTTCCCAGCGCATGGGGTGACGGTGACGGTCAGGCACGTATCCGATGCGAAAGCCCCATCAGAAATCCGATTCACAGCTACCAGCACTGTTAAACCTTGTTTTGGCCGCGTGCCTGCCCCGCTGCCAGGCTGGCCCTTGGCACCGGCTCGAGCACGTGTCGCATCCTGAAATCCCAGGGAAGCGGTTGATGCGCAGTTCTCTGTCTGGCAATATCACTAAAGCGTCTTATCTTGAAATTCTAGACGGTCTGTCAAAAAACAAAAGCATGCACTGCAGCGTACGGAGCTGCCACCAGAGCTCTGAAAGCCATCAGCAAGGTGAGGCCCGGCTGCCAGCTCTCCACCTTTCCTCCTTCCAGCGCACCGTTCCGTCACTCTGGCCCCGAGCCTGCCCTTCTGGCCTCTCATTTTTCCTCCCTGCATCGGTTCACTTGAGATTTCTCTGCTCCAAATAGCTGCTGGATGTAGGCGTCTTCTCCCTCACTCACCTTTTTCACCTGATCTTGTTTTTTCCTTTTTTTTGTCATCTCTTCTTCTTTCCTCTTTGGCCCGTCTTTTGTCCTTCCCTTTAGTGTCATCTTCTCCGTTAGTGCTTTCCCTTCTCAGAGCCTCCCTTGAGGTGATAGCGAGCTGCGACACTTACTTGCCATGGTTTTTGGAGATTTAGGCAAAGAGCAGTAAACAAGCAAAGAGCAAACGTAGAGGAGCGAAGGAGCAGCAGAAGCGATGGCAGTCGTGAGCTGCGTGCTGTTCGCGCTCCCGCGTCCCATCTCCATCTGCTTTCCCATCTGGTGGTCGTTCGCACAAGGCGATGTGCCGCGGAGAGCACGGCCACCAAAGCGGCGGTGGCGGCTCTTCCTTTTGTCCCCCCTAAAGACCGGCTCCTGGCTGTGCGCTCCAGCTGCTCCGGAGTGGTCTGTCCCGCTCACTCATCCGTCGGGGGAACAAAACGCACGACCGCCGGGCCGGAGGGGCGGCAGGCGGAGGTGTATCTGCTCGGGAGGGACAACGCGAGGGACCAGGGTGCCCCGCGGCTGCCCTCGGCGATGCAAAGGGTGGCATCGCTTCACCTGCCTGCGGAAGGCTTCTGTCCTCCCTTCCATCTGTCTGCTTGTTCGTCCTCCTCTCTTAAACTCCTCTCTCGGGATGATTACTTCTTCCCCTTCGTATTGCTCCTCGGCGAAGCTCGGTGTTGGTGCGCTTTCACTTTGGTCCTTCTCCATGCAAAGCAATCGTGCCATCTCTCTCCTGGAGATCTCTGGTGGCAGGAGAACCTCCAGCTGCCTTTCCCCAAACCTGCCTTGAAACCTGTGTCGGGATTTGGCTGCTTCTCCCGTTGAGGGAGGCAGGGCAGCCGCCTGACCCTTCGCCGGCAGTACCGGTGCTGGTGCAGAGGACGGCTGGGCTCAGCATCCTGCCATTCTCCGCTTCCCTTGTGGTCTTCTTCTTCTAGCTGGTTAAGAACTGCAACGAGGGAGCTCGTGCTATGGAGAGGACAGAGCAGATGTACACCCTGCAGAAACAGCTGGAATTTGGAAAGAAGAAGGTGAGATCTTGTGGAGGCGGCGGGGGGAAAATCTTCTGGGGTGTGCTGTTAGAGGGGCCCATCCCAGGCATGTCAGACCTGTCCTGGGAATCCTTCCAGGAAGCCTTGAGCAGCTGGACCATTGCTGCTGCCAGCAGCAGCGTCACCGCTCTGTGCCCGGGGTGACCATTTTTTCCTGCTCTTCTGACTTAAATATAAGTTTCTGGGCACTCGCCCTGCCAGCTTGGAGGGTGCAGCAGTGTAGTCCTGGATAACCCACCGTCCCTCACGGCCCTTCCCTTTCTCTTCTGCCTCGCTGTGAGCTTTCACCTCCTGCACACGGGTGGCGAAAGCTGGGCTTGCCCCTGACCAGGGGAGGTTTTACCTGGGTGGATCAGCTGGCAGCGATGTCTGCCCTTGCTGTCTTGCTCCAGGCAGACACGGGGCTTCGTCCGTCTGCCAGGACTGTCAGAGAGGGGCAGATTTCTAAAGGGCTGTAGTAAAGCCTTGACATTGTGCCCCACTGCTGCGGTTCGGTGGGGCTGCGTCTCCAGGCGTGCTGGAGTGGGGTGCACAGCTGCCTCCTGGAAAAGATGTTTAAAAGCTTGCGATGTGTCCATCCCGACTGACCCCGGGGTCCGCTGCGAGTTCAAATACAGCTTCTTGACTTGATTTTGCCTGCCGCTTGTGAGACAGGTAGTTAGTCAGAGTTTCCCCGGATCTGTTTCAGCCTTTCCCGCTGATTTCTGCTTCCCGCTGGCTGCTGAAACGGGGGGAGCTGTACCTGCTGCTGTCGGAAGAAGCGGGCATCTTCCGCCGAGGTGCCGGCAGGCTCTGCTACCTCTTCTTGTTCAACGACGTCCTGATCATAACCAAGAAGAAGAGGTAAGGCTCGGAGGGGACGCGGGGGGCTTCCTGTCCCTGGAGAACAACTAGGGGCTTTAAAATCTCAATTTTCCGAGCAGCGCGTAGCCTAAGTCTTGAGATTTCCCTGTTTTGACCGTTATTGAAGTGTCCCTTGCTAGCCAGAAGGGCAGCACCCAGCTCCACCGCCCTGCTTCTGTTTGTGGGCGGCCGGCAAGTCCGCAGAGCCTTGTCCCAGCCCCGGGCATCAGCTCGTGTCCTCGCCGTGAGGGTCACCTCGGCGATGCCCGCTGAACCTCACCTGCCGGGGCTCCGAGCCGGTGCCGGGAGTCGGCTCCATCCCAGCCGGCGGCATCGGCTCTGCGGCTGCGCGCGGCTGAGGTGCCGATTCCCGTCTTTGCCGCAGCGAGGAGAGCTACACCGTCGTGAACTACGCCACGCTGGACCAGATCGCGGCGGAGAAGATCGAGAACGCGGACCCCCCTTCCCCTCCTCCCGGCAAGACCGGGAGCGGCGGCGCGGCCCGCGGCGCGGCCGGCGGGCATCTGCTCCGGGTGGTGATGGAGAAGGACAGCGAGGGCAGGCGGGAGGAGATCGTGCTGTCGGCAGAGACGCTGTGAGTGGCCCGGTGGGATTTCACAGGGTGCGCGTTCTTGCTTGTGGGATAAACTGGTGCCTTGGAAATCCCCGCGAGGGTTCTGCGAAGCACCCTTTCCCTCCCCGCTCCTCCTCCCAGAAAGGGGGACCTGCGGGGGCTTCTCCCCTTGCTCTGTTCCTTTCTCTCGCTTAGATTTCCCTTATAATTCCCACGTAGTGCTTCCCCTGTCGAAATGAAGCAAAGCGGCTGGGTGGCTTGTACCGCTTCTGAAGTACCTTTACGGTGAATGCTCTGATCAAATGCTTGTCCAGTCTGACTTCCCTTGAAAGCCTTCATCCTGCTGGAAATTTCCCAGCTACTGCCGGCATCCCGTCTCTACGGCTTTCTTGGTAATACAGGCTTTCCCTCTGCCAGGAGTGACCGGGCCCGGTGGATCGCTGCGCTGACGCACAGAGAAAAGGAAAAGCCTGACACCACTCCTAAAGGAGGTACCGGCATGCGGGAGGTCCGGCCTGGCTCTGCGGGGGTTAGCGGTTGCGTTAGAGCCTGAGCATTTGCAGGCACAGGTTTCTGCCTGGTTTTATCCGCTCCTGGTGGAGAAGGAGCTGAGGATGTGTGTCGATGGAGAATGCGGGGTACCACGCCTTGCTCGTTAGGAGTTGCCTCCCATTAAGTTATCGGTCGCGATAAACCTTCAATATGTTTCCCGGGAGGCAGCGTGAAATTCCGGGGGGGTGCCTCCGGCTGTCGGTAAGAAGAGGTTTGGCTTCCCCTCCCCATGTGCTTGGAGGGGGGCGGCCGGAGAGATGCGGGGCAGGGACCGGAGGGGAACGGAGCACGGCTCGCTGCGGAGCCCCGGCGGGGTGGGCGGCCAGGCCGGGCTGGAGCAGCTTGCCCACCCCCGGGGGGGGCCACCTCCGGGCAGGGCCACCGGCCACGCGTGCCGGGCTGCCGGCCGTGCCGTCTCACTGGGTCCCTGCCGCCCGTTGTCCTCCGCAGATCTGAGCCAAGTGGAGATAACCCGCGCCTACCTGGCTAAACAGGCGGACGAGATTTCCCTGCAGCAGGCTGATGTTGTCCTGGTGCTGGGTGGAGAGGACGGTAAGGGTCGGCGAGTGGGGGGGGGCTGCGGCCGGGGAAGGCTTACCGTAGGCAGAGCTGTGGCGGGGGAAAAAGCTTCAGCGATGCCAGTGAACCGGGATTTTAGCGATTTTCAGAAGCTTCCAGGAAGCCCTAGCTGCCGGTGGGGTCCGTGTCGCTGGCTGGCGCTGCGTCCCAGCAGACGACGGCGGCGGGTCCCCGGAGGCTGACGGAGGCGGCACTGCCGCGTTCCTTCCCGGCGGCTCCTGTGCGCAGGCTGCGGCTGGCAGCCAGCCAGCCGCGGAGACCTGGGAAGGGAGGGAAATAAGCCCCAGAACAGGCGGTAAATGAGAAACCGCCTCCCTTGCAAAGCTTTCCCTGGATGCCTCCGGCCGGCACCTCCGTGGGAAGGGGGGCGGGCAGCCCTCTCCTTCCACGCGCGTCCCCGGGAGCCGTGGCCCTTTGTCGTCCTTCATCACCCGCTCTGTTCTCCTCCTAGGCTGGTGCTGGGGGGAGAGGCTGAGGGACGGCGAACGGGGCTGGTTTCCCCAGTCCTGCGCCCGGCGGATCACCAGCCGCGCAGCGGTGGAATGCAACGTCCGCCGGATGGAGCGGCTGCGGATAGAGACCGACGTGTAGGCTGACGGCCAAGGGAAGACGCCTCTGCCGTGACTTCTTTCAGGGGGTCTTCAAGACCTCTGCGGACCGAGCCCGTAGCGGGAAGGGCGCGGGAGAGCCTTTCTTCTTGAATTTCGTTTGTCTTGAGCGGTCGCGGGCAGCGGATCTTATCGTTCGGGACCGGTTTGTGTAGCGGCCGTGACAGCAGCTAATTAATGCGAGACCCGGCATCCGAGCGCTCCTGGCCAACGCTAATATTAATGACCTGGAATGGGCTTCCAGAGCCAGCCAAGGTGTTGGCTCAAGTTGAAAAGGCTGCAGCTGCGTTCTGGGCTCTGCGAAGGCCTCGTGCTGCCGTCTCTTTCCCTGCTGATGTCTGGGCCAGTGCCTGCTGGCAGCGGCTGCACACCTTGCGTGGGGAGGCCTGGGGCGCAGGGAGAGCAAACCTGAATCAAGAATTTTTAGGAACTGAAATCTATATGCTAGGCTTATTCCTTGACCCGATTTTTCCCTCCTCTTTCTTTTTTTTTTTTTTTTTTTTTTTCCCCTTCCCTTCTTTCCCCCCACCCCACGAGCATTCTCGGTTCTTTTGAGCACAGCTCTGACCTCCGCAGGGTGAGGTGATGCCCACCACCTTTCAGTCCCCTGCTAAACTAGCAGGTGCCGGAGGCTGGTGCAGTCGGAGTCGTTGTCACGGAGTCAGCTCGGGGGCCAGAAACGGGATGCTCCAGCCAGAGGGAAGTGATTCGCAAGTCCCGCTAGACGAGCAAGCCGGGAGCATGAAGAGGAGCGATGCTGCAGCTCCCGGCTGCCCGTCCCGTCTCCCGAGGCGGACACGTGGATGTGCCGGGGCACAAGGCGGGGGGTCAGTCCCCCTGGAGAGGGATGTAGCGATGGAGGGTCAAACCTCAGCCTTCCCGAGGCAGAGCGGCCCCCTCTCCTCCCCTTCTCCCCCAGAATTAGCACCGACAAGCGATGAACGAAGAGGGCCGAGGCAGGGTGCTGCTTCTGCCGTAGCCGAGCAGCGTGAATCTGGGGTTTTCGTGGGTCGGATGTTTAACGCCGCAGGGAGTTTGGGGCGGCGGTGGGAGACGGGGCCGGGCGGCTCGGCCGGCGGCTCTGCGATGCTCGGCCGGTTGCACCTCGCGGAGGGGATACGGCAGCTACGATGTCGGGGTGAGGCGGCTCCGCGCGCCGCCTGGCTTGGGATTCACAGGGGCACCGTTGTTGTAACGTGTCTGTTTGGATTAAACTGTTAAAGGATTAGTTGGATTAACAATAAATTCCTGGATCCCCGTGAAAGGCGCGTTCTCCTTGCCCAAAAGGGAACTGCACGCAACGTCAGCAGCACCGGTGGGGCCCTGTGTTTAACCTGTTAGTGGCGACGGGCGTCCCTGAGCACGACGGCTCCGCGTCGGGTCGACGCCAAGGAGCCAGCTTGCCCCACCATGAGCTCTAAAAAGAAAGCTTCCTTCTGCTGGCAGCACCGTCCTGGCCTCTGCTTGCTCTCGACATCTGCGCATCTCGGGAACCGTCCTTCGGAATAGCTGGCTAAAAATCTGCTGCCAGTTGCAGCACGTTTCAAGCGTAATTGACTGAGCGAGACAAGATAAATAGAAATTCCGTGAGGCTTTCTGTTTATTTCTCTTAACTGTGGAAGAATTAAAATTTTTCATCAGTGCTAAATTAGAGGAGATGGGGTCCAAAAAGAGAAACACTAGCTACACAAAAAGAGGAAGCAAATTAAGTAGTAAGAACAGGAAAAAAAATCATGGTATTAAAAAAAAACATAGATGCAGGGCTGCTGCGGTCCCGTGCTCAGATGTCCGGCTTACTCCAGGCAGGTGCCGGGAGCCACGGAGCTGCAGGTCAGGTTTTCGTGCTGGAACGGGACGGGACCGATTTACCCCGATGCTTAAGGGCAGGCTCGCCTGGAGCGGGGCCGTCGAGGCAGACCACTTCCCTGCACCTCGGTGCCGGCGGGCGGCAGGGGCTGCCGGCGGGACACGCGGCGCGGTGGCATCGCTCGCCGGCGCGGGGGCATCGCTCGGCGCGCTCGGTGGAAGGGCGCGTGGGCAGGGGCCGCTCGCTTTCTGGCGGGGGCTGCGTTTGCTTTCCAGCCGGCCGAGGAAATAAATAGAAACCTTCGTCTAACGCGAGGGTCGCTTCAAGGCAAAGGTAACAAAACATATGATTGTCTGGAGAATCGGCAGCGCGACTAGCAGGATTGATCAGGGTCATTTGGCACGTGGACAAAATCTTCCTACTCCCTGGTTATCAATCATACGACATACGACCTTAATTACACAATTTTGGTCCTTCACTACATACTTATATTAACATTATTTCTTCACAATAATGATACCTAATGCAAAAAATACTGTTAAGGAAGAAATAAAATAAGGAAAGAATTAGCAACAAATTACAAGTTATATACAGATTAAAATAAATTCCATCAGGAAAAGAAACAATTCTTTTATTATTTTCAGTTGGCCCCTGTGGGAATAATTTAAAGGCCAAGCGCCTGGGCAGGGCTGTACTGCAGCAGCAGCAGCAGCAGCAGAGGCAGATGTGCTGGGACGGGAAGGTCCCATCTCCTTCGCAGAGCCTGGTTGCTTTTGACAATTGTCGGCTCTCGGGCTCTATTTGCCCGAGAGCTTTGTGCAAATAGATGAAGGGGCCTGGCTCAGGCAGGCTGTTGGCCCGGTGCCCTTGCCGGGGCGATGGCGTTCCCCGTCGGTGCCGGTGGCAGCCGCGGCTTTGCCGTGACGCCGCGCTCGCTGCCGAGCCGGGAGCCGGCTGCGGCCGCGCAGCCTCCCGGCCGTTCCTCCTGCCTCCGTCCCCTTCCCAGCTCCTGGGTTCAACTGGAACGGAAAAATAACGCAGGGTCCAGGGTTGGGGCGACAACATTTAAATAGGGATTTGTGTTTACCGGACCACGCAAGAACTTTGTGTCTTTGGATCTTTGATTATGACACTTAATTATTTCACAGGATCTTTGATTATTACACTTAATTTAGGCTTGCTTTTCGGTGGAGCAAATGGCGTGGGCAGCTCAAGCGGGCTGATATACTCCTGCTGTGAAGAGCAGGAGTTTCGCTCCTGACCCCCTGCAAAGCTTGCCAAGAGCAGAGCGCACTGTCAGCGAGGAAGGAATCGCCTGTCGCTGGAAATGCAAACCGGGACTCGTGCTGACAGAGAGGGTCGGGCTGCGGGCACCGGCTCTGCAGAGGCGGCGTGGTAAGTAAGTGCTAGAGCCCAACGCCTCGTCCCCACGGCAGATGATAATTTACAGTAAAAGACCATTGCAAACGCAAATTAAAAAAAAAAAAAAAAACAAAAATTCAAGTAAGGTGGTACTTCTGCTGGAGGCACTATGTCAGGAGAGCCGGGCACGTTCAGCCATCAGTTCTGATGACACTGTTGTACAACTTCCCATAAATATTGTTGCATAAATACCTATTTTGGACCGTAATTTCAGCCACCCTCCCCAAGCCCAGCACCCAAAAGATGAAGGCCAGCAATTTGCCACGAGCTATCGAAGTCCGCTGACCAGAAGCGATCGCTTCTGAACCGTTCCCGCTGGTGTCCGGCCGAGGACGCGCTTGCCGTCGTGGCGTGCCCGGAGTCCAGCCCGCGCCGTCGTGACGAGCTGCTTACGCTCGGCGCTTCAGCCTCGCTCGGACAACTCCAAAAGCAGATAACCGCTCATGTGGCTCGTAAACGAGTTCGTCGAATGGGTCGTTGGCTTCTTCAGGTGGCTGCTTGGCCGCACCGAGGGCACCGGCAGCTGCGGGACCTAGTGCTCGCCCGGCCGGGGCCCCCCCCGGGACGGAGGTGACCCGGTGGGCTCCGGGGGCCGCAGAACTGGAAGGGAAACCGGGACAGGTCAGTCCTCGCGCCGTGCGCCGTGTCGGCTCTGGACCGGAGACGCTGCAGGGCTGATGCTCCAGCACAGCCGCTCCACTTTGAGGGGGGGGGGCACCAGCCTCCTCCCCGCTCCCCTCCCCGGCGGGACAAGGCTCCGCGCCCGCCGCCAGGCTCCGTTGCTTCACGCCGGAGCAGCGGTTTTAGGTTGGTGCCCGCAGCCGCGGTGTGCAATAAGCGGCTCGTCGGGGTCTGGTACTGACCTGGGACCAAGGAGGGGTGCTCAGCCGGCAGCAGACGAGGCGCACCACCTGCAAAGCAAGTCAGAGCGTCCTGCCGCCCGGCCCCGCAGCACCGCTGCACAGCACCCACGGGGGAGTTGCTCTCAGCCAACGGGTTCGATCATGGTTTGGGCAGAAACAAGGTACGTGGGGTTTTTTTTTCCCACCGTGGGCGGTGCACGGGGTCATTTGGTTCCAGGGTACGCAGAAAAGAGCGCGCTTTGTGTCCCGGCTTTACCGCCGGCACGTTTGGGGCTAGGCTACTAAATAGCTTTATTTTCACAGCACTGCCAGCATGCAGCCTGCATTTTCATAAAACCTCCCTCGCGGCTGGGTGACGGTGAACAAAGCATACCAAACGAGGGCCTCGGGAAGAGGCCGGTGCTACACCATGTAACTGGTTTTAGTCGATAGCACCGCTACCAAAACCAACCCGCCAGGGCACGAGCCCCAGGCCGAGCACGGCCGCCACAGCATCCCCCCCCGCAGCAGTCGCTTCTGCATTAGGATTCCCCCCACCGCGTGGCACTCACTGTGGCACTGCGCCTATACGTTACCTTCCCGACACGTGGGTCCCGTGTACCCGTTCAGACAGAGGCACTGGCCGTTCTGAGCATTACAGTAGGAGCTGCTGGGGGCACACTGGCAGGGCAGGCTGCAGTCGGGGCCGTACTCGGTCGGCCGGCAGTCTGGTGAGGGGGGGCAGAGAGGCACTTTTAGACCGCTGCGGGTCCAGCCGGCTCCCGCGGCCGCGCAGAAATGCTCGAGACGTTTCCCGCTGTGCAGCAGGCAGAGCTTGCGGTGGTGGCCGAGCGCAAGATAAGGCAGAGAGCTTTTTGCCTTCTCCCCCTGCTCTTGAGCCCTGGTATTACAGAACATCACAGCACCCCGAGGCCAACGAGGTGTTCCTTCTGCATTTGACCCTCAGCCTTTTGACTCTGGCGATCCAAATATGAGGGCACTGGAGGCTGGGGGAGCATTTGCATTGAGATCGGACTACACATAGAGGCTGGAGAGGTGACTACTGCTGTTCGGATGCCCTCTTACTCGGTGAGGGGACACGCACAAAAAGGCAAGCCCCTTTCCATGAGATTTCAGCTCCAGCAAGAAGGGGTTTGCATCCATTTCAGGACCGGGCTTCTAGCCTACTGTCAATGCCCCTCTTGCACGGTCCCCTTTCTCACCTTCCCAAGCCGTGGCTCAACTCACCTGATCCGCACTTGGGGCCGGTTTTCCCGGGGGGACACAGGCAGCGCCCGGTGGCTGGGTGGCAGGGCGCATCGCCGGCGCAGTCGCAGAGATGCTGGCAGCCCTCGCCGTACGTTCCTTCCTTGCAGCCTGAGATATGAGAGGTGAGATACGGCACACGCGCAACGAGACCGCGCCGCGGGCTCCCGCCTGTTCCGAGGGAAGCCGGAGGAGGACGGCGTTACCTGTCTGACAGCGCTCGCCGCGGAGCCCGGCGGGACACCGACAGCGACCGGTGGCCGGGTCACAGCCTGCTCCGTGCTCACAGTCGCAGCGTTCCCGGCAGCCAGCTCCGTGGAAACCCGGGGGACAACCTGGGATGGAGCCGGGTGGAGGAGAGCTCGTTAAAGCGCGGGTGGGTTGAACTAGACGGCCTCTGCAGCAAAGCCTCCATCAGCCCACCAGAGAGAAGCAGCGAGCCTTTCTTTCTGAGAAGTGCCCAAGCGCACGCGGTTGTTCTCCGCGGCGAGCCTCGGTTGCAGAGCACAGCGGTTCAGCTCCGAAGCCTTTGCTCGGCTACCCAAGGCTAAGCTGCGCGGCGGTGACGTGCGTGCCCGCCTGCCTTGGAATGGCACCTCTGTATCCAGTGGTCTCACGCAGAGAATAGAAATTACCTTCTCTGCGACTACTTCTGCTACCTGGGAAGGGTTCGCTGCGCACACCAATAAGAAAGGAAGAGCCCATCGGTGCGCCCGGCCACGTGTGCGACTGCAGCGGGTCACACCTTTGTCCTCCGGTCCCGCTCTCTGGACAAACTTTAGAAAACAACCCCCGCCATGGCAAAGCCGAAAGCGTTTCTGCTGCCGCAACTCACTGTGTTCGCACAGGGGTCCGTAGCGGCCCGCGGAGCAGCGGCAGGCTCCCGTCCCCGGGTCGCAGGTGGCATTGTGCAGGCAGGCGCAGCGGAGCTGGCAGCTGGCACCGTACCTTCCCGGCGGGCATTCTGCGGGGGAGACGCGGCGGCGGAGCGGCTCAGCGGCCGGAGAGCCGGCTCCGGCCCCGCTCCTGCGCTTCAGAGGGCCGTGACGTGGTAAGGCAGAACAGGCGCAGGTGGGGTAACAGAAACCGGACCCGGTGTGAACCAGACCGAGCGAGCTCCACGGTTACGGGGCCAGTGTAGGGCAACGCATCCAAGTCAGGTTTACCTAATTCGCAGGATTTCCCCGTCCACCCGAGTGCACACAAACAGGAGCCGTCGGCTGCATCGCACAGCCCCCCGTTGCGGCAGGAGCAGGTCTGCCGGCAGCCCGCCCCGTACCGGTGCTTCTCGCAGCCTGCGGGACAAGAGGCAGTGGCAGCGGGCACACGGACCATGGTGTGGTTCGGGCAGGAGCGCCCAAGGCAGAGGACTCAGGGTAAGGAAATCGGTTCCCGCTCAGGACCTTTTCCAGCCCACCGCCTCAAATGCCTGCTTGTCCTGACGCACGGCCCTGCAGCTAATATTTACCTTGCTCGCAGGTGGGACCAGCTCTTCCTGGTGGGCAAACGCAGTCCCCGGTGACGGGGTGACAGGTAGCGCCTTCCCCGCAGGAGCACACCCGTGCACAGTCCTTGCCGTAGCGCCCAGCAGGACACCCTGGTGGGAGGAAAACTTTGAGCTGCCTTGGTCCCGCCAAAGCACAGCCGGCTACGTTTGATGGCTGGAGAGGAAAGACTTGGCCATGGCCCGTGAGCGAAGCAACGGGGGGGCTGGAGGAGCCAGCAGCCCCATCGCTAGCGCGCAGCGCGGCTGGCACACCAGGAAAAGAAGAGCTTTTAGGTTTCCTTCTGCTGGAGGAGCGAAGCATTTTTGGCAGAGGGACAGCAATACAGCGATGGCATGATGCGAAGGCTGATGCGTCAGGCCCTTCATAGCGGAGAAAGCATTTTGGCATGAACCAAATGGAGCAAGAAAATGTTCCCGTGGTTAAGACAGACAGCAAAGGAGACCCGCTGCAGCTGCGTTCCCACAGCACAGCTGGCACTATGTACGCCAGCCTCCGTGCTGAAGCGGGGAGGGCATTGCTGACAGCAGGTTGTAAAAAGCGAGACAAGGAGCTCTTTTTCTGCTGACGGGCCGAGGCGGGAGTCAGTCACTGCAACCCTCCTCATCTCCCGCAGGGTCAGCGACCCGGCCGTGTGCGGGATTCGCGCCTACCACCGTTCACCTCCGGCTGAGGCAGCTCCTGCTGCGAGCTCGCGTCCCCTCGGCTGGCCGGGACACTCACCGATACCGCAGTCAGCGCCGACGTAGCCGGCCGGGCAGTGGCACATCCCTGTGGTAATGTCGCACAGTCCCCCGTTCTTGCACTTGCATGGCATTTCGCAGTTGCGGCCGTACCACCCAGGGGAGCACTCTGCGGAAACAACAGAAACAACGGCCTCGGTGCCTAACAAGACAAGAACAAGGTCCAAACACCCTGGAAAAATCCGCCGCGTGGATTCATACAGCCATTTCATCAGAGAGGAAGCCGACAGCTCTGCTGGAAGCGGGTTTGTGCCAGGCTGGTGCGGTCGACGGGTTTCTGATCCGCTTTGTGGCATAGAGCTGCTCCAAAGCACGCACTTATGAGCCAACCAGCTACAGCAACGTGCCAAGGGCATGCAGCTCGCACACTTGCATCCCATCCATGAGCTGATTGTATCAGGTGCAACCCAAATATCACAGATAACACAAGCTCCTGCAAGCCGTGCTCAGGTGCCTCTGCCCTCCCGGCAGCGCAGGCTGAGGTGCAGGACAGCTGCTCTGAGGCTCTGCCTGTTTGGCAGGAGCCGAAGAAAATCCCAGAAAGCACTTTAAAGTAATCTCATGGCAAACAAGCGACAACGCCAAGGAGCTTCGGACTGTTCAGAACCTCTCTGCTGATGATAGCGCCAGTAAATATCCCACAATTCAAAAGGAAAATGGCAAAACCCCCGGCCTGAGCGCAGATGAGAGTAATGTTTTGTTTACATGAACTCCTACTTGCAAATTAGTCATTGAGAGGCACCGCGGAGGTCAGAGCCTCGCTGCGTACAGGGCCAGGCTTGGACGAGGCAGCAAGAAAACACTTGCCTGGACAGACTCAGCTCCCAAGCCGCAAGAGCCGGGCAACGGTTAACAACAGAACAAAACAGACCTCAGCCACGCCAGCGAGGACAAAGGTGACCACGGCGAGAAACCAGGAAAGACAACCCAGGAGAACCTGTGCTGTGAAGCCGCTCCAGCGAGCTGGCTGCTCCCCGAGCTGAGGTTTCTCCAGCGGTCGGCTCTGCCCCGAAACCGCCGGCGCTCCCGGCACCGGCACCGCGCTTTCGGCGCAGCCTTGGGCAGCAACGTGCAAAGGTCCGTGGGGGAGAAGGGGAACCGAGCGCGGACTCACCCAGCCGGCAGGCGGGACCGTGGAAGCCGGGGGCGCAGACGCACGCCCCGGTGACCGGGTGGCATTCCTCGGTGGCCCCGGCACACTGGCAGATCTGACCACAGTCCTCGCCGAAGGTCCCTGGCAGGCAGGCTGTCAGGAGAGAGGGAACCAGGGCGACTCAGATTCGCTTAGCGGGAGCTAGCCCACCCCTCCGTGCAAGGGTTTTTTTTTTTCCCTTTTTATTTTAAGCCGGGGTTCAGGAAGCCTTTTGTGACAGTGAGAGTTCTCTGCCACCCAAAAAGCAAAGGCAGCCGCACGCAAATGGTTCCTTGACTCCAGGAAAGACTTGGATTGAAAAGAAAACTGAGTACTCACTTAAAGGCATTAGATGCCTTTTGCAATGCTAGCCCTACCTGCCCTGCTCCTCCCGCGAGCCTCCACCCTCGCACACACAGACATCGCAAATACATCCCTGCCCTCTGGGTGAGGAATGTGCTCACATGCCTCTGTCTCTTCCAGACTTGCTTGTACCCACAGGAGCTCATTTTAATACTGATTTATTGCTAATCCTCTGGATAAATAACATCGCTCTGATTTCCCTCTTGGCTCCCTGTGCTTTGCTAACATTCTGCGGGCGTGTACCCAGCTGCCAAAATGTGAGTTGCTCCTTGGCACAGCTTGCTGTTGGTTTTTTTTTTTTTTTTTTTTCCTTGTTTTAATTTTTTTCCCCTCTATTTTATGTAGCAATTGCTTGACCCATCATGTTCCCGGAGCCTGTCAGCAGAACTGTAAGAGGATCGCTCCCTTCTTCGTACATTTTTCACATCCAGAGCCTGTAAAGCCCGGCGGGCAGCCGCACCGGCCGGTGATGTGATCGCAAGGCACTCCCAGGGGACAGGCGCAGCGGCTGGCACAGTTCTTCCCGAACGAACCCGGCAGGCAGGCTGTGGGAAAACAAGCAAGGAGCAGTAAGTCTCCTGACGGGCTTTCAAGTTATCGTTAACACCTGAAAGGCATTAGAGCCCAAGGGCCTGCTCCTGCCCTCGGCGCCCGGCTCCCGCACGCGGCGCTGAGCCAGGTGGACAGAATTTTTTGCCGCAACCCAAAAGCCTCTTTGAGGGCAGGCTGTCAGCTCCTCAAAACGTTTTCCCATGACTTGTAGCTCCTATTTAAAAAGGAAGTTCGTCTCCTTCGCAGACTTTGGAAGGAGCCTCGGTTTCCCTTGAGCCAGGGACGTACCCAGCGGCATCCCGACGCTGTGCCGCCGAAGGGACTCCGTCTCACCTTTCTCGCAGCGCCGGCCCCTCCAGCCACGGGGGCAATCGCAAGCGCCAGTAACGTGATGGCACGAGACGTTGTCCCCGCAGTCGCAGGGCTCTTCACAGCGTGCCCCGAACAGCCCCTCTGGACAAGCTTCAGAGATGCAAACACGGGAGAGACGGTAAGTTACACAAGGTGACGTGGGTCTAAACTGCGGTTTCTGTAGGCTCACCTTTCGCTTTATTTCTGCCCCTTTCATTCCTGCCAAGCCAGAGCGGTGCCGTGACAAGACCGGTGGCCTCTGCCAGCCCGCGAGGGTATTATCGCTCCGGCAAGTGGCGCGGCTGGAGCTAAGGGCCCCTCTTGCCTTTGGTTCGGTGGTGATGGGCAGCATCGGTCCCCCTCTCGCCCCACGGCACGTATGGCGGGGGAAATCGCCCCACGGCCCGGACCCGAATGCATGCCCGCTGCCCCTGCGTGCAGGAGCGCGAGTGTCCCGGCAGCATCGCCGGTCAAATCAGCTCAGGGTACCCGAGCATGAGGTGTACGGCTGGCGGTCAGCTAAAGAAAGGCTCTCTTTAACTGCGCCATGTGGTTTTGGAAGTGTTATCCTGGCACTGTTTAAGGAGAGTTGGGTGCCAGCACAGTATATTTTGATCACGGCAGTAATCGTTTAGTTTTGTTGCTTCTTCTGTTGTCATAGAAGCACCTGGTTTCTAAAGCAGCTGCAAAACAAAATGTGTGCGGTACCAGAACTGTGCAGAAGTCAGCGCTGCAGGTGCAAAGTCTACGAACCTCATTTTTCACTCCTGCCTCATGAATGAATGCAAAAAAATCAGTAAGGCCCATACAGCCGTCCAAACAGGTTGCTTGTCCATGCAAGGGCCAATTTTGTACATGCAGCTGTGGTGAGAGTGTGGCTGCACTGTGCACAGCTGGGCAGACACTTGCACATACAGGCAGTCTGAAATAGAGCTCTGTGGGAAGCCAAGGAGAGGATTCCAGCTTTTTTAAGAAAAAAAATCTTATAATTTCTGCATTTGCGGGTGGGTTTTTTAATTAACTTGTGGTGACAGAAATTATAAAAGTGAACCTGCAGGTGAGCTCGGGGCAAGCAACTGGGGGCAGGGTGAGGCAGGAAAAGTCCCCGGGATGTGATGGCCACAACCACAGGGGCACCTGGAAGGTAAAACCTCCCCCTGCCCGTCCTTTGTAATCGCCACCCTGCCAGTTTAACGCTGCCTCGTGACGAGGGACCTTGCTGCTGGTCTCGGTGTGGGGTTTTGGAAGTGTGTGTGATACGATGCTGGGAGGGGATGACGTGCCTGAGGATGCAGCAGAATGCGGCTGCTCGCTCTCGGCCGGCGAGGTGAGCTGCAGGTTCGACTCTGTGGCCAAGGCTCGGCTGCCAGCCAAACTGTTTTACAGCCGCTGTAAACAGGGACAATCCCAGGCAGAAAACCAGAGAGCACTTTGGTGAGGCTGACGGTAGACCTAGCTTCAGCGGGCAGCTCCCTTACGCCCAGAATTCCGCTGACAAGTAATGGCATTGGACTAAGGCATGCCTTTTACACCGTAATGTAAGGAATATGCCAGGCTCAGGAGCCATGACCCCTGAAAGGGAAGAAGCTTGTGGATCTCTTCTTGGTGTCCTGATACTTGATGCAAGTCCCTGTTGCTGCTCTTAGTAAGGCCAATAGCCTTTTCAACACTTCCTCATAGTAAAGGGATTGCCAGAGTATGTGTGTGTTACCTTTAAAGATAAGGTGAACACAGGAGCCTGCCGAATGACAGACGTAATTATTTGCTGGGGCTTAGGACTGAAGCCAGGCATTTAGGGTCAGTGTCATCAGGCCATGCAGGGAAGAGTAGAAGAAACAATGGAAAGGAGATGAGCTTCTGTTACTCTTAGAATAAATGGAACAGAAGAAGATCTTCACTTTGCATTTTGGTTTCACCGTGTAAGGAGTGGGACAGGGGGATCGCTGCCCTGCTCGGAGCCTGTGGCTTTGCACTGGTGGCCGGGGACCTGTGCCTTCGGGAACCCCAGCCCCTTCCCACTGGCGCTGGCGCGGGCTGCCGTGGCCCCGTACACACCACCGCCTTAGGGAAAGCGGAAAGCACAGCGGTAGGCAAAACCGGGGCACACAGCCAGAATGCCGGCACCCGCGAGCTCTCTCTGCAGCGCTGAAATCCACATTTTACCTCTTTTTGCTTAACCCCCCCGCCTTGTGCCCCCCCCTTGTGCCGCACCGGGGCACTGATGCAGCACACGGTACCCACGGTCAGGACCCCCCCCCCCCCCCACCTTGTTGCCCCACTTACGGCTCTCGCACTTCTCGCCCGTCCAGCCGGGCTGGCAGACGCAGTGGCCCTTCTGGCGGTCGCAGACCCCCCCGTGACGGCACTCGCAGCGCTGCCGGCAGTCCTCCCCGTGCCGTCCCGGCGCGCACTCTGGGAGGGGGCACACGGTGAAACGCCGCCCTGACCCCCGCCTCCCCGAACGCGCGCCGGCGAGGACCGCGCAGCCTGCCCGTCGCGTGCCTCCCGAGGAAAACGAGGCCGAAACGGGACAAGTTTGTGCCAGAGGCGCCGTTTCTCGGCGCTGCCGGTACTCACCCAGCTCGCAGGCCAGCCCCGTCCACCCCTCGGGGCAAGCGCAGAGCCCCGTGGCGGGGTCACACGTGCCACCGTTTTGGCAGAGGCAGCGCTGGCGGCAGCTCCTCCCGTAGAAACCCACCGGGCACGCTGCGGGAAAACCAGGGGAAACAGTCAGAAAACAGCTCCGAAGGCAAACACCACGCCGCTGGTAGCCTGCCAAGAGCCATAGGTGGACGGCCTGATATAAAATGACGCCGTTATTGCTTGCAGGGAGAGGAGCCAACGACACCCTCAGGCTGCTTAGCTGCCCACATAAAGACATTTGGTATTTCAGCCTGCTCAGGTAAGAGGCAGTGACGACACAGGGCACTGGGTGCCTGATCTCTTCAGAGCCTTCTTAGCGCTGCTGGTGGAAAATACACGAAAGGAAAAAGGTCGGGTGAGTTCAGCAGCCAGGAGAGACGCTCGGTTGGTAGCCAGCGCCTTCGGTTCTGAGCTGCGGAACATCCCCCTCTCCTAGACCCAGAGAGCGTCAGGGCTTGGCAGAGAAAAAAAAGCTATTTAACCGCATGAATAATTGTTCTCGTGCACAGTTTCACCAAGCCGTGCCTAGAGGCATCGCTGACTTGGTGCCTGAAATGCTCAGCGCTGTGGACCGTCGAGCTGTTACTCTATGTGCTGCTACGAAACTGCAATTTCTGGTGCTCTGGGAGAAGGTGACCTCTTGGCTTCTCTCTTTGTGACCGACTCAGGAAGCGCTGCACAGCTAAGGACGATCTTAGTTGCAAGCTGGCCTTGCTATGGTACTGTCTCAGCTTTTTGTAGTTGCTACTCCATCGAAAACTCCGACCCGACCCGAAAAATGGCATTTTTAACGCACGCTGGCAGAGGAAACAGACAGTCCGGGTTGGGAAGCGACCGTAAGGTGCGTTACCTTGCTGGCACGTGGGTCCCGTCCACCCGGCTGCGCAGAGGCATTGGCCGCTGACATGGTTGCAGGTAGCGTTATTGAAACAGTTGCATGTCTGGCTGCAGTTCTCGCCGTACCTGTTCTCCTGGCAGGCTTCGTGAGAGCAGAAGCAGGCAAAACTGTTAGGCAGCAGGTATGAATTGCATCAACCAGGCTCCTACTAACCATCCCAAACACACTTGTCTGGGAGAGAAACCCACAGTGGTGCGCAGCTGCTTTGGACAGCTGTATAAGTAAGTTGGTTTTTATGGTGCTATGGGGAAATAACAGCTGTATTCTACAGGTGGCTGACATCCAAACACGGACAGTGTTACTATCTTCACCATCATTTTAACTCTTAGGGAGCTGTTTTGCCAGACGCCCAAGCCCTCATTACAGTCAATAACAACGTGCTCCGCCAGAGACCCCCAGTCCCTCTCTGAAACCAAATGCTTCTCTGATGCACAGAATTAACTTCCATGCAGAGAAAATCACATGTGGAGAACAGACACCTAAACCTCCGGGCTCTATGACCTAGCAGCGCAAGAGACGGCGAGGGCTCCCGAGTGCCTCACGGAGGGCTGCTCCTGCCTCGCTCCATCCCATCCCATCCCATCCCATCCCATCCCCATCCCCATCCCATCCCATCCCATCCCATCCCATCCCATCCCCATCCCCATCCCCAGCCGCAGAGGGCTGGTGCCAGGCTGCAGCGACGCTTACGCTGGCCGCAGCGGGGACCGTCCCAGCCGGGGGGGCAGTGGCACTGGCCCGTTGCATGGTCACAGCGGGCGCCGTTCAGGCAGTCGCAGGCTTGCCGGCACTCCAGTCCGTAAAATCCATCAGGACAGGCTGCGGAAAACAAAGGAGAAATCCCCACAAAATGCCTATACAGAGAGCTGGAAATCTCCCAGCAGAGAAGAGATGCCTCTTGGTGGCCTCTTTTGCCAATAAAATGCCGCGCCAGTGTGACAGCCCCCTGTTAATGGCTCTCCCCCTGGCAGGGCAGCAGAATATTGGCTGCGTGTCCATGACGGACGTTCAAGGTGCAGGACAAAGCTGTGGGGGATCGGAAGAGCAATGGCATTATGTTTCTGACCACCACGAGACCGAGCAGGCTGGTGGGGGAGCCAGAACCCTGCACCAGGGACCCCTTGGAGAGGCTGCTCCAAGACCCCGTGTGCAACCTGCGTACACACATGGGCAACCAAGGCAGCTGTGCATGTACTCCTTGTTTACATTTTGTTAGTCTTTTTTCTTCCTAGACCTTTTCCCTTCAGAATTAAAACCAGAGACTTAGCAGCTTGTGGACGCGCGGTTTTCCCCATCACCATCCCGAGGGATTCTCTCTGCTGCAACGGAATAGCAAAGCCAGACGAGGAGCGCTGACCCCCCTGGCAAGGAGACCGTGGTCCGTGGGAGCCGCTGACAGCGCTGGGTCCTCATGCGAAGGTACTTACCGTGTTCACAGAAGGTTCCTCGCCAGCCCGGGCTGCAAGTACAGGCCCCGCTGACGTGGTCGCAGGCAGCCCCGTTGTCACACTGACACCGGTGCCGACAGCTCAGCCCAAACCATCCTTCAGGGCACTCTGGCAAGCAGAAGCAAACGAGACTGAGGAGCCTGTCCTTTCCTGGCGTCCCCGGGAAGCTCTGCTAAGGCAGCAGCTCAGGCTCCGAATGGCAATAACGGTATCTGGCGGCTGCTGCTCTGTAACGACCAGCGGGCTCTACCCTGCCCCTTACAGACGTGCACCCACATCACCCAACCACCCTCAGGACAGGGCAGGGCTGGCGACATCAGGGACGGGGCACGGGGACTGAATTTCTGTGATTGAACCGAGAAACACCGCTGGAGGAGTCTGCAGCGCGGCTTCCCTGGCTCCCTCTATGGGGAGAAGGCAGAAGCCTCCTGGCCTGCCTGCGCGATGCCTTTCCCCCCGCCGAAAACAAATCTGCATCATTTGGCTGGGCTTAAAGGCGAGCAGGGCAGCACTCACTCTTTTCGCAGCGGCCGCCCGTGTAGCCGGCGTCGCAGACGCACTGCCCCGTCTCCGCGCTGCAGCTCCCGTCGCTGTTGCTGCAGTTGCAGGTGTGAGCGCAGTCGGGGCCCCAGCGACCCGCGTCGCAGGCTGAAACACAGGAGGGAACCGACCCTTAATGGCGTGCATGCCACTCGCTCAGCTTCTCCGGTGAGCAAAGGCGTGGGGACAGCGCTGCCTTCTCCTCGGGGCGTTATTTCCATTGACTACAGAAGGACTACAGAAGGACAAACGCGGCTGTAGGTCCTCAGAAAACTCAGCGGGACAGTGAGACCGGCTGCTACGTTAGCACGTATTTGACGTGAATTCTTTCTGCGAGCAAGCCCGCTACAGAAAGGCGAGCGGCACCCGACGGCACTGGCAGGACAGAGCGGAGAAACCTAAAGGATTTCAGAGAGACTTCTCTGGCAGAGGCACAGCACAAAGATGGCAATGAAGGAAGCGACAGCGTAGCTTCGCATGGGTCAGCGCTTTCTAGGAGCGATGGATAACAAAGAGCGGTACGATACCTCTCTGACAGTTATACCCCGTCCAGCCAGGCGCGCAGCTGCACGTCCCCGTCACGGGATGGCAATGTCCGTCGTTCCCACAGCTGCAGCTCAGCTGGCAATCTGGGCCAAACCAGCCAGGCGGACACACTGCCAACGTAGACACGGACTAACTGCAGACGGCTGCTCTGACACCGCAGCGAGGGCTGCCGTCCTGAGAGACCCGGCCGGTACCGCGGCGTGTTTCTGCAGAGCCGTCGCGAGCACCGACGCTCCTCCGCCGAGCGTGGGTGCTCGGCTCTGGGCTGAACGGGACGAGGGGCTTAGGGTTTCGCCTCCCTTTCTGCTGGTGCGAAGGTTACCACCGGGAAGGTAGGACTAGAGGGACTTCAGGGGAAGAACCCAGCCCGTGCCCCAAAGTTTGAGGCAGCGGAGGCGTGCACGGTGCTAAGCCCTGCTCTGGGGAGCGCGGCACCGCCTGCTCGGTAGCTGGATGCTCTGCTCGCTAGAGCAGCTACTCCGGGTCGACCTAAATAGCTCTCATTCCAGCCGGAGCCAGCCGTTCAGGCGTGAGGGACCCGACGGCAGGCAGCACTCACCGTCCTGGCAGCGGCTGCCGGTATAGCCGGGTGGACACAGGCAGGCTCCCGTGGCGGGATCGCAGCTGGCGTTGTTCGCACACTCAGGACATATCTCCTGGCAGCCCTGGCCCCAGCGACCGTCAGGGCAAGCTGCAGCGCGGGCAGAGAGAGAGGACACGCAAGCGTTGGGATCGCAGCCGAGGCGTAAAGGGGGGACCGTCCGTTTTCTGGTGCACGGCAATGCGTCCCCTTTCTCGTTCGTGTTCGTGCTTCACGCAAAGCACGGACTTTTGTTCGGCGATATGTGGCTACTAGCAGGGACAACGTTGCTTTGTTTGTTTTACAAACAGCGTGTGAGCCCTGGTAAGTGCTATTCTGATCTTAGTCCAGTACTTTCATGTCAATTTTGGATTTACATCTACTCGTGGGGAGCTACAAGGGCTCCTTGCTAGGAAATGGTGTTGCTGGCAAAGGGTCTTTGCAGCTGCTGTCACACTACTGGACAGCACGCTAGTCAGCATTCCCAGATCTGCTTTTAGTTGCAAAGGAGAAGCAAAAGGCTAAGAGCTGATAAAACTGGGGCAAGAATCCTTGCTTAACTGCTCCTAAGCTGCTCCAGGGCCTGGAAAAAAGTCAGTTTGAAATGTATGGTAAGCACTGTGCATGCATGGTTTTATTGCTCCGTCAAACTATTAGGAGCAGGACATCTATATATGACTAATATCTTCCAGCTGCTGTAATACTGTATAATCATGTAAAACTTTTTAATTTAGGATTCTCTAGTTTTCTAGCAGTTAAGGAGTAATACGGTGAAAGCAACTAAAAATGCACATCAGTAACGAAAGACTCCTTTCCGATGTCAAGGACTGCAACAACTGAAAACATCTTCATCTTTTTTATTGCGTATGTTTACTTGTACTTCACTCAGCCTCAGCCACAGAGCTAAGCTAGCTGGGGCGATCGTTTAAGACTTACCGTCAAAAGCTGCATTCTTCCTAATTTTCCATGAAGGCGATTCTAATTGCACTACGTGTTTCTAAAACGAATTTTAGCAAAAGATAAACAGCAGCTATACGCCTAAATCCCTACCTCGGCGCATTCGCCGCTCTTGCCTCCTCACCTTGGCCGCAGTCGTGTCCCGTCCAGCCCGGCAGGCAGAGGCACTGCCCCGTGCTCCGGTCGCAGGGCGATCCGCCGCAGGAGCAGGACCGCCGGCAGCCCGCCCCGAACTTCCCCTCCGGACACTCTGCGTCGAAAACAGCGGTGTGAAAACCGTGCCCTCCTGAGGTGCCTTTCCCAAGAGCCTACCACCCATCAGACCCCGCACCCCAAAGGAGCTGCCGGCTCTGCGAGGGAAAGCGCGGCTGCGACCGGTTCCCGGGCTGCAGGGGAAGACCGCGCTCGTGGGCCTGGATGTGACCGCTCCGTTATCCACAGCGGTCGCCTGCAACCTCTAGCACTTCACCCCACGGCCTCGATTTGCCTGCCTGAGTATCCCATCTCTGTTGCCGCTTGCCCTTCCGACAAGTATTTCTTTGTACCAGAGCGACCGATCGCACGCCCAACAGCTGAGGCCAAACTGGTCTCCAGTCTGTGAAATATTCTTCTGCAAAATAACCCGCTCCCTCGCCGCAGGTGCCGGCAGCCGGGCAAATGGGTCCGGAAAGGTGGGTTTTTGCTCTGCCTCCGAGACACACGGGCTCATCCCACGGGCAGCGACCCGAGCCACCCTGCTCGCTCTGTGCCGGGGTGCAGAACACCGCGTCCGCAGCCCCCAAACCCGTACCATCCCTTGACTTCTATGAGATGCTGGGGGGGTCTTTTTTACTGCCCCGGCTGAATGCCTCTGGAATCTGGAAGCCAGGCTTTTAAGCAGCAGCAAGGTTTGCAGCAGGTACATCGATGTAAAGCGATAAAGAAGGAACATCCTCGCCCGCAGGAGGAGGAAGAGCTTTCCCTTCCCTCTGCTTTGAACGCCGGGGTGGTACTGCTGATACCAGAAAGCTCGGGTTGCTCTTTGTACCCCGTGACACAATTTAGCAGCCAGCTAATTACGTGCAGACTGAGGGCCTTAGGCCCACAGAGCCTTAGATCCTGTTTGAGCCTCCCAGAAGAGCTCCGTGCCCGCAGTCCTTTTTGCTCACCGAGGCCAACGTTTGGTAAGGCTTCGGCAGACGCAGACACACCAGCATTCACAAATCACAGAGGAAAAGCACACCAGCGCGTAGATTTCAAGTGACACAGTGGAGTTTTTGTTATTCCTCCTCTTTGCTAATTGATGGCAGATGTTTGTCTTCACCCTTTAATAATTTCCAGATCCGAACAACAGCCAAGAGCCTACTATTTCTATACAAATATTTGTGTTATTTCCTGTGACTCCCCCCTACAGGCTTAAGCTCCTTTCTTATTCTTTTTAAAAATATCCCCACCAAAAGCACCCAGCCCGCCGAGGCGCCGCGTGGCTCTGGAGGCAGCAGCGTCCCGCCGCGGCGGGGGGGTCCGGGGCTGCCGGGACCCCTGCGAGGGGGCACAAGCCCTGCAAAAGCCGCTCGCATCGCTCCTCCTAACGCCGCTTAGCTCTGCTAGCGCTTGCTTGCGTCGGAACTTTTTGTGAGCATCTGCAGCTTTCGTTCTGACCGACAGACCGGCTATGTTCTATCCGCTGTGGTGTTATGCAAGATAATCATGTGCTAGCAGCTTAATTAGGTTAATAGCTGTAATTTCTGGGGTGGGTGTGGATGGAATGCTTGGATAGACATAAGTTAGTGCAGAAAGTCCCGGGATGCTTGAATCAAAATTCAGACGCTGAACACCGTGAGCCTCTTTTAATGCAGCGTGTCTTCTCTTCACGCAGCGTGTCTTCACGTGTGGACTTCGAGAGTCCAACTACATTTTGCATTTTCTGTTGGAACCAACCGGTTGAAGTGTGATTCAGGAGGAGACGACCTCACAACAGGGGGAGGTTGGCTTTTCAGGCGTTGATCAGCTCTGAGGCTGGCACAAGTTATTATTTTCCAAGAACTGTGTTCCTGTTTTGTAATCATCACCTTGTGCCAATGACTCACCACCTTTAGGTTCACTCAAAACACCTTTGTTTGAAGAAAGTCAAGCTCTCTGAAACCCCAACTATCTCCCAGGATCTTGTGCAGTGTAGTTACCATGCCGTCAACTGGCCCTTTATGCGAGGGGCAGAAAACTACTCTAGGAGGCAGAAGTTTAAATCCTAACAACGTAAACAGAATACAAAATTTTCTTTTCCACTTGCAGATCAAATAGAGTTTCAATGTGGAATAGAGAATGGAGTGGAAAATACGATACTGTCCTGCTGGGCACCGATCGCCTGGAATTAAAAAGACATTAAAGGGGGAAAAAGATAAGTAGGTATCTATCACCTTCATCTACAAAAGCAGAGATGCCAGAGTGGCAGGAAAAAGCGAGACCTTGTTCTCCTTTTCTGCATACGATTCATTATGGATGAGAGCTCCTGCTCGCCACTTTAAAGAGATGGCAGCGTTTTACAAAGACCTGCGAACAGCAGCTCTCGTGTCCTCTGAAGCCGTTTCAACTTCTCGCTCATTAGATCAACTGCAGTGGGCTCGGGGGTCTGAGAGAGCACAGGAGGAATTCTGCAAGTCTCTTCACGTTGTTTGGTGAAGAAGTTTGTACGCGTGAGGAGGAGCCGTGAGTTTACAGCAGGCTTAGAGCTGCCTTGCAGGTCTCCTGCCTTACCTTGGCCGCAGTTCTCCCCGTGGTACCCTGGGGGACACTCTTTCCAGCACTCTCCGGTGACACGGTCACAGGACGCTTCTGGAGAGCAGCTACATTTCTTCTTGCAGCCATCCCCGTAATAGCCAGGGTCACAGCCTGTTAACAATCATAATTCAAAAGAAAGAGCATCTGGCATTACTCGATCGACCCTGGAAGAGCAGGCAGCCCCAGCTCGCGGCGACGGGCACTGCCCAGCACCCTCCCCAGCCGATAGCTGGGCGCAGCAGGCTGGACGACGTCCACCATCCCCATTTACAGGCACTCCCACCCGGCTGCGCTAACTGAACGTGACCGAGTCTGATAGCAAGTTTTGCTCCTAATTTAAACAGCGAGGGGCGAGGCAGTCTCAGGCGGGTGGAAAGCGAGCCGAGCTGTTCCCCCCAGAACATTGACTAGGGGAAAAGAGGCTGCGGGAGGAGAGAGGGGGATGCTCCGCGAATGCTTCTTGGCCACTCACTCGTCTCACAGCGCTTGCCGCGGTAGCCGGGTTTGCATCGGCAGGAGCCGTCCCTCTTGTCGCAGTCCTGCGTGTTCTGCTGCACGCAGCGGCATTCTTCGGAGCAGCCGGGGCCAAACGCCCACTTGGGGCAAACTGGATGCAGAGGGAAGGAGCTGGTCAGTGACTCGCGGGGCCAAACGACAAAGCGCAAGGGACAGAAACCTTGCCACCCGGCGCCGGCCCTTCCCAGGGATGGCCTCTAGAAAGGCTGTAATCTGGGAATAACATATCTCTCGTAAAAAAGGTGAGGACACGCATACCTAAGTGGCAGTACCGTCCATACAAGCCAGGATCGCAGAGACAGGCTCCGTAAATCCGATGGCAACGACCCCGGTTGGCACAGTTGCACTTCTTCCTGCACTGTTTCCCAAAAAATCCTTTCGGGCACCCTAGTAATAGAGAGAGATTTTCGGGGAAGATGAGCCAATTTGGGCCGGTTGTTTTTTTTTTCTGGCAGACCACGGGAAAACCGTACCAAAATCAAAGCTGCATGGCAGCAGAAATGAACCTAGGCAAAGGGCACAGTTAGTGTTGAAAAGAAGGCCGGCTTGTTTTCTGACCAGAATGTGCTTGTGTCTCTACGCAATAAGGTAATGATAAGAGCGATCAGATTCCCCGCATCAGCTCAAAACCAGCTTGCTTCGGCGGTCGGCACTCCTGTCCTTGCACGGAGTGTCGCAGCGCGTTTCACTTGCTGCCGCTCTGCAGCCATACGAGGTGCCCCGAGGGCACCCTCGGCTCCGCACCTCGCTCCAAACGGTAACGCTGGTCGTGCTGGAAATCTACCCTGCAGGGCTCTGAGAAGTCAAGTTTTTCATACGGGAGAAAATAATCCATGAGGCCGTTCCCGTTGATAAACAACAGCGGTATTTGCACTATTAAGGGAATAAATTACTGTTCTTTCTCTGTTATGCTAAAGACCTTAATATTAGAAGCACATGGCAGACAGACTGTGTCAGCAGAAAGCTCCGGCCAGCATCTGTCCAGGCAGCACATGCCTTCTCCCGTACGGTAAGAAGAGCAGACGGTCTAAGCAGAGGAAATGCCACCCTGGGACAACAGATCAGTTCTTCATTGTTTATTTTAATCTCACCTTCCTGTTTTTTCTCTGTACCCCTCAATCACCTCCTTCCTACAGAAAGAAAAGGTCGGGGTATCTCTTGCATTCATTTACATTCTGCTTCAGTCTCCTCCTTCAGTAATACTTCCCAGATGCTCCTAACCGTTTGTCTGAAGTCATTTGGTCTGCATCTCCTATTGTCTCACTCTTTCTGTGTTTTTAGATTATGTCCCCCAGATTTTAACTCTTTGGGAGCGAGAAACAAATACCCACAGCAACTGGCACCTCCTTTGGGTACTTTGGGTAACTACTGTTGTCACAACTTTTCAATGCTTTGGTTTTTCTTCAGCGGAAAATACCTCCATGGTTCTATAAAGTTACCACTGAACATCTGTTTTTGACATTCTTTTCTGTGTCTGCCACTGAATGTCCAGTGAAAGAGAGATGGCAGCCCATGGTTGTTGCTGAGTAGCGAACAGGGACTGCAAAGGTCTTCCAGTGCAAAGAGAAGGCATGCTACCTGGAGCACTCTTTTGTGGGTGAAGAATCCCCTCTACCACCTTTTCCTTATTAAAATGGCTTTTTTGCACGCAAGACTAGGTGACCCACCGAGTCAGATGGAGCAGGGATGTGTTAGAGCCGCTCACGCTGGGATGGGTCAACAAAAGAGTTGAAAGATGCTTTCAGTGAACAGCTACAAAGGGGCCAGTGTAAGGCGTTCTGTGGAAAACATTTTAAGGCTTCAGGGAAGCACAACTGGAACATCAAAGAGTGGCATCAGAGATGGCTGTAATAGCCCTCTATCAAATTACGGCAAATGCTCTACTAATGCGCTGAGAGAAACAGAAATGAGCTACCTCCGCAGGCTGGGGACCATCACTCGCAACTGGCAGCTCAGGAATATTGCTACTTCCTTAGAGGAGAACGTTTTAGGGAGAAAAGAAACCTGCAAGGGAGGCCCCAGGGTTCGGCGCTCGATTTCAAAGCCCGGCAGAGATGCCGTCCTGCCTTTTCGCAGTGAGGCGAGACAGCCCGCACGCCGGCGGGTCCCCGCGCCTTGCCGAGGGCTGCGGCGAGAAGGAAAGGGATCGCGGAGCGGGCGATGGGAGAGCCGCGGGCTTACCGTCTTGGCAGAGCTCGCCGGCCACCCCGGGCGGGCAGCGGCAGGCGCCCGTGGCGGGGTCGCAGGTGCCGCCGTTCTGGCAGCGGCAGGTCAGGCTGCAATTCCTCCCGAAGGTGCCGACCGGGCAGGCTGGGACGAGAAAGAGAGGCGAAGCTCAGCCGGCTGCCGCAGCCCCGCGCGCGGCCCGCGGCGAGGGTGAGAAGAGTTTTTTCGCCCGCTGCCCTCCGGCATCACTCACTCTGGTTACAGAGGATGCCGGTCCAGCCCGCCGGACACTCGCAGCCCGTCTCCTCCGCGTCGCACGTGGCTCCGTTTTGGCAGTCCTCGCAGGTCAGGCTGCAGTCGGGGCCAAACGTGTGCTCCAGGCAGACTGCAACGAGAAGCGCTGCGGGTGAGAAGGCTTCCCCAAGGCTGCCTCGGCATCTCGGAGAGTTTGGGCAGAGCAACCTCCCCCTCCGTGTGCAGGCTGCGGCAAAGCTAAACGCATCTGCGCCCTAACACGGGTTCTGTGCGCATAGGAAAAGTACTCGACAAGTCTTGCGGGTACTCACACCAAACACGAATAAACCAGCACATGTGATTAATTTTGAAGACTTCCAAGCAAAGCGTGCCATTTACCAGCGCTGCAAAATGCCCACCAAATTTTTCTGAAAGTGTGTGCTCTCCTCTTGCTTCCATCTCTTCCTCCTCTTCTTCATAGTCATCATTAAAGAGCTGGGTAAATTCATCTCGCAGGATTGCAACGTGAGGGATTGGGCGGATAACGGGGCGCCGACCATCCAGAGCTTCCACAGGGTCCTCTATAGCTAGGGAAGCGATCACGGAGATGACAATGTCAAAGTGGGAAAAGAGATAAGATCTCTAAGAGGTCAACAGTAGGACAGAACCTGTGTAATAAGAAAGGGAAACCAGAAACATCTGGATAGGGTTGCTGCATCTGATTTGGCATGCTTTGCACCACTGATCTCTCTCTATATTGACGCCTCTCAAATTTTTGCAACTTGTTTGCTTGTTCGTTTTGGCTAGAATGGGCACGGGCCAGCTAAGTGACTTCAAAATCGATGGGAGAAGCTCTGACCTTAACCTTGACACACAGCCCTGGCTTCTCAGGTAACTGAGCTCATGCTCACCCCATCACCTTTGCCCTGCCATATTTCTGACCAGACCCACTCGGCTTCTTTGAGTTCTCAGGGAAGTTAATTCTTTTGTGGAAAATTAAACAGGACTGCCCATCTAACAAAAGTAAGCAATGCATTTTGGCTTGGTTCTCCCTTTGGAAAAAGTATCTATCATCAGCTACAGCTACAGGTTTCCTTCCCTTGCAGGGCAGGCAAGGGTTAAATGCCAGCAATCAAGCTAAGCAGAGGCACACTTGGGAGCCAGGGCAGGGGCTGTAGATCCTATAAAAGCCACCCCCCGGAGGAGGCTCAGCAGTTTGGCCAGAGCTTGGAGGTACTCAGTGCTGCTCTTCTGGGTCCAGACCTCGGAAAGCCTTTCCAGGGACCCAGGTGATGCTGCTGGGGTCGTTAGATGAAGCGAGTGGGGTGTTGGCTGTCCTACTAAGTGAGTAAGTTGGGTGATAGTGCGTTTGGTGGTGGGATAGAGACACTACTGCTTAAAAAAGAGAAATCTATTATTTCTTGTAAGGAAAAACTGTAGAGGCTGGTGACTGTGGAAAGGGTTCTGGTTCTTTGGTTAATGCGGAGTCACCACTACAGACTGTCCTAGGTGTACCTGTGCCAAAATCCCCTATGCTCCTTTGGGAAGTGCTGTGCAATGTGGCTGAAATAGGACCGGTCCTGTCAGGGGAAAGCTTTCCACTGGTGGTGTGAGTCGTTTCCCCTGCTAATAGCACTAAGTGCCGTGAAAAAGCTGGAAAAGGTGGTGTGCAGGGCTAACGAGCTCCAGCCTGTGCTGGTCCTGGCTGGTCTGGGCTCTGTGCAGGGGAGGCTATGCTGGGGGAGAGCAGGGCAGAGGGACGGGCAGCCTGCAGCTCACCCCTGCGGTGCCCAGGCATTGCACTTACGGATACAGCTCCTTCGGTCGTCATCCAGTTTGTATCCAATCTCACAGCCACACTGGAAAGACCCTAGCTGGTTCTGGCACGTGTGTTCGCATCCACCGTTATGTGAAGAGCACTCGTCCACATCTAAAAAGCATGGGATACTCTGGTGTAATGGGAGCATGCCCTCTGTACAGGGCAGGGGCCCAGATATGTTTCTGTCCACAGATCAGCAAGTAGGCTGATGGCATCCTCTCTGCTAGTGACGTGAAGCCATCTGACTCTTAAAAGCTGAGTGAGACTACCCAAGTGATTCAGGGAGCCCTGGGTTTCCAAATACCGTGTGCTGGGCTCGAGTTCACATCTGTCACTGATTGTGTACAAAGAGGTGGGTAAGCTTGGGGTTTCACCTGTGAAATGTTATAGGAGAGCTTTGGTAGTGAAAACAACTCATTAGGAGGAAAAAAAGCTCCCCCTTCTTTGTGCTAAGAAGGTGACTCATCAGAGCTCACAGGAGAACTGGTATGAGCTGGGAGAAACTGGAGGCAATGCCTGGCTGTTTGCGACCAGGTAGGACAATTTCTTGTTCTCTTTATTAAAAGCTTGTGTTAGTCACTGTCTTAGCTCTATTTCATACAGATGCTTTTCTTTGCCTGTATCTCTTGGGTGAAAATGATGGGCAATGTTGGCCTCTGGGGTTGAACATGAAATGACTTCTGTGAACTGCTGGAGTCAGACCTGGACCAACTCATTTTGAGTTATCCCCATTTGATATCAGTGTGTTCAAAAGCCCCGTTGCTACTCTTCGGTTGTGCTGGACTAGTGTGTGGGTTAGAATAGCTGAGCTGTCTTCACACTAAGCAGACTGAGGCTGACAAAATACAAAAACCAGAACTAGAGGAACACGTTCCGTATGCATCTCTTGCTGTGCTGCAAGGCTGAGGACTGCAGTGTTGCTGGCTTACTTGCAGGACTCCAGCTAGATGTTTCTGCTTACCATCACACCCACAGCCATCTGTGCCGAGCCTGTATCCAGCATAGCAGGCACACTCGTAGCCTCCAGGATAATTGTAACAGTCTTGCTGACAACAGTGAGACCCACTGTCACATTCATTGATATCTAAATGAAAAACAAAGGGTGCTGGATGTTAGTATGCATCTAGCTTTGCAGTGGTGACAGTACTTGCTAAAATTGCTCTGTGACCAGTTCTGGTAGGCTTTTACTGATCTGACTGCCAAATGCTGAGCTAGCATTCTTGTTTTCCTCTTGAAACGAGTGAGCTTTATGTTAACAGATCATCCTCGGCAATGTGCTCCCCAGCCAAGGGAGGAATCCTGAATCCTAGAGGCCTGTGGGAAGTTAACTGTGATTTTTTTCAGTTCGAGATTGCTCTTAAATGTTTTGTGTGCTTACAAATAGGGGTGATTCTGACCATAACGCTGACCTCTGTTCCCTGATTTACCCTGTTACAAACACTGATGTCAAGTTCAGAGATGGTTGAGAACTGCACAGTTCCTTCAAGCTATCTCAGAGTGAAGTCTCTGAAGGATGGATCTAGATAACCTGGAGAAAGCAGAGCTCCTGGGGCTTTAAATTTCAACCCCCTTGTATTTATGGGACTCCATTTGTCTGCTATGAAGTGAAACTACTGCAGTGCCCGGTAGTCGTGGGGTTGGTGAAGCATCCCCCTACCACCAGAGGAGGCTGGACCGAGGAGGGGTCTGGTAGGAAAACAGATAGCACTGCTGGGCCATAGAAAGTGTACTGGGCTTTGTAGTATGCAAAGGAATAACGTTCTTTCAGAGTAGACTTCAGTTCAGGTCCTGGCTTTTTTCCTCCTGTGTTGCGATGCAGGATGTTTTTCTGAGTACAATGGCCTTGCTGTTTCTTTGCTCGATTGTTTGCTGATCAGTGGTGGATGGGGGTTCTGTATGTTGCAAAATGTGTGAGAAAGTGCTTTTGGATGGCCTTGCAGTTTCTGAAGAAGATAAGGACTTTAGCCCTTTTAGGTAACTTAGCTTAGAAGTATCCACATGGATTACGTCAAAATGTAAGCATAGATAATAGAAGCCCTAACGAGCATTCTTTAGGATAAGACGTATCAAACACGCAGAAGATCACACTGCGCAGAATCATCTGAGAAGGGTCAAGTAGCGGACAAGTGAGGAAGACTATGGAAGACCACCAGAGGACTCCTGAAGACCACCAGAGACCTTCAATGCGCCTGCGTAAAGGACATTTGCGTACGCTAATAGTTTCCCGGAAAACTAATGAGTATGTATAACACTTCTTGGAAATCTAGTGAGTATGTATGTAGAACATGTACTTAACGTGGACAATTAGGCCTGACGGTGTGCACGATAGGTGGAGCGATCCCCTGTGCACCCAGCGCTGCAATAAAGAATGCCTGCTTTCTAAAACTCCAAAATTGAGTCTTAGAGAGTTTCTTCGACTGTGGACACATGTTTAGCTAACATCGGCCGCAAGAGCATTCCAGAGGCCTTTAGAAGACCTTGAACAGAATAAACAAGAAGACTAAAAAAGAAAGATGCCAATTAGAAGAACACAGGTGCACATTCCATGATAAAGGGAACTTGACAGAATCAGAACCCTACAGAATCAGGAAGAGGGGCCGGAACTCACTTCGCAGCAGTTGCAGTCAGTAATAGAAAAGCTGGCACAACTAGAAGCTGCTGTGAAGCGAGAAAAACCGCCAGCCGTATCCTTTGATACACCCTTCCCCCCCCCCCCACCCCTTCCTCCTACCTCTGCCCCTTCCTTGTCCCCGGGAACCGATCCCCACCTTTCCAGAAACAACGGACCCCCGGAATAGATAGTGAGGAATTATTCATGATGCCTTAATTGAGGGAGAAATCATAGCAGCTCCCACAGCGTTTCTGGTTATTGCTGGAGCTGGGGGTGGACCTAATCAATGGGTTCCATTTGATTGGAAAATCATAAAAAGAGGTTACAATTGCTCAATATGGTTTAAAATTGCCTTTTACACAGGCAGTTTTGTCCCATACATTTTGTGGGTCAACCTTAACTCCACATGACTCACGAAGGCTTGCTAAAACCTTGTTGTTGACATGGAAATTTATTTATACTACGCTGGTGCATTTACAGCCGGCAGAGAAAATCATATCAATACAACCTGATACTGCTTTTGAGGAGGCAGTCTGTAAGCAGGCCGCTAACGAGCAAGATTCTGATTCCGATAATAATTCTTTTGCATCAGGCAGGGTGGACTACCTCCACCGCTGCCTGCCGTGGCCGTCCCGCCACTGCCTCCCACGGCCTCTGTGCGGCCGGGACCGCTGCTGTGCCGCCGCTGTCCCCCGCCCCCCCACCCCAATCGCCTGGTACTCCCTCTCCAGGGTCTGCAGAACTTAAAACAGAACCTAACTTTACTACACTACCTGTATCTCCTTTTCCTACTAATCCCTCTAACTCTGTACCTATCCGTGACGATTCACTTAATGATTTGGGAAAAAATACACATAGTTTGATGCAACGCTGTCGAGAAAAGCTCTACAGCAAGCAGATACCATGTTTACTTTTCCTGCTGTATGCACACCTGCCTCAAGTATTACAAGAACCTCAAGAGCTAGAGTTGTTAAGATCAGTCATCATGAATCCCTGTGTGATGTTTAATTACACCTATAACACCACTCAAAAGGGTCAGAATGTAAATGCTATTTTGCCTGTATATAGAAATGCTACAGCTTGGTGTAACTATATCTATTCCAGAATATCACGCTCTTTTTTCTATTCCAGCTGCTTTACCTCTGGGGATGCGAAACTTAACGGGAGGCCATGTAGCCTCGGACAACTTACGTTACTAACACCCGATATCAATATGATTCACAGTAGAAGGCTCACGATAACTGACACAGGGTTAAGTGGACGGCTAACAAGTTTTGGAATTACAGGATAGTTGAAAGATTTGCTTATGTATGGCTTAGTTATTTTAATTGTAATATTAGCAGTTGTAATGATTGTACCACATATCATAAAAATAGTTGAACGTATGATTGCAAAAGCATTTCTTGTAACTTGGCTTGCAAAAAAAAAAAAAAAAGGGGGGGGGGAAATTGTGGGAGATTTCATGGAAAATGGGGAACATTTCTTTGAGCCTGATTATTTAGAGTTAGCATAAGTAGGCCGCAGTTAACATGAGTGGACCGGAGTACGTGACAGCTGCAGTATGAATGGACTTTGAACCACCAGAGAAACAACGGACATGAGGAACTTGGACAGTGGAGCAATTAATAAACAAGGTAACAGAACTGCAGAGGCAAGAAGGAGCTGCAAGAGTTTTATCGCAATTAAGAAAGCTGTCATTTCGGCTTAGAGCATTTAGCTGCGGTATGGGGACTTAGGAGTTGGTTTGTATCTTTGTTAAAAATCGGGGTTTCTTTTATTCTTGTGTATTTTATTAGGTATAATGTTGCTTTTACTGTGTTTAATTAATTGTGTTCATAGATCTTGTAGGTCACCTTGGCCAACATAACAGGTCAAGATTCTCTGTGCATTGCAACCGCATCACAAAGCCCATGAACCAATTAGACAGGATGGCTATGACTCGTGCAGCGCGCCTGGCCAACGAGCGCATGCGTCATAGACTCCCCATGTTGCAACTGAGGCGAATTTTGGCACCCGCTGGCCACGTGTGCTGAAATCCGTTCCTCTACAAATGTACAAATACCGGGATTTTCCGAAGAGCATCGGGCTGGTGTACGGCAAGGCCATCGTTGCCTCCGTGGGGACGCCCACGTAAAGCTGGCACCTACCGATTGCTGGGCTGAGTTCGCGGAACAAGACAACACAAGAATGTACGGATGGTCCATCTTCTTCACAGTCCTCGGAGGGACGTAGTCATGGATACCACCGCAAGCCAAAGAAAACATCTGGATGACCCTGGCTGACATGACTAGACAAGATTGCTTATGCCTCCGTACAGCAACACTAAGCAATCCCTTTTTCACAGGTTTAAGAGGGGGTTCCACTGACATCAACAAAGTTTAAGAACTTATTGATGGAGACCCCTGTACAGCAGGTCATGGACTCAATGGATGGGAATGCCTGGTTTCCATGGATCGGGCATTCACCCTCATTGCCACCCCAGGAATCACAAATTCTGGGATCCCTGAATACAGATTGGTGTAGTATTATCTGATTTACTGTTAGATGTATATAGTATTAGACACACAACCTTGCAAAATAGAGCTGCTCTTAAATCATGAGTTAAGATAGTTTTGATTTATCTTGTATTGGGGTTTTTTTTTTTATTTTAATTTGTGTGCCTTGTATGTTGCAATGTGTTTAGGAATTAATTGATGAATCAAGTAAGGCTGTGTTGATTAACAAAAAACAAAAAAGGGGGAATTGTGGACACATGTTTAGCTAACATCGGCCGCAAGAGCATTCCAGAGGCCTTTAGAAGACCTTGAACAGAATAAACAAGAAGACTAAAAAAGAAAGATGCCAATTAGAAGAACACAGGTGCACATTCCACGATAAAGGGAACTTGACACAAAGAACCTCAATTCGGCAGTTTATCTTGACCAATTAGACTGAGACAAGTTTCGCGTGTTTTAATTGGTATAACCAATTATGTCCTATGTTTATACGCGTGTACAGTGTTGATATAACCAATCATATTTTATGCTTGTGCGCGTGTACAGTGACTTTGCAGAATTTGTGACTATAAGTATGTGTGTGTTTTAGCAATAAAGTGTCGTCTGTTGTCTGCTCTCAAGATTACAGGCGTCCGTCTACTTCAATCTCCTCATTCGACTGGCTTTTTCGGTATCAGTTTTGGCACCCAAGATGGGACTCTGCTTCTGAACCTCGACAGATGCTGGGATCACAGGAACCTCAGCCAGCACTGGGATTTCTCGGGAGGGACCTTGATCCCCGGACTGAAGAGCTTGAAGCAAGAACTACACTTTGTGAGTAAGGCATTCTTTTGGGGTTTTTGGTATTGGTATCTATCTGTAAGTCGCAGGTGTTTGACTGTGCAAGATAGATGTGGAGAAAGGACCCTACAGAAAAGGGATATGTCTCCCTAATTGGATATGAAAAGGATATGAATCCTTTATAGGTACCTATTTCTTGGACTGTAACTGCTATTGTGTATATATGCTTGATTGTTTTAGTAGTGATTTTATTTATAGTTATATTAAGTTGTTGTAAAAAGGTCAGTATTCTGTGTATAGTGTAAATAGTGTAATTAAGTTTGTATACAATGGGGGCTGGAAGCTCCACCGGCGGAGTAATAAAGAAATCACCTTTAGGGTGTATTTTGCAACATTGGAAACAAATTGCTGGATCACCAGGAGGATCGGTTAAAAAAAATCTAATTTGGAGAAGTATTGTAACCAATGGTGGCCTCTCTATAAATTGGAAAGCGGGGAAAAATGGCCAGTAAATGGAACATTGAATTTTAATACATTGTTACAATTGATGTTGTTTCTGAGAAGGGAAAAGAAATGGGATGAAGTGATGTATGCAGATACGTTTTTCACGTTGTGTCGGCACCCTGAGTGGCAAAAGGAACGTGGACTTAATTTAGCTCCTTCTGATCCTTTTGTGTTGGCATTGGAAAAGGACCAGAATAAGTGTAATGGGAAAACTTTGAAAAGATGTTGTTCAGCCTGTAGCATTGGATGGAGGTGTTTAAAATTAACTCAGGAGGAAACGGAGGAGGATTTAGAAATGCTGGTGGCACCAGGGTTAAGGACTTTAAGACAGGAGGAGATGGAAGGTCAGGAGGAAAGGTCTGAAGAGGGAAAGGGTGATTGTGTGACTGAGGGAACAGGGCGGACTCCAGTAGCTGGTTGAATGAGAAGTAGACAGCCAGCCTTGCAGGCTCTGCTGCGACAGGCTGTGGGAAATGATGGATCAATTACAGTAAAGGTTCCTTTTTCAATATCAGATTTAAATAACTGGAAAGTTGCCGCAGGAAGTTATCAGGAAGATCCAGAGAAGGTGGCAAGTGCTTTTGAAATGATGATTAGAACTCAGAATCTGGATTGGCAGGATATCAAAGCTATTTTACAAGTGGTGTCTGATAGTACGGAGAGCTGTAAGAATGCATCTCCAAGCACAAAGAGCTTCAGGAACTTTACGAGGGCAAATGGAAGATCATTTTCCCTCCATGGATCCTAAGTGGGATCCCAATGACCCAGCTAACAAAGAGATGGTAGCCTGTTATCAGAGATTGGTATTATTCAGAATTCAAAATGTGACTCCGAAGGCTATAAACTGGTCTAAATTGTATGAAATTAAACAGGACAAAGAGGAGTCACCGACTGATTTTTCTAAACAGATTAAAAGAAGCAGCTCAGAAATATACTACTTTAGATATCGAATCCGAGGAAGGGAAAGGCCAATTAGCCACCCTATTTATTGGGCAACCATCTGATGATATTTGGAGGAAATTGCAAAAATTGCAGGGGGCAGAAGCTAGGGATATTGGGATAATGTTGGATATTGCTTGGATGGTATATAGAAATAGAGATCAACAGAGAGAGAGAGGAAATGCAAAGTTAACAGCAGCCCTTGAGAATATACAGGTATATCAAAAGGGAATGAGGGGGATTTCCAGAGGAAATATGAGAGGGGATGTATGTGGAAGGGGTAGAGGACGTGGACTGTCGAATCCAACTGTCGGGCAGAATCAGTGTGCATATTGTAAAAAAGGATGACACTGGAAGAGAGAGTGCCCAGCCTTATTAGAAAAAAAGAAAGGAGGATACCAATAGTACCCTTAGAGGAGGAAGAATGAAGAAGACCGGAGCAGTCTTCCCCAGCAGAGCCTCTGGTTATAATTAAGCTGGGGAATGAGGAAGCAGAATGTTTAATAGATACGGGGGGCAACATATTTGGTTTTAAACACTAAAAAACATGAATTAGGAACTGACATGGTGAAAGTTATTGGTGCAACAGGAAAAGCAGAACAAAGGCCATTCTTTAAACCCTTAAAATTTAAAATTGGGAAGCAATGGGTCATTCACGAGTTTCTTTACTTACCAGGTACACTGAAACCCCTGATAGGCCGGGATTTATTAGAAAAATTAGAAGCAGAAATAAAATTCAAAGAAGGGGAAATAGAAGTTTTAATACCAGAATCTAAATATATCCAGGCTTCAGTGTTTCTGTTACAGGAAGACAGACAAGGAAGCAAAGATATCCCTAAAGAAGTGGAGGAGGTGGTAATTACCTTTGTTTGGGCTGGAGAAATACTCAGGAAATCTAAAAGAGCTGAACCTGTGAGAATAGATCTAAAACAAGAATCGTCACCGGTAAGACGGAAGCAATACCCTATAAAAGTTGGGGCTAAGTTGGGGTTGTTACCATTAATACAAAAATTTCTGAAATATGGGTTACTGAGAGAATGTAAGTCTAAGTATAATACTGCAATTCTGCCAGTGAAAAAGGCAGATGGGAAAGCATATAGATTAGTTTAAGATTTAAGATCTATCAATCAGATAGTACAATATATATGGATTTGCAACTACTGGATGTATACCTTGTTGATAAGCTTGACAGAAAAAACAAGAATGGTTTACAGCATTAGACTTAAAAGATGCCTTTTTCTGCATCCCGGTTGCACCAGAGAGCCAAGAAATATTTGCTTTTGAATGGGAAAACCCTGAAATGGGGCGAAAGACTCAATATACCCGAACTGTGTTACCACAAGGATTTAAGAATAGCCCCACCATTTTTGGAAATCAACTTGCGAAAGAACTTGAAATCTGGTGAGTGGAAAATAGAGAAGGTGGTGTACTACAGTATGTGGATGATATTTTGCTGGCAGGGGAAACCCGAGAAGAATCTTTGAAGCTGACAGCAAGCCTTTTGAATTTTCTCGGAATGAGTGGTTACAGAGTATCACGAGAAAAGGCTCAAGAACTCAAGAAACTGTAGTGTATTTGGGGTTCAAAAATTTTGAAGGACATCGGCAGTTATCAACAGAAAAAAAGAAGCCATCTGTCGCCTCCCAGAACCAGCTACCCTCCGAGAATTACGAACCTATCTCGGGATGACAAAGTGGTGCCGTTTATGGATTGATGAATATGGACTGATGGTAAGACTGTTGCATGAAATGTTGAAAGCTTCTACAGATACCTGTTTAGAATGGACTGAAGAGGGAAGAAGTACTTTTAGAAGTCTCAAACAAGCACTACTGAAGGCACCGGCATTGGCATTGCCAAATTTAGAGAAGCCTTTTGAGCTGTTTCCTCATGAAAAACGAGGAATAGCACTGGGAGTGCTTACCCAGCTCCTTGAACCTTTACGCCGAGCGGCGGTGTACTTTTCCAAACGATTGGATAGTGTCAGCCAGGGATGGCCTGGATGTTTGAAAACTGTGGCTGCTACTGTAACTTTAATACAAGAATCACAGAAGTTTACCCTGGGTCAGAAGACTACAGTATATGTACCACACATGGTGATTACAGTATTGGAACAAAAAGGGGAACGCTGGTTGGCCCCAAGCCGAAAGATAAAGTATCAAGCGGTCCTGTTAGACCAAGATGATACACAGCTCAAAACTACCACAATATTGAATCCTGCTCCATTTTTGTCAATGGAACAGATAAAAGAGGGGGAGCAGAAATTAGAACATGACTGCTTACAGACTATAGAAGAAGTATATGCCAGTAGGCCAGACCTCAAGGACACCCCCTTAAGTAACCCAGACTTGGAACTATATACTGATGGAAGTAGTTTTGTCACAAATGGAAGACGCATGTCTGGGTGTGCAGTAACCACTATAACTGAAGTTATGGAAGCAAATGCCCTATCATCAAAGACGTCAGTGCAGAAAGCCAAACTAATTGCCCTGACAAGAGCACTGGACTTAAGGAAAACGTGTAAATGCATGGACAGATTCAAAATATGCATTTGGGGTGATTCACGCTCACGGGGCTATATGGAAGGAAAGGGGCCTTTTAACTACACAAGGCACAACCATAAAACATGAAGAAATTTTTAAACTCTTGGAAAGTGTTCAAGCACCTGCTGAAGTGGCTGTGATGTATTGTAAGGCTCATCAATCTGGATCAACAGACCAACATCGGGGAAATAGATTAGCCGACTGGGCTGCAAAAAGGGCTGCAGAAAAAGGCATACAAGCAGAAGCTTTTGCAATAACCCCAGAGTGAAAGATAATATTACCAGAAAAAACAGTGTATGACAAACAAGACTTGAAATCGATTGAAAACTTGAAGGCAGAAAAACGAGAGGATGGATGGGCAGTAACACCCTTAGGCATAGTAGTACTTCCTTATGCTCTCATAAATGAGATAGTAAGGAAAGAACACTATTCTGTTCATTGGGGAACCAAAACCTTGTTAAAACACTTGCAGAAATCAAGTATTAGTAGAAACATGGTGGAAAGTATACGATCTGTGACTGAGAGGTGTGAAGTGTGTTGTAGGAATAATCAAAAACGCAAAACAAGATACATATTGGAAAAAATAATGGAAGGTGAAACACCTGCTGAGTATTGGCAAGTTGATTTTACTGAACTACCTAGAAAAAGAGGGATGATATATCTGTTGGTTTTAGTAGATACGTATACCGGATGGCCAGAAGCTTTTCCCTGCTGTACCAATAAAGCCCGAGAAGTCGTCAAGGTTTTGTTAAAAGAAATAATTCCCAGGTTTGGAATACCTATAAGAATGTCATCAGACAGAGGTCCCCATTTTGTAGCAAAGATAGTTACAGAGCTATCTAAAATATTGAATATAACTTGGGACTTACATACTCCATATAGGCCACAAGCTAGTGGAAAAGTTAAAAGAATGAACTATACCCTTAAGACACAAATAAGTAAACTGTGTCAAGAAACTTCTACGGATTGGATACAGACTCTGTCTTTGGCCTTATTGAGAATTAGAGTACAGCCCAGAGGTAGACAGCGTTTGAGCCCTTATGAACTCTTATATGGAAGACCATATCAGACTCCTGGATTGCCAGGAGAAATAAGAATACAAGGTGAAAGTGATGTAATTCATTATTTAATCACCTTGGGAAGAGTATTGCAAGAACTAAATAAGTATGTGGTGATGAATAAATCTTTGAATCTTGATTCGCCAGCTCACCCATTTCAACCTGGAGATTGGGTCTACCTCAAATCTTGGACATTGGAGGCACTACAGGAGAAGTGGAAAGGACCATATCAAATTTTATTAACCACATACATGGCAGTAAAATTGAATGGAAAGGGCCCTTGGATTCATTATTCAAGAATTAAGGTGGCAGCTCCTCAATGGAAAGTGGAACAAGAAATGCTACTGAGGCTGAAATGAGTTAAGAGTTAAAGGTAAAATGTGGTGGGCTTATGTTTTTTTTTATTTGTTTTGGTTTGATGTTCACAGGGAGTCTATGTGTTTGGGATATGAAGCTTCACTTGAAACTAATTGGAGCAATAATGAAAACCATTAACTGATCAGATTGCTGGGCTTGTTCCCAGCTCCCTGAGCACACAGAAAAGGGTGCAAATTTAGTGGGAATACCGATCCCCTTCAACACATCCTGGAATAATTTGTGAATAAGACTGAAATTTACCTAGGAAAAAGAAACTGATCTCCAAGTATGGGATGTGTATGATCCAAATGTTTCTGAAGTTAAATGTCTAACGACAAAACCCTTAGAATTGACAACAATGCCACGGGTCACTACCCTTATTGTGATTGAGCTATACAGATGCAAGGATGAAATTCGCTGCCTGGATATTAGAATGTTCCTAAGGGAAATGGATGGTACTGGCTATGTGGGAAAAAAAGCTCGAAAGGCCCTGCCTCCTAACTGGTCGGGAACATGCACTTTGGGAGTAATAATCCCTAATATTACAGTAATCAGGAGTTTGGGAAACCAGAATGGATGGGTAAGGACACTTTTGAGATGGTTCAGGAGAACACCTAATGCTATTGCTGACCATCCTACAGGATTTCACAGCTTCATCTGATGGTTTCTACCTTGGTTAGGAGTCAGTGAGTTAGAAAAGACATTAGTGAATATTTTGGCAGTGATTGAGCAAATTGAAAACTACACTGTAGATGCCATTTGAGCTTTACAACTTGAAATTTCTAGTTTATCGAAAATGGTTCTTCAAAATAGATTGGCACTGGATAGGCTTTTAGCCTCTCAGGGAGGGGTTTGTATGGTCATAAATACCAGCTGTTGTGTTTACGTAGCTCAATCAGGAAAGACTGCTACAGATCTGAATGAAATTTGGAAACAAAGCCAACAGATACATAGAGTGGCTATGGATGATACATCTTGGGGATTTGGGGAAATTTGGAATAAATTGACTTCTTGGCTTCCCAATTTAGGATGGTTAAAACAATTATTTGTCAGATTAATTACTTAATGACTCTAGGGATATTTGTTTGTATATTTCTCAAATGTTTTCTGTGGTGTTATTGGACTTCAGCTGAAACATATAGTGACTGGAAAAGAAATGAGATTAGACATGAAGTAGAAACAGGAAAATATTTTACTTGAACCCTTGAAAGGGATGGACTATAAATTATACAAAAATGAGTTTTAGTACGTAGATATTGAGGACTGTAGCAGGTAAGCTACAAGTCTTCAAAAGAAAAGGAAGGATTGATGCAGGATGTTTTTCTGAGTACAATGGCCTTGCTGTTTCTTTGCTCGATTGTTTGCTGATCAGTGGTGGATGGGGGTTCTGTATGTTGCAAAATGTGTGAGAAAGTGCTTTTGGATGGCCTTGCAGTTTCTGAAGAAGATAAGGACTTTAGCCCTTTTAGGTAACTTAGCTTAGAAGTATCCACATGGATTACGTCAAAATGTAAGCATAGATAATAGAAGCCCTAACGAGCATTCTTTAGGATAAGACGTATCAAACATGCAGAAGATCACACTGCGCAGAATCATCTGAGAAGGGTCAAGTAGCGGACAAGTGAGGAAGACTATGGAAGACCACCAGAGGACTCCTGAAGACCACCAGAGACCTTCAATGCGCCTGCGTAAAGGACATTTGCGTACGCTAATAGTTTCCCGGAAAACTAATGAGTATGTATAACACTTCTTGGAAATCTAGTGAGTATGTATGTAGAACATGTACTTAACGTGGACAATTAGGCCTGACGGTGTGCACGATAGGTGGAGCGATCCCCTGTGCACCCAGCGCTGCAATAAAGAATGCCTGCTTTCTAAAACTCCAAAATTGAGTCTTAGAGAGTTTCTTTGACCAGCTTTTCAGTATCGGTTCCTTCAAGCTATCTCAGAGTGAAGTCTCTGAAGGATGGATCTAGATAACCTGGAGAAAGCAGAGCTCCTGGGGCTTTAGATTTCAAGCCCCTTGTATTTATGGGACTCCATTTGTCCGCTATGAAGTGAAATTACTGCAGTGCCCGGTAGTCGTGGGGTTGGTGAAGCATCCCCCTACCACCAGAGGAGGCTGGACCGAGGAGGGGTCGGGTAGGAAAACAGATAGCACTGCTGGGCTTTGTAGTATGCAAAGGAATAATGTTCTTTCAGAGTAGACTTCAGTTCAGGTCCTGGCTTTTTTGCTCCTGTGTTGTGATGCTGTATGGAGACAGCTCCTACTGCTTCCTCAGAGGGGGGAAAGCAAAGTTCCTGGGGGTTTTGCATTCCTCTCCTGGCAGAGGAATTTGCCCCCCCAAGCAACTGTGGGTGCCTGTGTCAGCCTGTTAAGGAGTGTATCTGTTCCCAACAGATGTCCTGGACAGACGTGCTCCTTGAAAACTGCAGGAAGAAGGTGGTACTGAACAAAGAAGAAACAAATTCAAGAATTATTTCCTGAGCAATGTGAACTGCAACTCTGTACTGCATGGAGATATGTAAGTACTGTTTTGCATCACTAAACACTGTTAATCTTTGCTAGCAACCTCCTGTTTGCTGGTTTTATAGAAAGAGAAGTCTGTAGGTGTAAGTGCCTCAATGCATAGCCCCTCCAACTAACCTGCAGGAAGAGCACCATGATTTCTCTCAGCTTTGGACTGCCCGAAGGATGGAAACACCCACCCAGCCTCGCTGTGCGAGCCTGAGCCACAGCCCCACTGTGAGCGCAGGATGAAACCACAGCCTGACATGCTGGTGCAGTAAAAGTCTGGCTAGCGAGCACCACGGTGGGTTTCTGCTGCAAGGTTATTTGCTGCAAAGGGCTCAGAGTAATGCAGTATGAGGTGCATGCCTCAACTTCATAGCATTTACAGAGCTCGAGGTGTTTTGCATCTGTTTCTAGCCTTGTTAACCTGTTAGTAGTGAATATACAGAGAGTCGCTAATGTACAGAGATTCTTACTGTTACTTGAGGTGTGCTTGTAAAAATGAGGTATGTACTTTTCCCCTTGCCTTACCAGTGCATGTCTTCTGGTCCTCTTCAAGCCGATAGCCAAAATTACAGGTACAGACCGGGCCGGAGCTGGTGTGGTGGCACGTATGGGAACAGCCACCGTTGTTGGCTTCACAGCTATTCACAATCTCCATTTCTATCCCTGGAAAAGGCACACAGGTTAGGCTCCTGCAGTGTGCGCTGCACCCCTGTATGTACTGGCCGGGCTCTGGCAGGCACCCACACCGCAGCTCCCAGCCAAGCTCTTTGCGTGTGAATTTTTTGCGTTCGTGTTTTTGCGTGCACAGCCATGCTGAGGAGAACAGTGATGTGCAGTGGGGAAAGGATGGAAATAGTTTTGCACAGAGGCTGCTGCCGGGCTGGGAAGTGATGTATAAAAATAAATGGATGGATCCTAGGCAATGCCCCACGTAGCCTCTTAGGGACAGACTTGTGGAGCAGGCTCTGGAAGGCCTCTGAGATGAACCAGATGGCAGACAAAACTGTTCCCATTCCTGACAAGCTGTGGGATGTGCTGCTGACCAAAATTTGGCTTGGTCTTTGTAAGTACGGAGCTGTTCTGATGCCAGCTAGAAATGGGAGCAGCAGACTACAGCTAACTATGGAAACATCCAGATGCCTACAGCTAGAAGGGTTAGTTACTGACATGTCAAAACTGGTGGCACAAATGTCAGGAGCAGCCATGTATTATCTTAGCTTGGCAAAGTTTATGTAAACTTATGTAAACTTGTCTAGTTAAACTTATGTAAACTTGTCTAGTTAATTCAGCTTTCTTAAACTAAAAGGAACTTGTACCATGGAGCTTTGACTCAGCCTGGAACCTCAGGAAAACCATTTTCTGCCTTTAAGAACATTTTTGAGTTTTCAGTGTGTTCGGACCCAAGGAGGATGAAAGAAGAGAGAAGCTTCATGCTTCCCAGCAGATTGGTGTGTGTCAACACCAAAAGCTGAGCCATGATGAAAGACCACCTTCCAGATTTCACAAGATTAATATAGTCCCCCTGTCTTTCCTCTTATTAATGCAAGAACAACCAAGGGTTTTGTCCTGGTTTTGGCTGGGTTAGAGTTCATTGTCTTCCTAGTAGCTGGTACAGTGCTATGTATTAAGTTCAGTATGAGAAGAATGTTGATAACACTGATGTTTACAGTTGTTGCTAAGTAGTGTTTGGTCTAAAATCAAGGATTTTTCAGCTTGTCATGCCCAGCCAGCAAGAAGGCTGGAGGGGCACAAGAAGTTGGGAGGGGACACAGCCAGGACAGCTGACCCAAAGTGGCCAACGGGGTATTCCATACCATGTCATGTCACATCTAGTATACAAACTGGGGGGAGTCGGGGTGGGGGGATGGACGCTTGGGGACTAACTGGGTGTCGATCGGCAGGTGGGTGAGCAATTGCACTGTGCATCATTTGTACATTCCAATCCTTTTATTATTACTGTTGTCATTTTATTAGTTAGTTTCTTATTATTATTACTGTTGTGTTTCTGTTGCTTTTTTTGGTTTTTAATAAGAATGAGATTGAATCGGATTCTGACAGATTCTATCAGATTCTGACAGATTCTATCAGATTCTGACAGATTCTATCAGAATCTGATAGAATCTGATAGAATCTGATAGAATCTGATAGAATCTGATAGAATCTGATAGAATCTATCAATCTGTCAGACTCTGTCAGACTCTGTCAGACTCTGTCAGACTCTGTCAGACTCTGTCAGACTCTGTCAGACTCTGTCAGAATCTGTGCAGAATCTGTGCAGAATCTGATAGAATCTATCAGAATCTGATAGAATCTGTGCAGACTCTGTGCAGACTCTGTCAGACTCTGTCAGACTCTGTCAATCTGATAGACTCTGTGCAGACTCTGTGCAGACTCTGTCAGACTCTGTGCAGAATCTGTCAGAATCTGTGCAGACTCTGTCAGACTCTGTCAGAATCTGTCAGAATCTGTCAGAATCTGATAGAATCTGATAGAATCTGTCAGACTCTGTCAGAATCTGTCAGAATCTGTCAGAATCTGTCAGAATCTGTCAGAATCTGTCAGAATCTGATAGAATCTATCAATCTGTCAGACTCTGTGCAGACTCTGTGCAGACTCTGTCAGAATCTGTGCAGACTCTGTGCAGACTCTGATAGAATCTATCAGAATCTGATAGAATCTGTGCAGACTCTGTCAGACTCTGTCAATCTGATAGACTCTGTGCAGACTCTGTGCAGACTCTGTCAGAATCTGATAGAATCTGTCAGAATCTGACAGATTCTGACAGATTCTGACAGATTCTATCAGATTCTGACAGATTCTATCAGATTCTATCAGATTCTGATAGATTCTGATAGATTCTGATAGATTCTGATAGATTCTGATTGATAGATTCTATCAGATTCTGATAGATTCTGATAGATTCTGACAGATTCTATCAGATTCTGATAGATTCTGACAGATTCTGATAGATTCTGATAGATTCTGACAGATTCTGACAGATTCTGACAGATTCTGACAGATTCTATCAGATTCTGACAGATTCTATCAGATTCTGACAGATTCTATCAGATTCTGACAGATTCTATCAGATTCTATCAGATTCTGATAGATTCTGATAGATTCTGATTGATAGATTCTATCAGATTCTGATAGATTCTGATAGATTCTGATAGATTCTGATAGATTCTGATAGATTCTGACAGATTCTATCAGATTCTGACAGATTCTATCAGATTCTGACAGATTCTGACAGATTCTGACAGATTCTGACAGATTCTGACAGATTCTGACAGATTCTGACAGATTCTATCAGATTCTGACAGATTCTATCAGATTCTGACAGATTCTGACAGATTCTGACAGATTCTGACAGATTCTGACAGATTCTGACAGATTCTGACAGATTCTGACAGATTCTAGCAGATTCTGACAGATTCTAGCAGATTCTAGCAGATTCTGACAGATTCTGACAGATTCTGACAGATTCTGACAGATTCTGACAGATTCTATCAGATTCTGACAGATTCTATCAGATTCTATCAGATTCTGACAGATTCTGACAGATTCTGACAGATTCTGACAGATTCTGACAGATTCTGACAGATTCTATCAGATTCTGATAGATTCTGATTGATAGATTCTATCAGATTCTGATAGATTCTGATAGATTCTGACAGATTCTATCAGATTCTGACAGATTCTATCAGATTCTGACAGATTCTATCAGATTCTGACAGATTCTGACAGATTCTGACAGATTCTGACAGATTCTATCAGATTCTGACAGATTCTGACAGATTCTGACAGATTCTGACAGATTCTGACAGATTCTGACAGATTCTGACAGATTCTGACAGATTCTATCAGATTCTGATTGATAGATTCTATCAGATTCTGACAGATTCTGACAGATTCTGACAGATTCTGACAGATTCTGACAGATTCTGACAGATTCTGACAGATTCTGACAGATTCTATCAGATTCTGACAGATTCTATCAGATTCTGACAGATTCTATCAGATTCTGACAGATTCTATCAGATTCTATCAGATTCTATCAGATTCTAGCAGATTCTGACAGATTCTAGCAGATTCTGACAGATTCTAGCAGATTCTGACAGATTCTAGCAGATTCTGACAGATTCTAGCAGATTCTGACAGATTCTGACAGATTCTGACAGATTCTGACAGATTCTGACAGATTCTGACAGATTCTGACAGATTCTGACAGATTCTGACAGATTCTATCAGATTCTGACAGATTCTATCAGATTCTGACAGATTCTGACAGATTCTGACAGATTCTGACAGATTCTATCAGATTCTGACAGATTCTATCAGATTCTGACAGATTCTATCAGATTCTGACAGATTCTGACAGATTCTGACAGATTCTGACAGATTCTGACAGATTCTATCAGATTCTATCAGATTCTGATAGATTCTGATAGATTCTGATAGATTCTGATTGATAGATTCTATCAGATTCTGATAGATTCTGACAGATTCTATCAGATTCTGACAGATTCTATCAGATTCTGACAGATTCTATCAGATTCTGACAGATTCTATCAGATTCTGACAGATTCTGACAGATTCTATCAGATTCTGACAGATTCTGACAGATTCTGACAGATTCTGACAGATTCTGACAGATTCTGACAGATTCTGACAGATTCTGACAGATTCTATCAGATTCTATCAGATTCTGACAGATTCTGACAGATTCTATCAGATTCTGACAGATTCTATCAGATTCTGACAGATTCTGACAGATTCTGACAGATTCTGACAGATTCTGACAGATTCTGACAGATTCTATCAGATTCTGACAGATTCTATCAGATTCTGATAGATTCTGATAGATTCTGATAGATTCTGATAGATTCTGATAGATTCTGATAGATTCTGATAGATTCTATCAGATTCTATCAGATTCTGATAGATTCTATCAGATTCTATCAGATTCTATTAGATTCTGACAGATTCTATCAGATTCTATCAGATTCTGACAGATTCTATCAGATTCTGACAGATTCTATCAGATTCTATCAGATTCTGATAGATTCTGACAGATTCTGACAGATTCTGACAGATTCTGACAGATTCTATCAGATTCTATCAGATTCTGACAGATTCTATCAGATTCTGACAGATTCTGACAGATTCTATCAGATTCTGACAGATTCTGACAGATTCTGACAGATTCTGACAGATTCTGACAGATTCTGACAGATTCTGACAGATTCGACAGATTCTGACGATTCTATCAGATTCTGACAGATTCTATCAGATTCTGACAGATTCTATCAGATTCTGACAGATTCTATCAGATTCTGACAGATTCTAATCAGATTCTGACAGATTCCTGGACAGATTCTGACAGATTCTGACAGATTCTGACAGATTCTGACAGATTCTGATAGATTCTATCATATTCTGGACAGATTCTGACAGATTCTGACAGAATTCTGACAGATTCTGACAGATTCTGATCAGAATTCTGACAGATTCTGACAGATTCTATCAGATTCTGACAGATTCTGACAGATTCTATCAGATTCTGACAGATTCTGACAGATTCTGACAGATTCTGACAGATTCTGACAGATTCTGACAGATTCCTGGACAGATTCTGACAGATTCTGACAGATTCTGACAGATTCTGACAGATTCTGACAGATTCTGACAGATTCTGACAGATTCTGACAGATTCTGACAGATTCCGGACAGATTCTGACAGATTCTGACAGATTCTGACAGATTCTGACAGATTCTGACAGATTCTGACAGATTCTGGAGCACAGATTCTGACAGATTCTGATAGATTCTATCAATTCTGACAGATTCTATCAGATTCTGACAGATTCTATCAGATTCTGACAGATTCTGACAGATTCTACAGATTCTGACAGATTCTGACAGATTCTGACAGATTCTATCAGATTCTGACAGATTCTAATCAGATTCTGACAGATTCTATCAGATTCTGACAGATTCTGACAGATTCTATCAGATTCTGACAGATTCTATCAGATTCTGACAGATTCTGACAGATTCTGACAGATTCTATCAGATTCTGATAGATTCTGACAGATTCTATCAGATTCTGACAGATTCTGACAGATTCTATCAGATTCTGACAGATTCTGACAGATTCTACAGATTCTGACAGATTCTGACAGATTCTGACAGATTCTGACAGATTCTATCAGATTCTATCAGATTCTGACAGATTCTGACAGATTCTGACAGATTCTGACAGATTCTGACAGATTCTGACAGATTCTGACAGATTCTATCAGATTCTGACAGATTCTGACAGATTCTATCAGATTCTGACAGATTCTATCAGATTCTGACAGATTCTATCAGATTCTGACAGATTCTGACAGATTCTATCAGATTCTGACAGATTCTATCAGATTCTGACAGATTCTGACAGAGTCTGCACAGATTCTGCACAGAGTCTGCACAGATTCTGACAGAGTCTGACAGAGTCTGACAGAGTCTGCACAGAGTCTGCACAGAGTCTGACAGATTCTATCAGATTCTGACAGATTCTATCAGATTCTGACAGATTCTATCAGATTCTGACAGATTCTATCAGATTCTGACAGATTCTATCAGATTCTGACAGATTCTATCAGATTCTGACAGATTCTATCAGATTCTGACAGATTCTATCAGATTCTGACAGATTCTATCAGATTCTGACAGATATCAGATCTATCAGATTCTGACAGATTCTACAGATTCTATCAGATTCTGATCAGATTCTGATCAGATTCTATCAGATTCTGACAGATTCTGACAGATTCTATCAGATTCTGACAGATTCTGACAGATTCTGACAGATTCTGACAGATTCTGACAGATTCTGACAGATTCTATCAGATTCTGACAGATTCTGACAGATTCTGATAGATTCTATCAGATTCTGATCAGATTCTGATCAGATTCTGATAGATTCTATCAGATTCTGATCAGATTCTATCAGATTCTGATAGATTCTGATCAGATTCTGATAGATTCTATCAGATTCTGATAGATTCTATCAGATTCTGATAGATTCTATCAGATTCTGATAGATTCTATCAGATTCTGACAGATTCTGACAGATTCTGACAGATTCTGACAGATTCTGACAGATTCTGACAGATTCTGACAGATTCTATCAGATTCTGACAGATTCTGACAGATTCTGACAGATTCTGACAGATTCTGACAGATTCTATCAGATTCTGACAGATTCTGACAGATTCTATCAGATTCTAATCAGATTCTGACAGATTCTATCAGATTCTGACAGATTCTATCAGATTCTGACAGATTCTATCAGATTCTGACAGATTCTATCAGATTCTGACAGATTCTATCAGATTCTGACAGATTCTATCAGATTCTGACAGATTCTATCAGATTCTGACAGATTCTATCAGATTCTGACAGATTCTATCAGATTCTGACAGATTCTATCAGATTCTGACAGATTCTATCAGATTCTGACAGATTCTATCAGATTCTGACAGATTCTATCAGATTCTGACAGATTCTATCAGATTCTGACAGATTCTATCAGATTCTGACAGATTCTATCAGATTCTATCAGATTCTGACAGATTCTGACAGATTCTATCAGATTCTATCAGATTCTGACAGATTCTATCAGATTCTATCAGATTCTGACAGATTCTATCAGATTCTGACAGATTCTATCAGATTCTATCAGATTCTGACAGATTCTGACAGATTCTGACAGATTCTGACAGATTCTGACAGATTCTGACAGATTCTATCAGATTCTATCAGATTCTATCAGATTCTGATAGATTCTATCAGATTCTGACAGATTCTATCAGATTCTGACAGATTCTATCAGATTCTGACAGATTCTGACAGATTCTGCACAGAGTCTGACAGAGTCTGACAGATTCTGACAGATTCTGACAGATTCGCACAGAGTCTGACAGAGTCTGCACAGATTCTATCAGATTCTGACAGATTCTGACAGATTCTGCACAGATTCTGCACAGATTCTATCAGATTCTGACAGATTCTGCACAGATTCTGCACAGATTCTGCACAGATTCTGCACAGATTCTATCAGATTCTGACAGATTCTATCAGATTCTGACAGATTCTATCAGATTCTGACAGATTCTGACAGATTCTATCAGATTCTGACAGATTCTGCACAGATTCTGACAGATTCTGCACAGATTCTGACAGATTCTATCAGATTCTGACAGATTCTATCAGATTCTGACAGATTCTGACAGATTCTGACAGATTCTGACAGATTCTATCAGATTCTGACAGATTCCGACAGATTCCGACAGATTCCGACAGATTCTGACAGATTCCGACAGATTCTATCAGATTCTGACAGATTCTGACAGATTCCGACAGATTCCGACAGATTCCGACAGAGTCTATCAGATTCTATCAGTCTGACAGGTTCTGACAGGTTCTGACAGAGTCTGATATCTGTAAGGGGGCTGCTAGTGCTAAACACTTATCAATCCACTTTGGACTAGCCCTGCTGCTGCGTATTAGCTGAACAAAGACATACAGACAACCTTGCTCAGTCTTGCATAATAGTGTTTATTTCTTTTCTTGGTGGGAGCAGATGTAATCACTTCACTAGCTGAATTCCTTCTTCCGTTACAAATCTGCAGCTGACTGAATTCATCCAAAGTAGTCCCCAAGAGCAGAGCTTAGCCTGGTTGGAGCCAAATGGCTCCAAATAAATCGCCTAAACCAGCAAAAGTAGCTTCACGGTAACTTTAAAGATCAGACAAAGTTTTTTATCTCAGTGGGAGAGTAAACAGCCCCAGACCTGCTTGTGAAATTTGTCAAAAAAAGATGGCTATAACTCAGCCCCACCAATTCCCAGAGGAGAGCGCACAAACGAACACTTGCCCACAGAAGCAAACCCGCCTCCCGTCCCCCCCCGCCCCGAGGTGGGGGTCTGGCCGCAGTACTCACGGTAGCATTGCTTGCCGTCTGCCCCCAGCTCGTAGCCCGGGTTACAGGTACACTTAAAGGAGCCCCGAGTGTTGAGACATCTGTGTGCGCACATGGCTAGTCCGGTCAGACATTCGTTCACATCTGCAAGAGATGAGCAATCAATAAGCAAAGCAGGTTGAGCCATAAACTTTCTTTCAAAGGGACAGTTGTTACTATCTTCACGTTTCTCACCGGTTTCTTGCACCCTGAATTCTTCACTGGGGCCTAGACCAACAAAGAAACAGAGCTAAGAGTTCAGAATTACTGTATGGCTTCCTAGGAAATTGGAGCACATGGAACTCGAGTTCTGTTCCAGACAACAACTCGAGCAGGGCTGTTGGACAGACATCGCCCGAGCACCTTCATGCCACCGCTCTGGAAGGCTTGTGCATCACATTAAATTCACAAATGCTGATAGTTGCTATGACAGAGCACTACTTCACCCTGTGAGACACAGTTGTTTTTTTCCGTGAAAGCTTTGTCCTAGGGAACTTAACTTAACTTACCTTCACAGGCCTTATTGTCAGGTGCCAGGCGGTAGCCAGGGTGGCACTCGCAGCGAGCGGTTCCACGGTGGTTGTGGCACCGGTGCATGCAGCCCCCGTTCCTGTCGGTGCAGGGGTTCCTCACTGCAGGTCAAAGCAGAAGAGGCAGGCTCAATTTCATGCTAATCCTAGCTCTTACTGGCATTACGCTTATGGGAGAAGAGAGCATCAAGCAGTTAGTTATGCCTAGCAAAAAAAAAAGTTTGGAATCCATGAAAGAAAGACCATTCTCCACCAGACAGAAAAAATCTCTGCTACTGCTCTCTGTTTACTGCTCTAGCCAGGCAGGAGGATTTACATGGCACAAGGTCCCACAAAGGGCAGGCACTAATCTGAGCAAAACCTTTCCAGCAGAAGCTTGGCACAGGCATGTCCCTCTACAGAGATTAGAGCAAATGCTAGGCAAATTTGCTTCAAGTGCTCCTATCAGGAGGTTTGCCAATCTCTGACCTGCTCCAGGATCTGGACAGATGCTACAAAACCCCTACCGACTGCTGCGTTTTTAATATCCCAGTTGTTCCTTTTCCCTTAGCAACTTCACAGCTGAAGACTTCCCTCCTTCTACTTCTTGAATGCCAATTGAGAAGGAGAAGATTAAACTTCTGCTATATATCCCCTTCAGCTTCTCTCCCTCCTGCAGCCAGGAGCAGGTCAGCCAGAAAGCCGTCTGCAAGCGGGGGAAGAAGATCCCGACCCACTGGAACATGCTGCTGTTCCTTCACTTTCTCAAAGTGCGTGCCTTCATACAATTTCGTTTTTGTTGGCTACGCTCCTTCAGCTCTTCCTAGCCTTTCAGAATAAGCTGCAGAGTATGTCCATGACAACATAACATGCAGAGTTTTTACTGGAGAGAGACATCCCAGTCTGATCTATTTGATGGCTGAGCATGCAAGTGCTACTCCCCCCAACTCCCAGCTGCCCCTGAAAAAAAAAAAAAAAAAAAAAAAAAAAAAAAGGCCAAAGCAAAACTCAGCCTCCCCAGCTTCCCGAGCATGCTCGAGGGGACTCACGGACGCAGCGTTTGCCATCTTCCCGCAGCTGGTAATTGTGCCGGCACTGGCACTGGTGCTGTGTCAGCGTCACCTGCACGCAGTTGTGTTCACAGCCGCCGTTGTTCAGGGCGCACGTGTTCACCGCTACGAGGCAAAGGGACAGAACGTTCATCACAAAAATAACGGTGCCTGGATGAGTCTCTTGCACAGGACCAGGGCAAATTGCACACGCTTAGCCAGAGCACTGCTAATGAGAATTTAAAATTGGGGCATATTCAACCTGCGCTAAATCGAGAAGTGCGCTAAAAGCGAGCTGTTGCTACAAACCTCTGTTCTGTAGGCAGTGCGCGAGAGGGGCCCCCCACCACTGTGCCGGAGAGGGACCTTGGGCAGACCCCCCTGAGACAGGCACCCTTTTCTTTAAAGGTAAGAGCGGCTCAACAGCATCAGGTAGCAGCTTAAAAATCGCTCTTTTCTACAATAAGAGTTCCCAGCAGCTCTCCTGGGAGGCAAGACCAGGATGCGGGGGTCTGGGCTGGGTCCTCTGCAGTATTACACAGGAGGGAAGCTGACAGCCAGCACACTCCCTAACAAGCATCAGCCCTCTATGAAGGGTGCCTGTGTCCACAGGTGGGCTTTTTGCACTGCGTTATTGCTGAAATTCTTGTAACTTTATTCAAAGCCAGTCACTGCAGGTGCAATGCCACAGCTAGTTCAGCTTAATTACTGCTCAGTGAGAGTTGCACACAGGTGTATTGAGGTTTTCCCCATAACAAAGCGATACGGAAAACCAAATTTCCAGCTCCGTGCTGTGCAAAAGACACCGGTTACACAGGGCAAGGCCCAGCAGGTACCATCAATTCTTCTGGAAACATTTAAGGAACAATGTTTTAAGATGCATCCCGCATGTCCATACTTCGATCGGGTCTAACACCCCCCCACCCAGCTCAGTGCTTCGACTAGGGCATTTCTACATGAAAGTTAGCACGCGTGTGCTCGTCCACGCTGCGAGTAACGGATGCTGTAACCAGCAGTCGCTGAGCCGGAGCACACGGGGATACACTGGCGGGAACTGTGATTTCATCCTAAGTGCAGGCGGGACTGGGAATTGAGATTCCCGACTGGCGTTCCTGGCCGTGCCACAGCCTTTCTGTGTGGCCTTGCGCAAGGCGCTTTCCTGCCCAAAGGATTTCAAACAGTCAGAAAACAGAAGGTTTTGCCTAGGCTACGGCAGAAAACAGATCTTCTGACCAAACATGTGGACTATCTTCTCTTTACAAGCTTGCTATCATCAATCAGCCTTAAAATAGCCTTCTCCTCCTCCCTCTCTGTTCTTATGATCTGGGACTTCTCTGCAGGATAAGCCACAAAAGCACTGTGTTTAACCAGAGATGTGTGCACCTTGCAACCAGCAAGCGGGCAGAGTTTGCCTGCTTGTTTTTACTAGGCTGCAGCTATCCAGGACTACTGACCGTGTTGTGTCCAGGAGAAATCTGAGCTAGAAAACAAAGCAGGGAGGGACTTTCTGGAGCAGGATTCACAGACTCTAGTAGATAAGCCATCTTGGGGTAGCTAACTCCATGCCTCCAAAGTGCTGAAAGTCTCCTCTTAGACCACTGCATGTCTCCTGAGTTAGCCTCCTTAATTGGCGAGCATCTCAAACAGACTGCTCCAAAGAGAGGCGTCCCTTACAGGAACTGAGAAATTGGCCCTTAAAGTCTGTTATTCCTCTTAGGAGACACGAATGTGCACGAAACACCCGACACGCTGCACATCAAAGCTGTGGGGATGCAACACGGCTAAAACCCGGCCACGGTCTGGGGTGGAAACCCAGACCTGCTTTCCATAAGCAGAACAGTACGATGAGTTGTGGTCTCACACATTTCTGACCTATTTTTCAAACTCCAGGATCAACTAATGTGCTGACTCCGAGGAATCTTACAAGAAAAGCTAAAAATACCTCTAATGAAAAACACCTCTCCACAAGCTAACACTTCAGGTGATCACAGTGCCCTCAACAACCTCGAGAGTTTTGCTAAGCAGGCGAGCCTGGGAAGCACATGCTAGTAAAAGTCTCTTTTTAAGGAGCTCTCCGAGTCCCAAGGGAAGGTAGGTCGGTCAGACAGCCGTGCCCAGGGCACAGGCTGGGTCAGGTACCAACGCCTTGCAATAGCAACGCTCTGCCAGTGCCTTGCCCAGGTATTCAAAAGACTATTTTCTATAGACAAAGTACTGAAAGTAATTTGACTAAGCCTCTCTTGTATATTAGTGAAAAACAAATATTTGGCACAGGAGGAAAATAAAAGGCAAACCCGAATATTCATTTTTATTTTTTCTGCAAACAGTTCCCCTGCAAAAAATATGCCTTGACTCATAGCAGAGGAGCTCTCTCATTTCAAACTTTTCAAAACTAACCTCCCCTTGTATGCCTCTAATTAACTAAACAACATTTGGGGGAATAAAAGTGACTTAATTGGGTCAAAGTATTGCCATACACAACATACGGCTGGAGCGAGAACTATCAGTTTATGTTAGCTGTGCTGACATTGTTTCCTTTAATCCATTTGGAAGGAAACAACAGAAATACTCAACATTCCTGAAGAGTTATGGGTCAGAGTTACAGTACTCAAGCTTTAGCAGAGACGGGTGGTCATTTTAAAATATCCTGATATAGTAAAGTGTTTAATAACATATATTCCAAAATACCCATAAATAATGTGCTTGTTGGAGTGCTTTTTTTAAAAAGTAAAACAATGCTAATGCCTGCCAAAACATTCCTTCATACGGGAAAAGTACTGGGCCAATATATAACAAGCCAACGCATCTTACGTCTAAAATAACCTCCCAGTATGCAGTTATTCGTATGAATTTGCAGTCTGAATAACTGCCCTCCTCACATACCTCTAAAAGACCGCTTTTCAGACCGCAAAATCTGAAGTCCAGGATGGTCTTTATCATACAAGATTTAAGCAGAAGAGAAATCCTGTAAGGTTGGATACAGCAGACTTTCCAACAGCATTACTCCTACACACAAGAAGATGAACGCTTCTCTCTGGGTTGCCCTGACCGGCGCGCTGAGGCACGGTACCCACGCCATACCCCGCGGCACCCATGGAGCGACGGAGCTTTGCCACGCCAAAAACTGCTCCTGAGCGGCAGAGGAAACTTCAGGCACTCGGCGGGTGGGACGTGGCAACGCTCGGCGACCACGAGCGGCTTGAGTAGGGTACGGATGCCAACTAAAAGGACATGTGCGCCTGTTCCAGCGAGTCCTCCTCGGCCAAGGCATTTAAGCGCAACCGAGTACTGGCACCGCTTATGCGGATCTTAACCGATGCTGTTTGCAGACCGCTCAGAGAACGGGAAAGGTGAAGCAGCGAGAGCGCAGGGCTCTTGCAGAGCATTTTCTTTCCTCTAACGTTTCTTTTAGTATACCTTATTTGCTAGCAAATGTACTCTTCAAGACTAATAACCCCAGCTGAGCCTCCCCATTCTGCGATTGCACACGATGACGAAGGGGCCGGCGCACGCTTTTGCCTCGGCCATCGCGGGTACGTTCCAGAGCGCTACGGGTAATGGGAACCAGGAGTCCTTCTCTGCCAAGAGACTTACGCGCGGGGAAGAAGTGGCTGGCACCACTGGCTATACGGTGCTCGTAAGCTATACAGCACTGGCGGCACGTGCGCGACGTAACGAGCAAAGCAATCGCGTCCTGCGGCGTCGCGCAGAGCCACCCACGGCGCACCGACTGGCAGGGGTGCTTGTGCAGCACCGCGGTTTTGCTAAGATACGACCTAATTCAATTTGAGAATCGGGAATAATAAGACGAAACAAATGAAACATGTTAAAACTGTTTTGGGTGTCTTTCCATCAAAGCTAGGGCCTTCTAATTCTGGGTCTCCTTAGCTGGCTTCTCGCAGAGTAACAGCCAGCAGACCTCGCTGCTTGCCTTGTTTTAATTACCGCTTGGTTTTTTGCTGTTTACAGAACCACTCTAAAAATATTTCCATTCCCAGATGCTTTTCCTAGCTTAACATTTCTCTGACAACGTTGCCAAACCCAGTGTCATCTTGTACATCACACACATTTTTGTAATTAAAGCTCAGACAGATTTTCCACAGATGATATTTCATCGTCTGCAAGAGGGACATTACTTCCCTCCCCTCTGTCTGAAGGGAGGGCAGTGCTGCTGAAAGATGCTAGCTCCTAGATTCTGACCCTCTCGGGCCCAGGAAACAGATAAAAAGGCATGAAAAGGACATTGTTACTACTGGTCGCGCACGGGAAGCGGGTCTGCGAAGCAGCAGCCTAACACGGGAGTCAATTTAATAACTGAGCTACCGGAGCTCTGCACCCTCCAGCTGACCCTCGAAGTGGGACGAGCTGAACTCGGCCCCTGCAGCTACACTGCAACCTCCCGGGAGCCGAGCAGTGCCGCTCGCTCAGCCCGGGGGCCGTTAGCAACGTCACACCGTCGGCGTTCGCTCCCTCTGCGTCTCTCCCCGGCAGCCCCCAAAGCTCTGCAAGCTGTGAGCCAATACTTTAAAACCGTAAGCAGCTGTAACTAGAACTGAGCATGACGTTCCCTTTTACAACATCACATGAAACCATCGATTCTAAGAAACGGCTGAGAACCATGCCACTGGGCAAAGAAAAAGTCAAATTTTCTAAAACATGCAAGTTGCCTGTATAACGCGTGCAAATTGAAAACCTCTACCAAGTCCACGCAGACGATTACCCTCTGTGCGCATAGTTTGAGCCCACACAAACCTTTACGGCATAGTCCTTCTGTTCACTATATATAAATCGCCACTATAGTTGAGATTTCTTCATTTGAAGTACTCTTAATACAAATAGGGATACATCATGTAATCCCAAAGTGATTTATTCTAACCTCAGACAATTTCCAGAAACATGTTGTGTGTTAATACAGACCATCTCTCTCCTCTGCAGGCCAACAAAAGCAATTGGCTCAGATTAAGTTCTTTGCCTTGGACTGGATTTCATCCCTCTGCTGAAATAGCGGAGAAGGACCTGAAGATGTCAGCTTCCTGCCTCCTGCCCATGTGGTTCTGATAAAGAAAGAGGTAATTTCAGGACGTCCAATGACTCTTTTTGTTCTGTTTCACTTTCAATAGAAAGGCCTGCTCTTTTTCTCCCTCCCTTCTGCATTCAGATCATCAGCAACTTGCTATATTTGACCAGCAAAGAGGCAATAAAAGAATCTCTCACAACTGAGCTGCAGATTACCCATAGCATCAGCAAGGGCTGAGAGTTGCTGCGAGACTCAGAGCAGGACACAGGAAGGTGGTGAGATTTAAGAATCCCCCGTGGGACTGTGCATAGAGCCAGGCTCTGCTTGTGCTGGAAAAGGTACCAACACCCTGGCAGAAAAATGCTTTTAAAGGCAAAAGGTTTCTTCCAATCCTACAAAACACAAGTGCCAATCTAAACAGCTCTTTGCATGGAACTGCAATACCCTTCATAGGAGATTTCTTTTAAAGGTGCCTAGGTAACTTCTGAAAACTTTTGCTGATTTTTCCCTGCATTGTGCCTTGCTTAATCATCTGCAATACTAAGCACAAAGGTGTGAACTACCACCAAGGGTGCAAAGCCATCAAAAGAAAGTAGCACAAGATTTTATCTGTTTTCCCATTCTTTGATGTCTTCAGGAATAAGACAGGCTTTGGCTTCCCATCCCAAGCTTGGAATAATAGTTCAGCCAGAGGGTGGAAAAGGACCGATCACCCTGAGTCCACCCCCCAAGAGCTGAGCTCCTCGCCCAGCCCTGCACTCCCGGGGTTAACAGCCACCAGCCTCCGCAGGGGAATTCTGGAGCGCCCCGCTTCAGGCAGTGCTGCCGATTAATTGAAGCCTTTGTGGGTTTGTGGGAATCGGAAAACATTTAAAGAATTAGATCCGCGGGTTTACAGACCTTCGCTAGGAACTTCATGGCAATCGCCTTTTTCTGTCTCCAGAATGCTTTCTGGCCTGCATTGCTGCTCGCTGGGGCTGCCAGCAGCTTCCTAAAGCCCATCTCCGTGCTTGACCCAGCTCTCGGCTGCAAGTCTCCCCGCAGCCCTGACTCGGCTCACCAGCAGTGAATTCCCCTGCCTCTAAGGGCAGAGCAGTTCTGGAGCTGAGAAGAATGGACAGGAGAGCCTTGCTGTCCCCAGTTCTCTTTAGTCCTAGCCCATTCCTTTTATTTAGTGGCAATTTTTTCCTGTTTTAGCAGCGCTGAATCTTACCTGTCCAGCAAAATTAGAAGATATCCCAACTTGAAGAGAAACACAGCTTTTACCAGTTAACCTAATCCCTCAGAACCACACAGGGTAACAAAATCTTGGTTGAAGTGCCTGGAACGTCACAGGAGTGAAGAAACGTGGCTCAGGTCCTCCTGAGTAAAACACACCACCTCTTGCTACCTTCGGCCCAAGAAAGCAGCAGCCAGCCACTGCAACATCTCCGCTCTGTTCCTTGCGACGGAGGTTACCTGCCCAAACACACCTACTCCGACCCGTGCAGCATCATGCTACAGCTCTAGCTTTGCCGTACGCCGCAACTGAGCTCTTCGTAGCTACCGACCGACGCAGCAGCTATAAAGCAGTTCATTACTCAGCTATCTAATTTCACCTGGATAGGGAGGATATCATTGTGCCTCCTTTCTGTGCCACCCCCACGCAGCCTCCAAGGCACTGAAAAGCATCTCCGCTCCGGGGGACACCCCGTTTCGGGTCCCCGGCACCCCCGCGGCTTTGACGGGTGCTCACACTGCTTTCCAGCTCTACCTTTCTGTTACAGCTGGCCTTAAGCTTGGCATTTAGCGAGAGAAAATGCTTTCCTCTTCCCCAGGGGTGCTGGGAAAGGACTCCTGAAACACGAAAATTGCAGCGCGAGGGGCGTGCGTGTTGAGCGAGCCCTCTTGCCTTTGCTGCTGCTGCCTGCACGCTGCCTGCGCCCCGCCATCGCTGCCTGGTAACTCTTGTCAAGAATGCTGGCTTAATAAAAACCGTGTGATTTCCAAGATCAAGTCAGAGCAAAGCCTCTGACTTTGCAGTGTAAATATTTATGTAGACCAAGGAAAGAACCATGTGCACGTACTTGCGAAAGCACCGCAGAAAGCGAGCACACGCTCGGGGCCTGGGATTATTACAAAGTGACCCACAGAAAGCCGCCCAGCTGGACCGCACGCCGCTGCCCGGCTCGTGGGCTTCCCATCCGAGCATCCCCCTGCAACGAATCCACAGGGGTGGAAAGCCGTGCACAAGGGACCGAGCATTAAACGGGGCAGTTGTGGCAAGTGGGCACCCACGGCACAAGGCAATCTTACATCTGTGGGTACACAGAGGGCACCCATGAACACCGGCAGAGGAGTAACCTCTAAGTCTGTGCTCTGTTCAGAGCTTTTACAAGAAAAAGATGTTTACTTCCACCCCTCCACACAACCAGCTTAGTAGGTTAGTACAGAGCTATTACGAAAGCGTGATATATATACACATACACACACATTTCTGTCACAGAAGTGTAAAGAACAAAAGGCACCAGCCCTGAAGCGAGAAAGCCAGATTTTTAGGTCTGCCCTGTTGTTATTTTAGAACCAGGATTGGCCAATTCTGTAGCGAGAGTTTTCACTCGCCCTGCCTGGTTTGGTCTCCTTTCCTGCGTACTTTGGGGATCGCAGGGGCACAGGCACCGCTGAACTAACAGCGGAGCCTGCCAGCTCCACTCCCCAGAGCTTCAGAAACTGCCCGAGTTACTCCCGTAGTAGATCAGGTTTCATGAACAGAGACTCCTTAATTTTGGCAGATGAATTCCAACACTGTGCACATTATGGCAAATACTTGCTCAGAAGTTTAATGCAAAGCAGGTTCGCAGCGCTCGGCGCAAGCAGCAGGGAGCAGGGAAGCCCTGCCTGCCCAGATCCTGGCAGAAATGCTCTACGCATCACAGCCACACGAGCAGCTAAGCCCGAAGAACGAAAGCAAGGAAGGGAAATTGCTTTTAAACATGCGATTTCTCCCTGTAGTGATCCCTTTTAGACTTTCTCGGGAAATTGTTTCACCTTCTGGGGCTGACCCCGCTGAGAATACTCCTTATTTCAGTTTGTCTCACGTTTTACTCTGTGAGGCAGAGGCGGCAGAATCACTGAATACCGCAAAAATGAGAACTACATATTACGAAGACAATTATCAGATGACAGACCACATACACGCTTACATGCAAACAGTAGCAATGCATAGCCATGAACGCAAGTTTACATGTTCAGTGCTAGAGCAGTGGGCTGGGAACGATTGGCTTGTTTCTCGATTTGCAATCCTTTTGCTTCTGGGTTTTTCCAGCGTGATATAGCACACTAAGTGAAGCTGCACTTTAAGCGTATGTCTTGCTGCACTTGTTAGAGCATCATCACATAGCAGGGGCAGTTGTGGACAGATGTGCGGTCTGTGCTGCTCTGGGCATGGTGGGTACCACTCCCCAGCTGGCTCTTTTTTCTGCTCACCTCACCGTTCCCATCTGCAACATGCAGGCTCACAGACTTGTTTTTAGCAAACTCTGGAACGTGACTATATTCTGAGAAAAAAAACCAGCAAATGGCCTTTGAAATACCATCGCCCAGGAATTCTTTCCACTTGTATGAAAATATCCCTCAAAAAATGGAAAAATGAGTCAAATAAAGCTGTGAGGGAGAAGTGGTTTAATAAGAACAGCAGCAGCAGATGCTGGAAAGGCTGACTCCAGGCTCCGCCCCGGTGTTCCCTAGCCTCTAGTTTGGGGCAGGCAAACAACAATATTTCAACAAATTGGCCCAGAAATCAACTGCAAGCCAGACCTGGCATCTGAATTGTAATGTCTGGACACACACCATCCAAGCGGACACATGACCAACATCCCAGAGAAGAAGGTTTCCAGATTATTATGGCCACAGTTCCACACAGAGCCACGGTTATTTTCACTTGTCTGTCACACCTAGTGCCTACCACACGGACTAGGGAAATAGTTGAGGGAAAAATGAAGATTGACTTCAACCTTTTCATAGTCTAGTTCATGTATTAGTTCTGAAAATGCCATATCAGATACACCCTTTATCAAAAGCAGAAGCACCAAAGCACCGTGAGTTACTTCTCCTGAACCAGAATAAACAAAGAAACTGCAAAGAAGTCAAAATGGTATGTGTCTGCACTGAAGAACAGCAAACGTTATGAACCCAGTAATAGAAACATGTTAGGGATGACTACCAGGATCCTGAGAAACAAAGGAACACGCAATCCATCACCATCATGTCAAATGCCCTGTGCAGAGGACAGATGCGTGTGGGTAAGCCAACATACACATTTTTTGTACGATGCCACACATTTACAGGTAGGAAAAGTGCTATGAAGAATTAGAGATTCTCAAGAAATTTAAAACTGTGACTCACCAATGCAGGTCCTGCCATCTGTGTGCAGGCGAAAGCCTGGCTTGCATTCACAATAATAAGACCCAAGGGTGTTCACACATCTGTGCTGGCAGCCTCCATTGTGGACCTGGCACTCATCAACATCTGCAAAAGAAAAGGGAGGAAGGGAAAAAACTCAGAGGAGTGGGCATGACAGTATCTGAAGTCAGGATTATTTATCCTCTGTTGACTGACTCCAGATTTGAGGAACAAATGCAGAGGGAACAAGATTGCCATTTCATTATGGTTAACCAGTCAAGCTATTTAAGAAATTTCAAGGACAAACATGCAATCGGGGGGGGGGGTGGGGGGAGAGCATCTTATTTGTCAATCGGCATAAACCATCCTTCAGCTTGCTCACCTCGCAATGGTCACTTTCCCCATCTCTCTAAGATTATGGATTAATCAATATTTTACACTTCCTTACTCTTCCTGTGTTGAAACCAGGCTGGGCTAGTCCATTTGTTACTTGGAGGAACGGTGGGAGCAAACACCTAACGTTACAGACAGAAGTGAGGGGGAACGATATGAAGCAGCACAGTTCAAGGCCGCGGTGCTGCAGCAGCAGATGCTCTCACCCTGCTGAGCCAGCCCCGTCCTCTTGCAGCACAAGCTGGCTTCCACCGAGCTCAGCCACGTGCCAAAAGTGAGAGGTTTTACTGTCACGCTTCTCATCGCAGTACTCCGCAAACATTTTGCGCCCTTTATGCCTGGGACTCACTTGGCCTGCTGCTGAAATGCAGCAAAATCCGGGTTATCTGGGAACAAACTATGCTTGGAAGTGCTATGCATCACCGGCAACAAGAAAGAAAACACGTTAATACCTGGAGAAAGTCATTATGATGGATTTGTTCATAATTAGAGGATACTTAAGAACGTGATGAAGCCCAACCGGACCCCCAACCACAAAGGGCGAGACTCTGACCACAGCTCCCCAGCCCTCTCCTCCCAGCTCCACGAGCAGGGCAAGCCCGGGAGAACGGAGGCAACCATTCCTGCGACACGGAAGCCACCTGGCCAGTAAAACTGTGCATGTCCATTTCTATTGGGAAAACTACAGGCCCTCAAACAAAAGGCATTCTCTGAGCCAGAAAAATCTTCTGCCAAGTGCTGAGCAATCTTTCAAGAGCTGAAATGGGAACTAGCCAGGGAGTTTGTGGTAAAAAAAAACCTGCTAGGTTTTATTATCAAAGCTTCAAAACCAGGGAGGTAGACAGCAGCGTGCTACAGAAAGGGAGTTTCGTTCCTGTTTCACCGACCTTAAATTGCCTTTAAGCGCTGGGAATAACTTCCAGAACAGAGAAGAACTGCAAAAATGTTTGGAGCGCCCAGTTACATGCTGCTAACTAAGATGCAGATCAGAAGCTTGTCAAAGGCAATTTCAAGTTTCTGAGACATAAGACTCCTTCATATGGCTATAATTAGAAATAATAGAGATGACTGTGGATATAGCTGCACAATTCCTTAATTCCTGCCACTTGTGTGTGTGTGTGTACACGTACGCTACCTTTCAGACTGGAAAGGATCAAAGATCTCCAGTCAGATGGGGGAACCAGATCACATTCACGCCAACGGCAAAACAGCCAACCAGCAATTTTTTTCTCCACAGAGAGAAAACTTCAGTAGCTTTGGGGCTATTAGCATTTCTACACACTTTCTGCAGTTTGTGAAGACGTTCTCAGCATGCACAACCATTTCCCGCTAGCACAGTGACGGGGTCACGCAAGCAGCAGGACGATACGGAGCCAAGCGGAGCAACGAACCAGCACCGTTTCATCAATGACTGTTACTAATAAGATAAAGAAACATTTTCTCAATGAATCACAGCAGGGTGTTGCCCCTGACCGTGTCTTTGCAAGCCAGCAGTGCAAAAACCTGCTCAAGCCTCACCCTTGCCCATCGCCCGCCTGCAATCCGCTCCCCTGCCCGAAGCATCGCCCAGCTCCCCGCTTGCTCTCGCCTGATCGCGGCTACAGCTCTCACTGGGGAGGCAAAGCGCATCCAAAGCCACAGGAAAAGCAGAAACACAACCTTGACTGAAGCCAGCGCTGAAATTTTACATTAATTGGATTGATTTTTACATGAATCAGATTAACTGCCAACAAAATCAGCTAGCGGCAAGCAAACGGACTGGGTCAGGGAAGAAATGGGAAGCAAAGTGGGAAAGGTGATGTTTGTTTGACTTGATGTTTCTGAGCTACACACTAATAATGAAAAATGATTGTTTTCTCAGAATACTTTTCATTAGAAGGCTTCTCACAGCTTCAAAACTTAAAAGCTAAGGATCAGAGCACATGAAAACGGCCCTCTGCCCTTCCTCTTCCCAGCGATGTCCAGTGAACCCACAATCTTCACTTCTGAGGTCCTGCTGCAATGGCCATACAAGACTCCCTCTTCAGAGCTCCCCGATGTAGCTGTAGTCTTCACGAACCGGGCAGAAAATGGTAATTTCTGTAATGCCAGGCCTTTGCTCATTCAGCGGGCTGTAGATTCCTCCTCTAGGCACTTTAGAAGGTTTGGTATTTTCTTCCTGTTTTTTCCAAGACACTTAATTTTTAAAGAAAGGAAAATGAATCGATTTTTGAGGTGAAACGTAAGATTTAAGTGATGCTCTCCAAAGAGTAACCCAAATCCAAGCCAGCTTTTTTTGGTGGGGGGGAAAATGCTGCGGCATGAATCTGAGAAGCCTGTCAAAGCAACCTAGCCCTAATTAAATCATTTTCCTCTGCAAAGGCTTTACACAATTTGGATGCTACAGAGCCCTAGAGCCCCTGATGCACTCACTACTCGCGCAGCCAGGGCAGCAGGCTCATCGGGAGCAACACCGGAGCGCGCGTCCTCCCAAGCCCTTCCTCTAGGAGTGGCCGGCAGCTTCCGAACCTGCAGCTCCCCAGCATCCCCAAAAAACTTGAACTTGGGTGTTCAGGTCTGATGCCTCCGAGGGGAGATGGCCCAAGGTCCGTCGCTTACCGCGAGGAGGCTGGCACTTCTGTCCTCGGCACGAGGGAAAGACGCTGGTCTTCCCACAGCTGCCCAGGACCAGAAGAAAGGCGATGTCCCCAACGTGGGCAGTGGCAGCGTGGCCAGCCCTGCGCCCGTCCATCCAGCGCAGTGAACAAGGGACATCATGTCTCCCAAAGAGCTCGCGGGAGCCTGGGCACAGCAGGCAGAGCTGGGCCATGTTTCATACTTTGCATTTCTGCTACTTCTCTCTCTCTCTTTTTTTTTTTTTTTTTTTTTTTTTTTTTTTTTAACATCTCTATGGGCAGAATTAGCTACTAATACACAGAATTGGCTCTATTCAGCTGAAGAACAGGAAAGCTGGGGTTTGGGAAGATTTTATACAGAGTAGTAAAGTTTCTTGGCCTGAATTTAAATGACTATTCCACTGCTTCCCTTCAACTCTAATCTGAAACCATAGAGAATTTACTGTCCAAAAAAAGTTAGTGATGTGTTGAATAAACTTCTTAGTTTCACCCCATTACTCATCCTCAGTAATTATACATCTCCTCTCCAAATGTCTCTTCTTCCCCCTTTGTATTTTTCACCCCCTAAATCTCTGTAATTACAGAGGGCTGTCCCCACCCCAAAGCCCCCCCATCCCACCTTGGCCTGGGAAAGCAGCCAGCTCTTCCTCACACCCCAGCTCTGCCCCGGCCACAGAAACGCCCATCACCTTCATCGCCGCACGCTCCCCACGTAACCCGCCATGTCCCATTTTCCCTTCTGGAGCCTCGCTTATCCCCTCCTGCAGTAACGGAGAGATTTTTGGACATACGCTACACGATGGTGTGACCAAAATAAAACCTCCCATCCTTCGCGCCCCCGACAGGAAGGCAGCAGCGTCATCCCCCAGGAAATCTTAGGTTTGCGTCTTTGGAAATAACGCAACCGTGCCATTTGCCCAAACAAATTCAGACTTTGGTATGAGGGCACAGAGAGAGGCGGTACCTCCTGGGCGGATGCTCAACGGAGAGTTTGCACTTTCTGGCGGGGACCAGTTGCTTTCGGTCCTCAGACTGCGGAGTCGCGGGCTGCGACTGCCGCAGCAGCTGCGCGAACGCTCACGGAGGGGGAGAGGAGCGTGAGCTCGCTCATGGCTCCGTGACACAGCAGGGCTTTTTCTGGTTCCACCTGAAACGCATTGCTAAAAAGAAGGAACTGCAAAGACGGTGTGTCGAGGCCAGCACTGGATCCGAGAGGATCGCTCTGCCCTGCCCAAGGAACAGCAGGAATGGGAATTGTTCCCACTCTGCCGGACAGCCCGGGAGACCCTTGTCTGGCCATGCCCAAGCACCAGGGTCCATCCTGCAGCCCAGGACGGCTCTTCCACACCCTGCAACAGATGACGGAGAAAGGAAAAAGGCGAGAGCTGCGTTTCCCAGCCGGACCTGCGATGGAGGAAGGGCGACGCATTGGCCCCGGGGACCGGGAGGGGACAGGTCCCCTGGCCACCCCCAGCAGCGGCAGCAGCATCTCCAACCTGCCCAAGGCGTGCGCAAGGCTCGCCAGCAAGTGATTCACCCAGCATCAAAACCAGCAGCGAAGCAGCAGGAGCCGCCTCCCGGGGCCAGGACAGAGCATCGTTGTGAAGGGTCACGTTGCCCTCGGCGCACATCTTGGCAGTACATAGACCCGAAAATCTACATGATGCTTTGCGAGACGCGGTTTGTGGCACGCCAAGGTTATTTTCCTATTGGAGAGCTGACAAAATCTGCTTGAAATTAATATAGCAAAGAAAGAAAATTAGAAGCATACAGGCTTTTCTTCCGAGGAGGGTAGCTGACACCGAGCAACCCAGAGCCATGCCAGGATGGAGCGTGCCAAGCCCACGTGCCTGCATGCTCCGCCGTGCCAGCATGGATAGGGCAGCAGATACCGGCCGAAGCCCAACAAGGCGGACATGAAAACCAAACGCAGCAAGAGGCTGGGAGTGGGACTTGGCTTATTGGGTAGGGAAACTTCTCTGTTGCGTAAGGCAACCAGAGTTCACGTCCTCATCTGCAAGGACACGGGGCTCACCCGAGAAACAGCTGATGCTCTCGTCAGCCTCTTCCCCAAACAGAAACAATCCATCGGACCTCAGATACCAGCTATGCGGAGCAGCAGGGGTAATGCTGTAATTGAACGTAGGGAAGACGAACACACAACGAAAAAAGAGAGGAGGGTGCGAGGAGACGGCTTTGGCTAAGTGCAGTCCCTGACCGTGCACAGGTCCTTCAAGAAGAAATACTATGATTTATCTCCAACAAGAGCTCCCTCTCAGAGGAAAGAAAGTGGCAACAGCAGCTCTGCAAAGTACTAAATATTTGGTACAGAGGCAGTTTATCTCCTCTGAAGGGCTGAGGAGGAGGAGATGGGTCCCAGCTGGAAGCACAGGCAGTAGATAGAGCGAAATTTAGCAGCCTATCTGGCCAAAGATTAGTGCCAGGCTTTAATCCCTGTGGCAATTAGCCTGGATTACAGAGCAGGGCTGCAGGGAAAAGGTTAATTAAAATCCATCAAGATGAGCATGTGTGGGATTTAGTGACTTTATCTTTCCAGTACCAGTTCGTTGAAGCTAATTCAGCAATTTTAAGAAGTAAAGAGACTGGAAGGAGGCAAACCAAGAGAGCAGCACGCTGGGCGGCCGAAGCCGACCGCTCCTGAGCAGAGGAGCACAGTGTTACCACTGCTGCCCCGCACTACAGACACAGATTAGAAACTCAGGGCGCAGAACGGTGCCGGGGTGTGCTAGAAGGAAAAACCCCTGTGCATTACTGCATCTCTTGCATGTATTGCACAGCCCCTAGCACAAATAACCTGGACACATTGGAGGCCCTGTTATTGCCACATTCCCCTTGTAGACCCTGCAGACAGGACTCAGCAATGACAAGGTCCAACAGTGTGAGGAAGAGGTGGGAGAGGACAGCACCTTATCCCTCCTCCGCTAACCTGGGAGCCTCTCCCTCCTCCAGGACGAGGAAGAACGGTACCTGCCTCGGGCTGGTCTCGGCTTGGAATCCGAGTGGCTCACGTGAGGAGAGAAGAAAGGTCAATTGGGGTGGCCAAAATGCCTCCACACCCTCAGTTTTCATCTTGTTGTAAAACAGGCATTTGGGAAAGCCTCGAAGGCTCTTAAAGAGCTCCACCGAGCTATTCGGGCCAGCATTCCTTCAGCTGCAGCCCCTCCTGACAGATGGGAGATGCCTGTAGCTTACCCACGCTACGTGTGCCATCCTCAACAGCAGCAGTTTCCAAAGGCACTTCAGGAACAGATGCATTGGTTTTACAATAATCTGATGAAGTGAAAACGTATCAGGGAGCTGTTTTGCCTCAGTCACTTGCTTTGTCCTCAGCTTACCTTTTTCTGCCTTCAAGCACAGCAGCTGGGAGAGTCGCCCAGCTCTCATTTCTGCTCACATTTCTGTCTCTGGATGGTCCTGATAATTAGGTATTACTCAGAGCAGAGGTGCACGTAACAACAAGCAGGCAGCCTGCTCTCGACTTGCTGCTACACTCACCCCCTCAAACCTTCTTTCGCAGCTTAGTTTTACGCTGCTTCTCTGCACAGGGTGTCATTTTGACTGGAAGACGTACCTGTGCAGAGGCACGTCGGCTTGGTCTGTGCGCTGTGCCGTGGAAGCTAACTGCACAGAGGTAAGTGCTGACACGTACCTGGCAACGGTACCGACCGATGGAACTGCAGGTCGCTATTGAAGGAGCTAATGGAAACCATATAATCAAAGAAAAGCGACCAGCTATGCTCTATGCTGTTTTCTGATGTACTTTAGAGAATCATACAGAGTCTACGTCACTGGGACAATTTAACTCAAGTCCCCGGCAGAGTACAATGATTTCTCCTGTAAAGGTTAGCTGTGTAAGGACATAAGGCATAGCATTGCAATTAGCCACTCTACAGTAAGACAAGGATCCAACAGAGCATTGTTTGTACACAGAAGGCATTTTAAGGCACTCAAGACCTCAACAGAATGTACACTGCTATTACACTAAACACTTCTTCATTCTCCATTCATACAATAAAGCGCATATACAGCAGTTCCTCGTGCTTGCTTTGCTTTTGCAGCTGGCTGATGGAAGAAAACTGTCTACAGAGAAGCATGCACTGCCTGGACTGGCAAGTGGGAACACACTTCAAGAAAACCAGTGCACAGCACCATAAAAACCATACAATCGAGAGAACGCCTGCTACTACCTGTCGAAGAGAAGCTCAAGCAGCGAAGGAAAAATGGCCAACCAAAACCACAGTCATATCAAGTTTAGGGTGAGCGACGCGTCTATGATTAGCAACTCTGCCTTACCATCCGCAGGCGTGACGCCAGCTTCCTACCATCCAGCTCCTGCCGCCCGACCACGTCCGACTTGGGGTATCTACCTGCACGCTGGTGGGAGATGGGCTGCAGGACTGGGGGGGCATGTCTTCAGGGAACTTCCCCGGAGCACCTCATCTCAGGTCATGTCTCCTGAGGACCTGCTTGCATTCAAAGCCAAAAATTGAGGTCCCTGAAAAATTGTCTTGTTTCTCGTTTTGACACCCGCAGAGCAAGGTCCAGACAGCACCTGGGGCAGCGCAGGGAAAAGACAGCAGCTCCGAGTGCTCGGGAGGATTCAAGGCCAAAAGCCCAGAGCTCTGCTCGGTGCCCTTCAGCGACACACACAGCAAAGGCTCGTCCTGCCGGAGGAGACAGCCAAGGTGTTTACCCGAGTCAGCCTTCACCCCTCCGTCTGCTGGTTCTGTCAACGGTCCCGTTCAGAGGAAAGGTATTTCATGCTGCCACACGTCAAAAATGCACTTGTTTTTACAGATGGGAAGAGAGAAGAATACTTTTTTTCTTGTCTTCTTTTGGTGTTCTCAGTTGGGTGGGCCTGAAGGCTGTAGTGGGTTGGATTGGGTTTGTTTTATTTTGTAATCTGCACCTACTTCTTTGTAAACTATGTAAGCCTATTAGACATAACTTCTGGGAGGAAAGACATATTCAGCTTCTCTGCCAGATTTTGGCTTGCAAGTGTCTGGATAGGCACCCCTTTTCTGAAGATGAAAAAAAACAGGCTCCTGGAAAAAGAGTCTAAGAGATCACACGCTTTTCAGTAGACACCCTACTTTTTTCCCCAGGTTCAGAGCACTCACAAGAATGGCCAAAAGGCCTGGGTGAAGGCGCTTTGCTTTTCTGCTTGAAGCTCTAAATTACCTTCTTCCTGAACATGAGAAAAGCACCTCAGCCTTGCAGACTGAACAACAGCTCACACCAAAGTCAGGATGAAGCCACAAGCATGCACAGAGCTACCTATCTGTGGAGCCGAGATGAGCAGAATCAGGGTCAGATGAATTAGGCGGCAGTAAAGGGAAGGCTGGAGGTTAATATTCCAGACACAAAGCTGGATCTCAGGAGCTTGTCTTGGAGCGAGTCGTATGAGCTAACGTAGTTGGATGGAGACAGCAAATGTGATCTGAGTTTGAGACAAACATCTGATCTATAAATAACAAAACAGCAACTCACCCCATTTCCCAAGGTCTGGCACAGCTCACAAATATACCGATACCGCTTTTATAACGGACTGCTTGGGGCATTTATTTATTAGGATTATCTCACGATGAGATAATGCATTCCTTGATGTCTACATTACTCACAAGCATCCAAAGTCTTTAGTGAACTCCACATACTCTCCATTATTTCCTAAATCTTCAGGCAGCCACAAACTTGACCTGCCGCTAAGTCAGCTGAACACACCAAGAGGAGGAAACAGGTGCGTGTGTGCGTACTCGCAGGACTTAACACCTCACCCAACGTCCCCATCTACCATCAGATGTAAGCCAGTGCAGAGAAACGCTTAACGAAAGAGATTGGAAGGCGGCAAAAAAGTATCTACGGTCTCCTTACAGCCCTGGCACGGCGCAGCAGAAAGTGCGAGTCTCACCAAACAAACAAACAAAAGTAAACCTATCGATGACAGGGAAGAACTGCGGATTTTGCTCCTTACTGATCAGGAAATGGAACCACAGAAGCTGATCGTTTACCTTCTGGTACACCAGCATCTCTACCCCCTGTTAGCAGAGGCAGGCCGTTAATGCTTCTGACTTTCTGAAGGGATGACAAAATGCTGGGGCACCATCAACCAAAGGGGCTGCAGGTGTGCAACGGGAGTACAGAGTGACTTCATCCCCTCCACCTGCTCCATGGCTCGGGAACTCGGGCTGGCCAAGCACTATCCACACAATAACAGGCTTGAGCCGCCCTTGTTGGGAATTTGCTTCTACAAGACACCGCTAAGTGTGAACCTTTCAGCGCGGAGAAGTAATCTGTGAGATGTGGCTCCTGTAACCGCATCTACCAGCTATAGCCTGTGTCCTCCCCAGGTCCTGACTGCGGTCACTGCTGCCAGAACATTCTCCTCACCCAGAAAATGACACGGAGTAAAGCCGAGCTCTATCCTGTGCAGGACTCTGCTACACAATACTCACACAGCCCAGACAAACTCGGAGAGTCCCGCAGAGAGAAAGGCAGGTTTTTTTCATGATGAAACGGTATCGTATTTCACTTATCGCCCTGGCCCGGGGTTACATCCTTTAGAACTGAGGAAAAAGCTCAGCATACCCTAACAAAACACGTCCGTTTGTTTTTGGAAGGCATATTGCGTAGCGGCTCTCTTTAACCAAGCCGCAGAGCCGCACAGCAACTGATGGGAAGAAACTCTCGCTCCCTTCCCCCTGTGCCAGGAGCGCCTTTTCAGAGCACCCACTCCACCCGAGGCAGACCGTGCCTCTCACACTGCGAGGCGACGGGCACCGACACGGGCAGACGTGCCGCCCGGCCACCGGTTTGTGGTTTTAGTTGCCGCCAGCCTGGGACTCCCGCCCGGCGACCGAGTTATCCGCCTTCCGCGGCAGCGGCCGCAGCAAACCCCGGAGCTCGGGGGCGGCAGGGTAGGAACGAGCCCCCCCCCCCAAGCCACCCAGCCCGGCTACCTACCTGGCCGCAGCTCGGTCCGTCCAGCCCCGTACCCCGCACGCCCCGAGTAACAGGGGTAGCAGCTTCTCCAGAAGTAGTGGTAGTGATTGCCAGCGGTGCCCGGGATGCCCCCCCAAAAGCCCAAGCACCACAGCAGCACCCAGAACTGCCTCTGCTCCTGTCCCATGCCGGAGGGCGAAACAGCCGTTCCAGGCACCAGCCGACCGCAAACCTCCCCAGCTCCGCAAAACGCCGAGTCCCGCAAAACGCCGGAGCCGGGGAAAAAGCCGGGGGGGGGGCTGCGAGGGGCAACCCGGCGGCTCTGCCTGCGGGAGAGCGGGCGGTCGGTCCCGCTCCGTGCCGCCCCCCCCCCAGGTAAAGCCGAGCCCGGGAGGGCCCCTCCCTCCCTGCCCGCCCCCCTCTCCGCCCCCCCCGGCCGGGCCAGACCCGCCCGGCGCTGCGCATCCCTCGGGAGGAGCCGCGCAGCCCCAGGGAGGCGGGACGGGGGTGGTCCGGCTTTCCCCCCCCCCCCTCCGCCCCGGGCTCGGATGGCAGCGCGGAGCGAACGCCCGGGTCGCCCTCGGGGTGGGGGGATGCGGCCAAAAACGAGCGGTACCTCACCGAAGAGCGATGGGGAGGCGTTCCCCCGGGAACCCACCCGTAACGAGGCACCTGCCCCCCCCCCCCCGGTGCCCGGTGTTAGGCAGGCAGGGGCCCTGCTACCATCGCCCCCCCCCCCAGAACAACCCGGGCTACCGATGGAGCTGCCACCGGCAGAAATGCTGCACCCGGGCTTGTCTGAAGGCGATGGGAAAACGCAAGCTTCGTCAACAAATTTAAGCTCAAGCGAGGAAGAGCCACCGTGACTGCTCTAAAGAAAACCGTCACGTTACCGTTTCCCATAAGACAGAGCCTAGAATGTTATTTCACCTTTTTCATGAAACAAGAAGTAAGAATAGTTTATTGGATTTTCCAGAGGCAAGCTCAAAAGACTCGTTTAACTTTCCAGAATGCTTGGAAACAATGTGCTTGCAGGCTTGAGCTGGGGGAGAGCAGGGCCTGCTACTTTGAGATGTTTTAGCAGCATTATTTGGCCGTAGTCAAATTCCAAATTAAAACTTGTGGTTTAGACTGCAACGAATGGCATTCCGTGACAAATTCAGAAACGCAGAGAGAAGCTGAATCCAGGAAGAAAATCACAATGTAGGGCTATTGCTGCAGCGCTTTCCAAAGGAAGGTGGACTCTAATCACAAGTCCCCTTTGCAGATCGTTCCAAGGAAGAGCAGCTCCCTAATGTTTCAGGGACCGGTTCAGCTCATCTTAATATTCACCCGTTGCAACAGTCCACGTGCTTCTCGTTAATCTTTTGAGTTTACCAAAAACATCCAACCAAAAATTTGTCATTTACTTTGTGGAAAAAAATGTAACCTTTCTGAAAGACACTGCAAATTTTTAGAAATGGTCTGCAGAAGTAAAATCAGTGCAAACTGCTGACCTCCCACAGCCCGTCAGCGGTTTAACACGCACCTTCCTCTTGCTGCCTGGTAGGTCTGCCAGAGTCCCCCAGGGAGATGCTCAGCACTGGGCGAGCGAGGACACGGGACAGAATAGGGACAGGAGGAGGGGAAACGCTGGAGGGGTATTACTGAGAGGCACCCAAAATGACACCTGTGCTCCCCATGGCCCGTGATGAACCGACCACCCCGTACACTGCTTTGCAACACACCTCTGTGTGCAGTCACGTGCTGCCGTCCTGCCAGAAGCCACTTCTAGATCTACCAAGTGCTTGACCCACTTAAAAATACCACATTGCCAGACATTATGAGGAGTTTGCATTGCTGGCCCGGATCAGTTCCTCGGGAACACTCCCTCCGAGCAGCGACATTTAAGCCAGTACAATGGCTAGTGTTGACACTTTTCCCGTGAACGTCTCCAGTAGTGTTGACATGCAAAAATGAATGTTGCCACAGAGCTATGAAAAATGGTTTAGACCGACTTCCTCAGTTCAGTAATGTTTTTAAGACATTGTCTATATTAAATTATCCTTGCCCAGAATGCAGATGAATCACAGTGAGCGCAGCTCTCCAAGTGACTCCCTGACTCCACCAGCACTGACCGAAGGGACCTTTCCGCTGGCTCCACGACCTGGAAATTCCTCCTACACGGGCATACGCAGCTCCTGACAAAGAGCCCTCGTTCCTTGCCCTGCGGAAGCGAACGCTAGCATGGCCACTGATGCTCAACAAATTATGTGACAAACTTGTTCAATCTCGTCGTTTCTTAGACTGCTAAAAAAAATAAATAATGATGAGAGGCTCAGGCTTTTCCAGACGGCCCTGTGGTATAACATGTATCAAAAGTACAGCACGCTTGAACATAAACGGAATCCTGCTTATGTAATAAGTTATGCTTGGCCAGGTTTGAGCCAGCTCGAGCTTCCTTGTCACCTAATTTACTTCAGCTGATTAAGTATAAAGAGGTGGTTTGAGTATGGTAACGCATTACAATCGGCAGCAAATCATTACTGCTTCCTGTGGAATTAGCTAGGAGAGCATTAACATCCCGAGGGGTTCTCGCAACAGGGACCGGGCTGGACCGAACCCATAACTCTCACGGAATTTCACTCAGATTCAGTCTTAGTGTTACCAAATTCTCCTAAGAACGTGAACAAATTACAGCTGATGGTGTAGTACTTTGCAGTTCAATGGCGTGTTACGCCCCGGAGTTAATTCATCCCTGCACAGACACAGGTCAACCAGCTGAGGTAAATACGAGTGCTTGAGTCTTCATCCAAAAATTACCCAAACCCTGAACCACGTTTCTTCCGACATTTTAAAAAGGATTCTATGGTTAAAAGGAAATAGCCAAATGGAGAGTATGAAAGCAGTCCAGAAAAATGCAAGAGGTGAAACACAGAAGGGGAGCTGAGAGAACCGGCCGGGCCATGGAGTTTGTGATCTTGGGGGTCAGCACAGCGTGAGCCATCACCGCGTGTGGCGTGTAAAAAGCACGTGGCGCACGGCTGCCTGGGAAGACGAGCAGCGCACGACGATTTACAGCTGCTGGCTCGCGTATCTCCACACAACGGAGGGGTGAGCAGCGGGTGTGCGCTTAACCACTCCTGCTCCAGCATCTTTTACCCGCTTTACCCTTCCACGGGGGATGTTTTACGTGGCTAGGGTCAGCTGTCCACCCCCAGCTATGTGGGGCTACTGGGGGCAAGGTGTTCATCTTATTCATCAAGTTTAACCAAAGAAGATACCATGGGAATAGCTTAGAGGAAGAAACGGGAACGAGTACCAACTGGAAAAGCTAAGAGCTTTTAGTTTTTCCAGCTGCAGTGTCTGAACTCCCTCTTCCAGTCGGGAGTTGCCTTATTTCAAGTGAACCCTCCTTGATCCATTTCAAAGGGCATTTAAAGAGGGGAAAATTCCCCTAGTGTGGTGTTTGTAATGGCAGCTGGATTAACTGGCCGTGGCACTGGTACACACTAGTTCCCTGAAGTCCTCATCAAGCTAAGGCTTGGCTGGCACAGATCCCAAGGTAACCTACTCAAACGGCCTCAGAAGCTGGAAGAGGAAGGCTCACCACCTGCAGTTAAAGGCTAGCCCAAACCAAAGGCTACCCCTTGAACGGACGGTGATGGCTTAGGGACTTCACTCCCCACTCTCGTCTCCTGACAGTCTTTCAGCTGAGGTCAGAGAGAAGTTTGGCACCACCTGGATCTATCTGTCTACATTGAGAGGAACTGCAAATTCCAGTCTGTTCAGCCATGACATCTTGACTCCGTGGATTAGCAGCTCGGGCGCTCTGTCGTCGTGCCGTGCCGTAATGTCGGCTGATGAAGAGTCACATAAACAAACAGCGCAGGAAATTTAACACATACCAGTCGTGGGCTGCGTGCCAAAATGTATTCCAGACAGATTTTTGAACCCCTCTACGTGTGCGTAAGGAAACCGTTAGCTGGTAATTAAATGAACGGAAACCCCCGTGTGCTGAATTAGGTTTATTACACGCAACCCAGCTAAAATGTGCATTTTCATTTAATTTTGGAGCTGATGCCCTTGTCCTAAGAAGGCTATGCAAAGTTCAAATATGTTTCTCTAGATGAAGTGGCCCTTAGATGGATAAAATAAACAACAGTTTGTGCGAATCGTATTTTAGAGGTTTATGATGCTTTCTAAGAGCTCTATTCGCTGCATACTTGGCTGAGCTCTCTCCATCATGCCTATTGCTAGTGCAGAGCCCTGTGCAGACCAAGGCTTCCAAAAGCATGTGCAAGGGCCCTGGTTTTCTGCAAAACCTCCTATAGCAAGACAAAAAAGTTGAAGGTGAAGGATGACTTAGTACCATTGCAAAAATGAGCTTCTTTCCCTGGGACGTAACTTAAACCTGAATTGATGGTGGCCAATGGATCTAGAAAAGAGGCTTCCACATCTCTCAAATCCCTGACATTATCGTGTAACATTGTGTAGTGGAACCTTAAGAAGATGTTGTTCAAACAGAACTTGAGCTCCCCTAGAATTTGCCATACCTCAGAAATTGTAAAAAAGAAAACCTGGTTGTTTCCTGTAAAAAACCTGACACCTGATGTCCCCAAACCACTCTACAGACAGCTCTTCCACTATAGATGAAATTAGAAATACAGAAATACTTGAAAGGCTCATGGTTACAAGTATAACCATCCTATATTCAGCAAAACAGAAACACTCTACAAGCACCTAAGTCAGCTGCATATTACTGATACCAGCAAATCATCTGAGAATTAGCAGCGTATAAAATATCTTTCCTTGCAACTCTAGATCACTAGCTCAAGTTCAAACCACGTAAATAAAGAGGAGAGTTGGTACCATCCAGGGACTCGGTGCCAGTATTGTGTGAGCTTGTCAGACAGATCCCACATGAGTACGAGAGCTAATTGGCTCCTTTCCTGGTAGCATTAGCAAAGCAGCCCAGGACTGAATAAATCCAAGGGAAGATTTTCTTTCTAACTATAATCCCTTTAGCTCTGAAGTGAAAACAAACTGGAGAGCCAAACGTTGCTGCTGCTGCTACAGCCCGTCTGCCTTTTTCACGGATAACGCCAAGCCAGGAGTCATTCTGTAAGGTACCAGGCTAGGTCTGAGCCAGCAGCGTGCAGGCACACGCACGGACACACGCACGGACACACGCACGGACACACACACAGACACGTACCCCAGCCCTGTCCTGTGGGGGACGTTGCTGGCAGTGGGAAATGGCAGACAGTGGGAAGTAGCTGGAGGGTCCTATAGCTCCGAAGACGTCGCACGGGACCATCTCAACCTGTCGTTGCATCTGACAAGTGTGCCAAGCTCTGGACAGCCATGCGTTTCAAGAATTTCTTATATTTCTTGGCGGCGTTGCGGGAGAACATTTACACTCACTTAAGATCCCAGTCATCAGCCAACCAATTCAACATGATAGAAATTCCTTTTTTTGCCCCTTGGTCCTGCAACAGTATCCCCCACCTCCCATATTTCTACTGAGAGTGAATCAACATAACTATAACCAATTCTGGGCAGGAAAAGCGGCAAGCTCTCCCTGAGCTATAACATCCTGCTGTTCCTGAATAGAGGTTAGGTTGGGAAGTCCTCAGGTAGCCAAGATTAAATGTTTTTCTTCAAAAAATTTCCTACCTTAGAAGCAAACACTGGGTCCTGGTAGCGTTCTGCCTCTCCACACCAAGCATCCTGATGATGTTATTGCGTAGCTATTTGTTTAACAGATACTTCAAAGAGGAGAACTCCAAAGAGGCCAGACTGACGTCACTCCGAGCCAGGCAAGAGCCAGGAATCAAGTCACAAGGGTGAATGAAACAAGTAAACCATCGGCCTCTGAACCCATGACTCGTCTTCTCAGGCCACCCTCAGGAAAGATGCAAGGTCCAAACCCTCCTGTCCAACACGAAGCCAACAAAGGGCTCCAAATATCTAACCTCATGTTTTGAAGCCCAGGCTGCTTTATTCTGGCTCCCTCAGGACTTCGATCAAGAAAAGCTGAATATTTTGCAAACTGTAAACATTAATTGGTGCCTTTTGTCTTTTCTAAACTCCCCTGTCTGCACAAACATGGATCTAATCCCATCTACACTTCTTTGTATGTGCGTTAGCATTCAGGGTATTTGGAAAGAGATTCTTACCTGATGTAAAAATAAAAACTAATGTAAAAAGTGGCGAGTGCTGCAGAGTCCACCCACTATCACAGTAGTAAGACCGAAGGAGAAGTGCAAACCACGGAGAAGATAAGTAACACCTGCTTTGCTGGTGCATAGAGATTTACACTTGAGCAAAATGGGAGCATATGAGTGGTGTGGCCCAATGCAAATTCTAGCCTCAGTTAATTTAGGGCTTAATCTTTCCTGTGCTCTTTCTTTGCCTGATGAAACCTGCAGACAGAACAAATGCACACAGAACGAACGAGGAGCTCTGGGAGGACGATGGCACCTAATGCCCCCCACGGCCCCTGACACCAAGTCAGGCAAAGGGGAGGCACTGGGCTGGGTTGCCACCTCCATTGCCACGAGTGGGAGAGAGGGGGCACGTGCGGGCTCTGTGGGCATGACTAATTACAAATAATTCCAAGAAAATATGCAAAGGGATTCACATTGTCTCCCCTAAAAAAAAAAAAAAAGGAGGAAAAAAAAAAAAGGATTGTTTGTCTCCACCGAAATCCTGAACCTCTTAATCATCTGAGAAGCTAATGCTCATCAGGGGAATTCTGGGGAAACTGAAAATATTTTAGCTTGGCTAAGATAAGGGCAGAGCTGTTTATTTCACACATCTCTACAGTGGTATAGAGCCAGGAAATACTTTTCAGTTATTTTCAACAAAATGAGACAAATGTACCAAATTGGCAAGAAAGTGACATTTTTCTGCAGAATTCTTTAATGTCCAAACCGATATCCACAGAAATTACTCTTTCCCAGTTTGTCAGCAATCTTTGTTAATTATTTTGAATACTTTTGGACTTCTGCTAAGCAAGCCAGTGCTGAAAATATGTGAGAACTCCACCAAAAAACATGACCATCCTAAGCAATCAATAGATTACTCTGCAGTGGGCATTTTAATGATGCACTAGAGAATATGTGAGCTTCAGACTTCTGGTCTGCAGGAGCCCAGTAAAGGCGGCTTTCTCTGATACTGTCAGTGACTCCTCGAACTGCAATATACTCCAAAAAAATGTCTCTTGCTCTTGGCTCTGATAAGCAAATAGCTTTTTGCATTTTTCTGACTCTCAGCTCCAGCCGGCTCGAACCTGCAGCACTTGCACAGTTGATAACGCCCAGGGAGAAGGGGATGGGGAAACTGCTCGGGGCACAACAGCACAGATTCCAGCTGTAGGAGCTGAAACGGCCATACGATGTGAGCCTTGCTCTGGGTACTGTGCTAATCCAAATCCCATCTAGTGCTTTCGTTTTACAAACACGAAATTTCATCTTCTCTTCCGCTTTGGTTTGAAAGCCAGAGATGTAGAGTGGAAGACAGGGAACACTGTGGTGACACAGACTCTGAAGGAGAAACCTCACCTCTTTTGAAGCGATAAAATACACGCCATCGACTTCAACGGGGCCAAGACCTCACCCTGAAAACTCCACTTCTATCCAGGCCAGGCTTTCCTTCTACCACCGTCATTTATACCTCTACACCCGCAGCAGAAAGCGAGCCCTTTCTCCGCGTGGCGAAACAGCGTGGGAAGCGCGTACGATACCAGGTCCCCCCCGGCCCTACCTGCGCACGCCTTCCCGTCCGGCTCCAGCCGCAGCCCCGCCGCGCACTTGCAGTAGAAGCTGCCGATGGTGTTGCAGCACTGGGACTCGCAACCGCCGTTCCCCGCCTCGCACTCGTTCACGTCTGGAAGAGAGGAGAAGGGGAGCGCGGGTGAGCTGCTGCTGCCCGACCGAGTCGGGCTACCGCATGAGAGCAAACCCGACTGCTTTTATTACAGCTTACTCTCCTATCATTAACTTTTCAGTGCCAATAAGAAGAACGGACGTTAACCAGTACAAAATGATGCCCCTCGTTACATGCTCAAACCCTTGAGATGTCACTGCCCAAACGATTCCTATCCTGGATGAATGCCGGCACTCGCGTGGGTAAGAATACACTCGTTGTCACAACACGATGACTCGCTCTGTAATGGCCATCTTGTTCATGAAAACGAGAAGACAAAATTTTTTTACATTAAAAGTCTGTTGGTTTAGAAGTTTTACTTTCTTGTCTTAAATCAGAGTGGCAGAATTATTGTACCTTTCCTCTAAAATTCCTTCAAATAAACCCACACAAGTTGCCTGAAGGGTATTCACCCAGAGAACACTAAACTAAAAGGTTGTAAAAACTAAAACATCCACAGAGTACACATTTTCTACTCATTTTTGTAACTCAAGTCCGGAATAAATCATGTTACCCTACCAAAACCAGAGATTTCCCCTTAGCCGGGCATGGGCCAGGCCTTTAAGGAACACAGAGCACCTTTCTCAAATTACCTTTTAAAAAGAGGGAATAACTAATCACCAGGTGAAAAGGGACGAATCGCCACCCCCCCCTTGTTTTCCCTGTTACCTAAACACGGGCTGCCTCTGCTCCTCAGTTCAGCTCCGAGGGATTGAACAACTGGGGACCCAAATGAGCCGCAACCTGTACTTCCCCTCTAACTCCCAGCAGCACCCTCCCCAAAGTCCACCTGGAAGCTATTAATAGGTGCTGGACATGCTTTCCATTCAAGCATCGTCACACCTCACCAACATACACGATAGCTACTTTAATTAGTCCAAAAAACCAGACCGCGTTAAGTTGCCAAGTCTCCCTATGTACAACGTATCGGCTGCCTGCGTGACCTCAGACTAACAGACTGAAATCTCCCAAACCTGCAGACAATAGCCCGCGAGCACCAGCTTTTCGGGAAAGCGTGGGCAGCGGGTCCTGGCCCAACGGATGGGGAGCCTCTCCTGTAGCCGGGCTGCAAATCCCTGTTCCCGCGTCGACCGTGCATCCTCAGACCCTGGGAGAAATAGCGAATGCTCAGCTGGGAACATCGGTCCCTGCCACAGCCTCTGAAACATCTTCTGCCTACGGCACGGCACAGGGAACAGAGCGCGGCAGCGAGACGGTAAGGAGACCTTGCACCGCATCGACGTGAGGCCGTTCTATTATTTTCCATTACGGATCAAAATCAACCCCAAATTAGGAAATGCCAAGCTTCAGTTAGACATGTGAAAGATATGGGGAGGTTTCAGAAAGATTTATCAGTTGTTGGCAAATTCTGGACATTTGGCACTAAGCGAGGCACTCTAGAAATGTATTCGTGCTTAAGAAGCTACTTTTTTTGCTCTGTAAAGATGCATTTCCTTCTTAAAAGAAAGTAGAAAAATGGAGACAAATGCTGTTTTAAGGCATTTGGTCTGGATGGAAGAATAACGAGCTGTAGCTTTGCCAAAAACACATGCTTCAGCCGTACTATACTCTGTACATTTCCTTCTGCTACTGCAGATAAATCTTGGTTTTCTCTTGCTCACCCAGAGCCGACAGAGCTCGCCGTCTGTCAGGAGCCAGCCCCGTTTCCATCTCCTCTGAGCTCTGAGCCCTGAGCCCGACTCGAGCTCCGCCGCCTCCACGGCCAGAGGCAGAGGGAATCCTTTGGCAAGCCACGGGGAGCAAGGCTGGGTCAGGCACACACGAGAGAGCCCGCGCACAGCCCCCCGAAAGGCAGCCGGTCCGGCTTTACTTCAGGATGCTGCAGAGAGGCAGCCTGCAGGCAGCTGGCCACGCGGGGACCTTTGCACGCGTTATTAGCATGTCCCGCTGAAGGAAAAAAAATAAACGGTACCGAGGTGAGCTATCGCATTACGTTTGAAACGAGCGGTTAGCAAACCGGGGACCGCAAAGTAGCGCCGAGCGCCCGGCTACCACCCACGCAGAACGGTGCTGCTCGGGCTGCTCTCGCCGGCTGGGCGAGGGTGCCCGTGGGTGCCGAGCATCCCCGTCCCGCTCCCTGCGGCTGGGGAGCTGCCGCGTCCAACGACACGTAGCCGCCGTCGCGCTCCGTTGAACGAGCGGACGCGGAGCGAGGCGCTCCCGCGAGCGCCACGTGGAATTTCGCTTTGGACGCCAAGAAAGGCGGGTATCGAGTCACTGGGGTGGCACGATGCGGGACAGCAGTGCTCGCACACGCCGTGCTCGCCGCAGGTGTGACTGCAGCAGCCAGCGGGGACGGGGACGGGGATGGGGACGGGGATGGGCACGGGGATGGGCAGAGCCACCGCCGTGCCCCGGGCATCCACCGCTCTCTGCCAGCAGCGCTTTCCATGCCGGCGGAAAAAGCTCTTTGCAGAAGCATCCCTCGCAGTGATGCTCTTTATTCAGGATAAAACAGGCCCTAGAACACTCCTGCCACAACAATAATAAAAGGTGTCAGCGGGTAGCGTCCAAACCTGTCAAGTCATAAAGAATTAAATGTGTTACCAGCCAAGAACAGAGTTAGAGAAGGACAGTGATCAAAACAAGGCTGACGTGATCAAAGAGACCCACTGTTTAATTCCCCCAGCCTCTTCTAATTCAGTCCTGTCTGGCTCCGAGTTCCCCAACTCCTTCTGAAACACCAGACCGTGCAAGTTTTGTTTTACTCTTCAGAAATCCTAAGACCTGCTAGAGCTTAACGAAATCCCCAAGGGTTTCTATTTGCTTAATCCTCTCATTGCCGCAACCTGCCAGCATTAGAAGACCCACAGTTCATTCCAAACGCTTTGAGTATGACAGGTTACCAGGTGGGTAGTAGGAGGGCTACCCAGCGGTTCCCTCACCTTCTCTCTGACGATGGTTTTTCACCCTACAGGTGTTAAAAGTATGAATTCTGTAACTCCATAAATTTTAATTAGATTTTCAGGTACCGTAACTGCCTAAACGCAGTATCTGTTTGAAGAAAGGTGTGTCACTGTCACAACTGTAAGAGGAAAAGTTTTTTAAACCAGTTCTAGAAAGTAACTGTTCATCAGTTATAGGCTTTCCTATTTTCACCAAAGATCCGGCAAGATGGATCCGGCCCTACTGCAAAGTGCTTTCAAGTCAGAGGCCAGCTCACTACCAGGTGACACGACGGACCCTGTTTTACGTGTTATAAGAAAAGTGATTCTAAGTGCTGTGAGAGACGCTCACAAATACAAGAGAAAATTCTTGTGCCTGCTCCCTCCGTTGTTCCTATAACCATTATCACACGGGTTTTATTTCCATGAACAGTATTGGTGGTTAGACACATTGGTTGAGCAATGCAGTATTTCAAAGAAATACTGACTTGTTATGGAGAGCAGAGGGGGAATTAGGAAATGTGACCCTGTGGGGATTTTGTAAAACTTAAAGAAGACTTAAGAATTTGAAAACCTGATGGTTTAGAAGCTAAAAGGCCAGCTGGATGCAATGAACCATCTGTCACGCTGAGCTGGGCAAGGGAAGACGAGTAAGAAAGGCTCATCTGTTTGAAGGTCCTTCCACAACGCAAGGAGCCTGCTAAGAGCATTCAGGGAGAAGTTTATGATCCAAAATCTGTCTCTCTCAGTCCTGCTCATCCTCATAACGTTTCGCAGTTTAATAAGGCTCTTGCTCAGCTTCTCACACAGCAACACCTTAGAGCTATGCCTGTGAGATCGATTTGTCACTGTGGAGGAGACCGTCTGAGGCCATAAATCCAGGTTATGACCTTATGAAGGATTAGACGGAAACCAGAAGGGGAGAGGGAAAGCCATCTTAAACACCAAGGAACAAAGCCAATTTGGGTGATATGAAGTATGTTTACCTCGAATGAATGTCTACAGAAAACAGCAGCTGCATTTTGAAAGGAATTGAGCAGCTGTTTGTTCTGAGTGCGCTTTGCACATGGGGTCTCGCGCCTTATGTTTCAGAGGCAAATGAATACGGATCCCAACCAACTAGGCAACCAGACATCATAAAGGTGCCTTCAGCTGAAAATCTCACCTTCTTCTGGGCCCACACCAGGACTCGACATCATCCAACTCAGAGCAAAGCCACAAATCGGCCGCGGGCTTTTCAAAAGGCTTCGCTGTCAGGTTTCACCAGCTCTGACGGAGAGGAGTTGGTCACTGAGTTTGAAGGGCTCTGTCGCTTTGCTGGGTATGTGCTGGGTACAGCTGAAGTCTAGCATATTTGAAGAGGTTTTTTATTAGTCTTATTTTTTTAACAGCAGCTTGAAACAGAGCGTGAAAGCTCACAACAGGGGAAAGTCCTTTGCTGGCCAGGATGTGGGCTGGGAGGCTCGGTGTTCATTCCCCACAGTTTCTCCTAAACCTGAATCACTCTAACAGCAGAGCACGCTCCTGTCCCCTGCTGCTGTTAGCACTTCAGAGCATTAATTGCCATTGCACTCCAAGGGCATTAATTGCCAATTATGGCAGGAAAGTGGTTCTGCGATGCTAACGGCCCATCCTTGTTTCGAAAAGGGGGGAAGGCTGAGGTTAACTATTTTGCCATCATCAATTTGGGGCTGTTTGGCCATCCTGAGTTCTAAGATCCTTGGACAAAGGATACCTTGAAATTGTAGCCAACCTTCCAGCACAGAAGCTTGAGATTTATTTTGCCTCTGCCAGGCAGCTATGAATCAGCTGTCACCACCAGCCAGGTGTCACGAACAAAGAGCGGTAAAGGTTGGTCCCTAAATCAAACCTGAACATCCTGAAGCTGTGAGCTAACTAGGATCAGCTGTGCTGGAACTGGTCCTCGCGGGCCCTCGGAGGAAAGATTATGTATTATTCCCTGGAGGTTGTCAGGCATCTCTGAAACAATCCGTTAGTATTTCAGAAAGGTGTGATGGCTGCAGGCATTCCCTCGCTCAGTGCGCGTGGCTTACACGAAAGATTTTAGGCATGCATGCCATACGCCACTCCAAATTACAAACGCCCTCCTCTTCTCCTTTCCCCCAAGGAACGGTGCACTAGGGGCCAAAGGCAGAGCTGTCAGAGCGGGGCAGGTTTCAGGGGCAGAAACCCAGAGCTGCTTCGCCACCGGCTGATGCAGCCGAGACCCGAACCTAGCCCATGGACCACATATTCCTGAAATCGCTGCCTTGCGTCAACTTCTTTTGCCACAACATCAATCCTGCCTAGAGCTTCCTTGGGTTCCTATGTCCTGACAAACTCAAAACTGAGTTCAAGGTCACTGAAAGGTCTGAAATTCTTTCAAGGAAAGCAGGACTGGGTTTGAGCATGGAAAGGTTACCATTTCCCACTGAAGCCCTGCAAAACTCCCTGATCCTTCACACTTCTCGTAGGGGATCCAGTCAAAATATGTCATTCTGGCTGAAGTCTTTGGCCTGTCCAAACTCCCTAATTCAAATCCAACCTGAGAGACCGCGATCCTCGCTTGGACTTGAACACTGCACATTTTTTTACATGACAATCCCAGGGAAGAAAAGAGCACAAAGTTGCACGTGGCTCAACAGCAAGGTATGAAATGACCACAAACAGCCTTATCAGTGCTTGGGAACACGACTGCAGGTGCACAATCACTCATAGATGTTTGGGATTGTGGATATAAGTCTGCTGCAGATTGCTCAACACCTCAGCTGTGGAGGGGAGAGGTGAATGAAGGCAGGACTGCATGAGACCGTGGAGGTTACTCAGATACCGTTTCTGCATCCAGGTTAGTCGTATCGTTCATATCACCTGGGAAATGCAACTTTTCGCCTGGATGCTTTTTCAAAACGAAAAAAAAAAGGCAGCGTCCAGGAATACTCCCGAGTCAATGCGAATGAAAGGCTGGTATTTCGAGCACTCGCGTTTGCATTGCGGTAACACAGCAGAGGACATTTTTCGGCATTGCGGTAACACAGCAGAGGACTAACACGGCAGCTGGAGCGCGCGCGGCGCTCTGCTCGGTCCCCTCTGTAGATTCCCTGCAGACCCTTGAAACCAAGTATGGGTCGCCTCGAATCTCACCCACAGGCTCCACCTATACTTGATTTCCAAGGTCACGCACAGCAGATGTCGAGGAGCTCCCGGAAACCTGCTCCCCAAGAAAGGCTTCTTCCTATCCTTAGTTTTATTTGTACATTACTGAAGTGCCATGTAAATGCAAATAAATTCAATATGAAACTTCTTATGGGACTTCTGTTAAAACTTGCTTTCAGTTAATCTGTTTGTAAAATACACATGTTTGCTTTTTAGTTTTTAAGAAAGAGTTAGGAACAGATAAGAGAGTATTGTACCAAACTTTCATGCATATAGCACATCTTTCCAGATAATCTGTGCTCATTTAAAAACACCAATCTTCAGATAATTCACATCCCCACTAAATTAAAGGGAGGCAGAAATCAGAGGTTAATTAGGGGAAAAATATACATGCAATATAACTGGAAAATATCTGGTTTGTTTTCTGCTTGTTTCCCAAATAACTCACAGAGAAATGAGCACTACTTGTGCAGTGTGATGCAGCATCACCAGCATCCCCAGGCAGCTCCTCTGGTGCATCTCAGCCCTGACTAGAAACATCTCTAAAAACACACGTACAGCACTCCAATACACTTCTATTCAGACTTCAGCTATCACCTCACTTTTCTAGCTCTGTGCTCCCTCTAGGCAGTGATCACTGCAGGTTTTAAGGCACTGCAATAGTTTATATTCATGCTTGTTATCTTTAGCAATTGTCTGTCTACCTACCTATGCGGTGCCCAAGCTAACCAAAAACAACTGTAAGGGTCCTATGATAAAATCGCCACCAAATTGTATAATCATTCCCAGATACAGCCTAACCTTCAAACATTCAACGAAACCCATGACGTTTGAAGTGGCAGGGCTGCGATATGAGAAGAAAGATATCATTTTAGTTAAATTTAAAAAAAAGAAACCCATCCATATTTTTAAGCAGCTTTGCAGAGGAACACTTAGACTTTTTAGAGAAGTTCAGTCACACTCAACTAACGACCATGTTTCTCATAAAACTAAATTCATCCGCTTTGGAAGAATTTCATACTGCTACTCTAGCCTTGCACCTGTGCAAGACTTATTTCAACTTTATTCTTAGGCCCCGGCTGAGTCCAAATCCCTCCCAATATCAGCGACTAACTCTCTTCTCTGCATCATGCCTGTCATTCTGCATCGCACCATACAGCTCTGCTTACCTGTGTTTATCGTCCTTCTGGCATTGCTTTCCGTGGTGGCTCGGAAACGTCCTTTTAAATGCATCAACGTACTGTTCTTGGGCACAGACAGGACAGACGGACAGACCAAAGGCTCAGCTGGGTTTAAGGCTTACCTTCCGGACTGCTGTGGCGTCAGCACCGGGCTCAGACGCTGCTCGGGACCGTTTGAAGGTCACTCGTTCCCCTTTGCTCCATCCGAAGACGGTGTCTGCCAGGAGCCCGCATCCCTGCCACCATCCCTGCCCAGCCCTGGGCCAGGAGCAGCCCTCGCCCCGCGCCGCAGCCAGGGCTCCAGCCAGCGGCGAGACCGACAGCCCTCCAAATCAAAACGTGAACTGCATTTCTTGGGAAACGAAACGTTTTGGAGGATCTGCATTTTCGCGGAGGGATTTGGAATTACAGGTAAGCCTGGCTTTATCTGAAGAGTTCGGAGCCTCGGGACCGAGGCTGAACGCGACGGTGGTGGCACCCATTCTGCATCAACCTGGCTACTACGCTCCAGCATTCACAAACTCACTTCGACACCTTTTGCTGGAAGAGGCTTGAAATAAAATACTGGTAACAGTAGGTATTCCTATTCTCTATGAGGATCCCCAAGTCATTTTAAGGAGAACAGAATTCAAGCACATCTGGTATGTTATTTATGGAAGTTACACACTCCCACATGAAAGAAACCATCCACTTAAACTGATAACAACCCCCCCACACACACTTTTCCATCTGCCTTTGGGCTAAGAGACCATTAATATTCACAGCCTATTGTCAGGCGACTTTACAACATCTTGTAAAAAGGCCTGAAGGAAGCTTAAATGCCAAGAGGCCCCAGTTTTGTAGCATCTGGCTTTCCCCTGAACAATGGCTGCCCCTTTCTAGCATACCCAGAAAACACGCCATGAAGTGACAGAGCCCTCTCCCAGCTTGAAAGCACATGCAGCAGCCGAGTTTTGGGGACTCAGGGCAGAGAACGTGACCCTCGACAGAAAAAGGAACATCTTTTTACATTATTCTGCTGACCCATGAAAAGTAAGCGCACTCCAGACCACACAAATCATCTCGGCTATTTGCATATTTGCGAATCCCTAGAAAGGAGGACCAGGGTCCAAACTCTGCTGCCAATATGCCAACCTCTTCCCCATCCCAGCAGGCGAAGTTTTTACCTGGTTTAATTTCCCTTAACTGAGTAAAATCACCCGATGTGACAGGTGAGAGGAGCTGGCAGGAGATTTTCTCACGTTCCACTCTCAGCTTTTCCCGGCTGAGGACGGCAGCCCTGGAAAGTGCTGCGGTAGCGATGCGACAGTGGATAGTAAATGAGCAATTACCTATGGTCATCAGCGGCCAGGTCCCCAGGACACCATCGCCACAGCCCCCAAACGCCAAGGGGCTGGCTGCAGCGGGGCAGCCCGGGGCGCGGGCAAAGCCTGACGAGCATCACCTCCTCTTCCAGGAGCAGAGGGCAGGGAGGGCACCTCTCACCGCAGCCCGTGCCGGCCGGGCTAGATTGGCAAACAGACTGCCGGTGTTCGCTGAAAGCATGACCACGGGATTCAGGCTGTGAACGGGGCCGTTGCTGGCACCAAGTTCCCTCTCCAAATTAGAAAATAATGACCGCAATTGAGACTGCAGAGAGAAGGGGTGAAGCGGCACTCGGGGAGGGACGATCTCGCTGGGCTGTCTCTCAAAGGCGAGGACCGTGTGTATCAGGCTGCCAGCCAGGAGAGCACGGGTGGGAACGTCCCGTGAAGCTGCAGGTAACGAGCTGCAGCGCCTGGCTCGGCTGCCCCTTGCAAGGGCCCTTTCCCCTCCGCGAGCAGAAAGTTGCTGCTTTCTTGGCCACAAGCAGACTGACTCCTCCGTGGGTCTTATTGCGGAGCCAAAAGCTTCCACCGTGCGGGTGGTTTTGACTCTCTTGGCTCTCTCCCGTCCTTTACGTTCATCTTTCTCTCTCATTTCGGGATCCAAGGAGGCTCTGACACTGCCGGGATTTTTCCCACGAGCCGCAAGAGGGACTCGGCCGTTGCCGGCACTCTGCTGACAGCCGGGATGCTGCAGCTCTGCCCGAGAGGGAGGGAGCGAGCGAGAAGCAAAACCTCAAGTACAAGCAGCTCAGGCTGCGCTGCTGTCTTCGTTCTCATTCATTCCTTCTGCTTTCGGCAGCCCGTTTCCTCACCTTGGAGAGAGCAAGCAGACTGGACTCGTTCCCAGTATTCAGGGAGAGCCCCTTGCTGCCAGGACTCTTCCTTTTGCAGATCCTCTAAAGGCTGCTGCAGTGACCCTCCTCCCATCGCTCAGCTGAGATGTCCCTGGTGGGTATCTCAGCAGCCCACTAACCCCACAGCCCCTTGCATGCCAGCAGCTAATTACTGGCAGCTCTCTCCTCTCTCTCTTCACTTAAACACATTCTTTATTATAAATATAGGGGAGTATATTTCTGAGATCAGTTGTGCACTCCAAGCAAGACAGCTGTATGGCTTCCCCGCTCCTCGCTGGTGAACCGTCACCCCCAGGAAAACAGAATTTCTTATCTGTAAGATGCAAAACTCATATCCTCAGCTGGCTCAGCCCCAAATACCTCTCAGCGATAGCGATGTGATGCCTATACAGAAAATCATCTGACAGGATGCTCTGTAAATGGTTGCTGGACATTTCTGCTCTGCGATGGTCCAGAGGACGGTCTCGCTGCCTGGGACCTCGTGCCAGCACCGAGAGATCCAACGCCAGGCTTGGCTTCAGAAACACAGAACGGGTGTCCGAGACCCGGTGCTTGTACCGATGCTTGTTGCACAGAATAGGTCAGTAGAAGAATGATTTTGATTCTTTGTTTCAGAAACCATCTGTCCTACTCGACACCTCTGCGATAACGCCTGGGAGAAGGACAGCCAGTGCGAGGAGCGCCTGGGCTGCAGAACTCGTGGTGCCGCTTGGACCGCCGTCGGCTGCTATCTAGTGAGAAACAGCGTCGTTGCCTTTTCCCATCATCATCTTTTTCCTTTTTTTACTAAAAGAATTTTAACTGCCTAATGATGTATTCTTGCAGAGGGACAATTTCCATTTCCTGAGCATTCCAGACCCCGGGACCTGCCTTTTTCCTCTTCAGCACGCACACTTGCAGCAAGCACAAGCTGGCCGCACAAAGAACATTGAGGTAAACTCTGGGTCAGAAGAATGTAAAATTGAACCTTCACATTTAGTATTTACAAGACCAGAAGCGTTTTGTCATATATTGCTGGTAAGGCAGCATCCGGACCCGGACCGGACACCTAGGTTTCTTAAATGCCTACTGAAGGTGGATGGTTCAGGTCCCCAGAGCTCACAACACGCAACTTGCAAGCCAACAAAGACTTGGGGCTACCTTTCCAAAGTCCAGATTAATTCCTTCAAAAGGATTCTCCTGAAGTAAGTAAAACCTGTGAAATCTGGTTTTCCAACAGAATCTGCACTTAGATGTGTAGCATTACATACATACGCATATATATAACTTCTATCTGTAATGTTTGTGTCCCGTCCCCCCCCCCCCCAAACCTCTGTAAGCTTTAAAAAAGCATTTTCTTCCCCTTTTTTTTGTGGGGAAGTGACCTTTAGTAAGACATAAAAATAAACAAAAGTTGCTGCATTTTGTTTGACCAAAAAAACCTAAAAAGAAAGCTGCTAGATTTTATATAGATTAAAAGCGGTTCAAATAGGGATAAAATAATTTTTACCTACTTCCAAACAGATAACCCTGCAGCCCTTCATTGGGAAACATTCTCACCACAGTCAAAGGGTGAGGGAGGCACTTTAAAGAGAGACCCAGCTCTCAAGCAGCCTCTCCCGAGCAGAGCAGAGAGGCTCTATCCCCTCCCTCTGGCCGTAATGATATTTAACAGACTTACAGCTGTTTGGAAAGGGCCACTGGCAGCACTGAAGTGAATTAATTCACTTCAAAGATGGAACTTTGGATAATATTCTTTATAAATCAAGTTGCTGTAGCGTATCTTCAGTAAAACAGCTGTATTGGGGAAAAAAGGTGTGACGGCCTGAGAACTTGAGCTACTCTGTTTTACAGCCATTATAACACAACCTGTTTAATGAAGTTTACATAATATTCTCCCAATAACAAGCACTCCTGATAATCTACAGGAAATAGGAGAATATGCCTCATCTAATACTAAAGTGTAAGCAGTTAAGCATAGAAGCAGCAGAACTGCATGGGTCCTACAGACACTTCTGCGTGGCTGAGTTTGGGTTGAAAGAAGATCCTTTCAATTGTTTCTCTGAAAATCTGCCAAACTGATGAGCCAAGAGCAGGCTGCTGCACAATCCCGTCAGTGTTGCAGCTTTGCTGCTTCCTCGCTGAACTTGTTTGAAAAGTTTGTCAGCAAACCAGAAGTTACATGCAAAATCCATGCTTGGTGGGGATTTTTTTGCTGCTTTGTCGTTTTTTTTTTTTTTTCATTTTTGTTTTGTTTCCCTTTTCTACAACTGGGCACGCTCTGGGATTTGGCATCCAAGTATTTAAAACCCCCTTTCTCCCAGGGTATGTCCTGGAGATCAGCGAGGGACTGTACCGCTGCCTGGAGCAAGCGCACGTTGGGGCTGCAGACCTGGAGGACGCCTGTCCCCGAGGACATCACCGAGGGGAGAGTTGTTCGGTCCTGGGACGGGGAACCTCAGGGATGGGGCTCTTCCCCCGCTGCTCAATTCTTGCTGCATCAAAACCAGCGACAGAGCCCCTGCGCAGAATTGCTCCTGGCGCAGAAGGGTACTGGAGGTGGAAAAGACGAGTTGCGAAATGCAAGGGTATAACCAGACTTGTAAAAAAGAGGAATTGTAAGGATATATTATAAATTTTCCCGTCTTTCAGGAATTCCCAGCCAAATTCTCATCCTTACCCACCTAAGCGTCTATAAACTCAACGTCTTTCCACGGATTATATCAAATGCTCAGACAACCTCAGCCTGTCTCCTCCGGATCTACAATAACAGAGACATAATAAAACAGCCCTGACAGACAGCACCTCCAGGAAATCTCCTTTTTTTTTGAAGAAAAGAGCACAGCCTTTCAAGAGAATATGCCTGATGCGATCTGCTGTGGTCTGCAGGGAGCAGATTATCTTTCACAACTCTGGAGCTTCCTGCAGTGCTCAGATAAAACTTACTCAGTACAACGTTCATTGCTTTTCACAGGCTTTTTTGTTCCCCCGTCATTTCTTCCGTAATTTTCTGTCCAAACTGACATCATCTTAACTTTGTTGGTCACTTCCGCATAATTTTTCAAACACTTTTGACGTATCTGGTCTTTTCTGATTTTCTGTTTATCATAATCTTTTTGTCATAAACTACACAGCACAAGGCTGTATCTGCTCTGATAGGAAGTGCAGTGTGGGAGTCATTTCTGCGATGCTCATTAAGACATGCTGACGTAGGAGATGCAACAGCACACCTATAACAGTTCACATATATACATACATATGTATATATGCACACTGTCTGTTTTAAGCAGGGCTTTGGAGAGTTCCGGGAGAGACGGACTAGAGACCATAGGTTCCTTTTATCGCAGTCTTGTCATTCCCACACATACCAACTGTGTATGTGCAATCTTAAATTCCCTGTTCAGCAACAGCTAGCCTTTACAGAGTGATTGCATTACCATTTTTGGCTCCCATTAAACTTCTCACAAATGTAAATATGTAAGATGGCCAAATTACATTTAATCAATATCATAGTTAGGGCTTTAATTTTTTATGAACATAAAGCTGCATAAGACAGTGAGTTGACCTACGCTGACCACAAACTTTGCAGGCCTTTTTTAACTTGACTCCTGGAGATGACGGGCTATGCCATGAAAAGTTCCAAAGGATTTTGTCTACTCTTTAAGGTATTTATTTTTCTAAAGAAGAGGAAAATGAAGCTCAAATATCAGTTTGGGTAAGCACGTGACAGAGATGCATTTCTGCTCATCGCCTTTCCCAGCTGCACGGCCTCCTCCAAGACAAGGTAATTACATTTTCAGTGAAACTGTGACCAGGGGCTTCCTAGAAGTGTCCCTGACCTAATGGAGACTCAAAATAATGTCTGTGACCTCTTCATCTGCACTGAAATGCAGAAGGGAAGGGCTCGTCGGGATCGCTCCCTCCCCGCTGGACGGCGTGCAAACACCGGCCAGATCAGCGCGAGTTACTTCTTTAGGCTCTGCAAATGTTCTGGAGGAAGGAACATCTGCAAGAGATAACAGCTACGCAGATCTGAAAGTACTTCCATACACATCACTAGCTGTGCTGGGTATCTTCCACGCAGCTTCCGTTAAGGCGCGAGACAAAGATTTTCATCAAATGTTCTTACTCCACTCAGAATGCACACATTTATTCCTATCAAAGTCGTACGATTCCCTGTTTCCTTAGCTTCCTGCCCATTGCAAGCTGCAGCCAGACTTCAGCCCACATCAGGGATGAAGAATATCAGGGATATCCCCACCAGGGATATTCTCTTTCTGCCCGTTCCTATACTGGTTTCTACTGAGGTCCTGGTTTCTTCTTTCTGTCGCTGGTTTCTACTGAGGTCCTTGCTCTCTACTGCCATGCCCAATTCATTTGCAGTTTTGGCAAGTTTCCCCTTTGCCTTCCTGGAGGTCCTCAGGAGACAGCGAGGTGGGACGGGTGGCACCATCCAGCTGGGCTCTTTCTCTACAAAGGTTGCCCGCACGCTCTAAAGACCTGCTCTCACTGAAGTCAGAGGCACCAGTCCGACTAGTCTCAGCGAGAGTAACCTTAGACTCTCAACGTCTGCCATAAAACCTTATGGACTATAAATATCTCTCCATCATGGAGAGAATTCTTTTCTGACACCTTGTATAATGGATGCAATATAAAAATATACTGCGCTTGGCAGGCTTTCCAAAGCTTCCCTTCGGGAGCTCAACAAACGGGCCGGTGTTTGATGATTTTTTTTTTTTTTTTTCCCACTGTATGGCCAAAAGTGCATTTCATGGAAAGACGGGAAGATGGCTCTCCTGGGAAAGAACCTGTATTCCTCTCACGGAGAAGCTGAAGAGACTTCCTTCGAAGTTTCCAAGACTTTGAAGTGACCTCAGCTCCATGAGATCACGGGCGCGTTGGCCAAGGCTGAGCTTATGAAGGTGTGAATGTCAGCAGCAGCTCTGACCTGTTCCTAATTGCTTCTTGCGGAGAAGCCCGTGCCAGGGTGAAGCTCTGTGCTCACCAGGCAGCTGGTGATCTTCAGCTGCGTGTCCCCACGGCACGGAGCCCGGTTATGCCTCCTGCTCTCGCAGCAAAAGCAGCCAGGCTCGGCCAGACTTATTGCCGCGAATCTGAGGAGACGAGGCAGTAAGAAAGCCTGAAGTGTTGTTCTCCCCAGTTACATTGCCCCCATCCAAAGCCAATGAGATCCGCACAGAATCAAGGAAAAATTATCAAAATCTAGTTGGAGGGTTCAAAAGAAATGCTGTTGCAACAGGCGAAGCTGTAAAGAGTTCAGACAGGGACTGAAGATGAGTGAATTGGTCTGAGTGCCAGATGCACATGCACCGGGAGGCGGGAGATCTGCGCTCCAGATACACCCCGGACTCGCTGCATTGCCTTCCCACGGCCAAGTCACGTAACCTGCCGTTCCGATCTCTCCCGCTAAAACATCAAAAGATGTACGTACTTCAGGAGTCCTTCTAGCTGTGATGCCTAATGCATCCGAGTCTGTTAGTGGCTTTATTAGCTGCTATGTGCATGTTGCAGAGTACTGCTCATCTGTGGACCTCGCTTTCCTGGAACATGAAATCGGCACCAACACTTGTTTCTCCCAGACACCTGCAGTCAAGCAGAAGACTAACCAGGATAAAGAAATCAAAGTTCTCTTCTCCTCTCACTTAAAAAAGAAATGAAGCATTGATTTGAACAAAATTATTCTTCATCTATAATACTGCATCCACAAATGACAATTCCACTTTCCCCCCCAAGATACCAGTGAAATACAGCTCCCTTTGTTTACAACGGTGTTGCAAAATGAGTGTAGTCCGGTGAATTTCAAGAAAAATGCTTTCTGTGAACAAACTAGGTGCACTTGTAATTTAGCAAAGCTGCAGGTATCGTTACAAACATGTTGTGCCCAGACTCTCCAGAGAATTCAAAAAAGAAGCATCCTAACGGATGCCTGTAAAAACCCAAGGTTTTTGTCTAAGTTCTCAGTCATTGGATTTGGTCTTTCCCCAGGAGAAGGAGGATACAGTCTGATATAGAACCCATAAATCTGTCTGCCCCTAACAATGCAAACAACATAAGCCTCTTGATTTTTGCTTAAAAACAAACCAGAAAGCAGAACCAATAGCTCTCATACAGTGTTGTCCTAAAAATGTGTTTGACAGCTATCTTTGTTATTGTACACAAATATAAATAATGCAAATTAAACCGTAACCAGAATACAAACAGAAGTATCCAACAAAAGCTTAGTAACTTAATAACAAAGATATCGTAATAACAAAAGCTTAAAATCTGCTGAATATCCCTTCTTTAACCAATTAACTGATGCTTCTGGGCTAGCCCCAAATGGTCCAAAATCGGTGATTTGACAGCTCCTCTGAGTAGCTGATCATAGTAACTACTGCAATCTCACAGGGCACTCACGTTAAGCTCCTCCAGCTGCTGACCTTGTCGGGCAGGACCACTTAAGAGGCTGACAGAAGACAATGTGAATTACAGTGAGACTTCCAGATATGACTTATGGCCTTTTTTAAAGCCAAAAGCTTTGATGAAAACTGTATCGAGCAGACACTGAGGATGACCTGGCAGAGAATGCTCAGCTGAGGAGATAAGACTTAACGACGTATCTTCAGGAAGCAGCAATGACAAAGGAGAAGGCTCTGCTACCAAAGTAAGAAATGAGAGGTACAGGCATGGGAAGAATTGGCTTGACATTCAGGTATTTCCCCAATCAGGTTTAAACTTACTCATCTGGATAAGAAGCTCCACGAGCCACATTTTTTATTCAAAAGCAATCACAAAGCAAGCGTCTTTCAAAGCTCTGAAGTGTTGGCTATCAGCTGCTCCTTCCAGCCAACCTCCATTTTTTGGCTGGAACAGAGTCAGAAGTGCTGAAATACCATAAAGAAGATTATGATCTCAGGAGGAAGGGTTATAACCAGAACGGTCAGCTCTGACAGTCTTTCTTTGCCCAGCCTTTCTAGGCACTTTGCAGAATTTTGATTGCATGCAACGCTAGCGCAAAGAGTACCTCTTTTTTGAGGCTTGCTCCCTCGGATACCAATGCACAATGGGCAGTACACGTCTGACTCTGAAGAACTGCAAAGTCCCTGGGAAAAAATAATCTTCTCCTAGCCTCTTTGTCTCCATATAATTAAGTTCAATACGACAAAGCATCCAAGGGGGGAAGCATTTTGTAAGGTTCTCAAGAGCTGCAGTAATATTTATAGTACAGGATGGTCTATGTACAACTATTGATCACTGATCTCATTATTTATATTTCACTACAAAAGCCACTCATGTTCCCAGCAGCATAATAGGTATCAAGAGTAAGAACCTTGAAAAATAAATTGAAAAAGTTACAATAGCAAATGGCTCGTTTATGCCATAATTGGTATTAGGCAATTAATGGGGGGATGAAACATCACATTGCTTCTGAAAACAAAAAGCAATACTGTTTAAAGAACATTTAATGAGCACGTTTTATGTTGTCCTCAGCAAGTTTACTGCCAAGCCACAAAAGACATTTATACACACTTCCTTTTGTCTCTAATGAAAGGGTCATTGCTACTTGCTTCTTGTTGAATTCACAAGTTGAAAAAAAAAAGCACAAATGTAACGTTTTAAACTTGAAATTCACCTTCTCGAAGAAGCAGTTGTTTAAGTTCGAAGATGTTTGCTCGACAGGGACAGTCACGGCACTGTGCAGGCTCTCAGAATTAGAAGTAAACCAAACACCTCCATGCAGAAAGATGGGAGCTCAGTGACCGCCTGCCACAGAGATCTATTGTACGGCTCTGATACCCAGATACTCCAAATATTTGACATTCCAAAATCTTCACTATTAATGAGGTGAGATCCTGAGCAACCGGGAAAAACGAAGGCGGAAATAATGTATTTACTTGCTAGGAGTAAGCATTCCGCTGTGCAATTCAGGGCAGTTTCCCCGACCGTAACGGAGGCGGATGACCCCTAAATCGTTTTCAACCAGAAAAATTACCTGATCTGCTGTTTCCCAAAAATCGTTTTCTACATCTGTTTCTCCTACGCATTTCAAATATCACCGCTGTCCGCTGTTACATTAAAAAAGGTCAAAGCCAATACACTGCACAAGAAAGGTGCTGCATTTCCGACTACAGAAAGTTTCCGTACGGCAGAACGGAAAATGGTGGTACAAACATCTCCAAACACTTTCCTTTCAAGAGGCCAGAGCCCTTTTTTCCCCTTATCTCCTGCAACTTGGCCGCAGGCGCACCATGCAGCTATCCAGCCAGCTTCCAGCACCGCCGGCGCAGCGCTGAGCTCTCACCTTCCTCCTCCTGAACCAGACACAGCCCTGGTGGCAGTTCAGCCGAGGAGAAAGGTGTTAACAGTAGCAGAAAGTTTTCAGGAGAGGAAGTCGGAGGCATTGTTTTACTTACAACGAACCTTTTTTTCTAGGTTTGAAAAAAAATGACCTTACAAACCATTTCAAGAAAATGATTTCCTGAAGCATTCTGTCTGGGGACTACATGCAGGAAGGAATGAACTTCAAAAGACTTAGAAAGTGGTATATTCACAGAACTAAATAAGTGTACTATGGAGATGTATCAAACACCACATATGAAATCTCACATAAACCTCAGATTCCTTCTGATTAAAAGCCTGTGCAAAGTATGAATATTTTCAAAATTAATTTATCCCTAAATATGCCATGATGCATTCTGTATTCACCCTGTCTGCCCGGCTTAATGTTCTCTTTTTACCCGTTTCTTCAGTTTAAAAATGTGCATTTTTAAAGAGCGTATCCTGTTACGCTACAGGCTGTAAAGTGAAAAGCCATGTCTTATTCTCACATAAGTACAAAACCATCTCTGGCATTCTTTCACTTAAATCCTGGGAGTTTTCTAGGGATTCATTTTACAAGTTAAATGTAGAATATAATTTTCCGGGCAAGTTTATCAAGGCAAATCGCAGCTGAGGTCCTGAACAAATACAAATCATAATACATTATTTGACTTTTCCACTTGTGATTGGTTTGGGCTGCACAAGACCATTACTTATCAGTTAAAGAGAAGCCCGATAACATCTGTGATATCAGTAAGTTGTGGGAATTCAAGCTTCTCATGATGAAAATGTACAGTAGAGGAAGTGACGGACAATTTGCAGCTGGTAAAAAGAGGTATCCTCTAATGACATACATCTGGCATCCATTATCTCAGCATCTGCCGTACTGAAATCCAATACGCCTCACAAAACACAATGGTATGCCGAGGAAAGGCACAATATCCCCTGGATTCTCTTTAACAGCTTAAGACCCACCCGTCCCCTTTATCCACTGCACACTAGATCATTAAACCAGCGAGAGGAACCCAGCACCCTACCGATGGCTTGCATTTATTACACGGGACAGCATTATTTTGGCCCTTTGATCTCTGACAATCACATTAGGACCATGAATCGGCATAACTGACTTCCATTATCAATGATTCAAACCAGCTCCTGGATAGAAGAGCCAAGAGCTGGTTTGGACCTCTGGTAATGATCTATCCGGTCTTTAAGGGAGCCACCTAAATCAGTAAAGAAAAAGAATCCCTATTTTAATCTGCAAACACGGGCTTTTCTACTTCTTTGCTGTCACCGTTCAGTTGTATTAGCATAGCCCGCCTGCAGCAGAGTCCTGCCTCAAATCAATGATACACACGTTTTGAGTCTCTGCCGCCTACAAGACCTCTTGGAGAAGCCTGGAAACCTGGACTGAAGGCATCCGAGCAAGGCAGATGGACTTAGTAGGGTGAAAAAGATCAAAACCTGCTGCCCCTGCAAAACTACTGACGGCCACTGACTCTACGCAAACGGAGCTGGACCAGCCTGCATGATGACCTGCGCCGCTTTAGGCAAACAAAAGCCGACAGTGTTACGTATGGGTATGACAGTGTCCAAAAAGCTGTGGCTTGCCAGGCTTTGCAGCTAGTGTTCCAGACTAAATGGAAAGGAAAACACAAAGGCATTACTTAAGCAAGCGGCTAAAGGCCAGCAGCCCCGGCGTCTAGCCCGTGAGTGTGCTAGACGGCCCGCCGTGGAGAAGGGAGCTCATTTGGACTTCTTGGCACCCCCGTGCAGGGCCGCCTGCTGCTCTGGTGTTGAGTGGAGGATTTCCAGATTCAACTGCAGGTTTTATTTGCTTGGGGAGGCGGGAAGACAGACAGTTAATATGCGTTCACGTACGGCAAACTAGAAACACCTGTTGGCCTTCAGAACAGTTCTTTGGCTGCCTTATGGAGACTGAGGGTCTAACAGGTGTCCCTGTAGCCAATGGGAATGTAAAGGGGTTACGGAGGCCCCAGGAACGCTGAATTATGCAAAGAAAAACCGTCTGCACAGCTAGATACAGCACATGTGTCCGTGTGCGCAAGTCGAACCACAAGAAACTGAAGTCCCGTAAAGTAAAGCATGTCTGGGAGGAAACCAGCCACACTGGAACCAGGGAAATTTCACCTCACCATAGCAAGGCTCGCCTGGACCTTCCTTTCGGTCTAGAGCTGCTTCTGCCAGCGAACGCTCGCCGTGCGCCTGCTTCCAGCTGCCAGCCCTCCTGCCCCGCTCCCGGGTGGGGGGAAACCAGCCACGGGGCCTGAAGACCCCACTGCGGCTCCAGCCCCTGCACGGCACGGCTTGTTCCCCAACCACTTCCCTACGGACCCGAACACGGTGCCAACGCCGCCACTGCCAGTAAGAGCACCGATAACTCGGAGAGGAGCGGGCACGGGCTTCGCTTCCGACGCGGCGTGGGGCAATGGCTGTGCCTGAAGGGTCTGCGCTAGGGCTAGAAAGAGAAAGATTCCCTGGTCGGGTAAATGGTCACTGCACCGCAAATCATTTGTATGTTTCCAGTGAGGGGACTGTTAAAATGCAATACCTACTTTTAAATACTAGCTATAGGCAGTACTCATATACTATAAAGCAGGTACGTACTATGATGTCCTACCGTTCATATACATGCATACATGTATATATGCGTTACGATATTAAGTGAAAACAGTAACACAGCTTTAGTCAGTGAACACAAGCTAAGCACATGGGAAACCTGTGGATAAAAGAGCTGCAGAGGCGCAAACTCCCTGAGCTTGTTCTTTGAACCTGGTACCACAGTCTCAGAAGAAGGAGGGTTCCCCTTTTCAGAGATACCATTTTCCGTTTGAATCTGGTAACACACCTAGCAGTAAAAAGTGGACTGGAACAAACTCCTTTGCTGGCCGGTGCCGCCCTTGATTTGTTTGCGGGGGTTGTCAGTGGGAGATTTTCCTCCTCCTCCATTATCAAGAAGCTTAGCTTGGGTTAGGGCTGCACAGAACAGCAAGCTTCAGCCCAAGGGAAAAAACTGCATTGCACAACAGGAATGCACAAGTGCTTGAACTTGGATCAAGGATATATGGATAGTGTCCTCCCTTCCTCACATAACTCTCATTAAGTAAACCTCTGGAGCGGGAATCCTCTGAGCAGCTTCCCAGAAGAAAAAAGTATTTGTAATGACAGGAATCTCAACATATGTTTGTTTCTTGAATTATTACACAAATTATACTGTAGCACTGAGACCATACAGCAAAGGAGAGGAAACAGACTGAAACATGACAAACGAAGCAAAAATCAAAGGAAAACCTGCGGCTGAGGTGGAGGGAAGGAGTTTCAGAGGCTGGTGAAAAGATGTTATCACCTGCTAGAGAACACTGCTTTTAAAAGGTGCCTTGGAGAAGGCAGCACACAATGAATAAAACGTTTTCACCAACCTTTCCAAACCCAGAGATTGAAAGCATAGCATGCTGATGATTTATTACAGACTGTACTATGTATTTAAGCATAAATCAATTCTAAAAATTCCAGGAAGGTTTGCAGCAATGCTTATCTTTTCCACTTTGGCCGTCACTCCTCATTTCACTCACTAAGCCGCCTATTTTGGCTGGAACCTGTTGCCTTGTGCCTACAGCCAATGTGGATCCCCGCACCGCCAATTTTCGTGAGATTCCCAGAAAACAACGGAAGATGACAGGTCCTGAGAGTTAAGCTGCCCTGGGTCATTTCTCTTCCATAATGCAAACCAGCCAAACGCAAAAAGGAGAGCCGCTAAGGACCGCAGCAGGAGACAGGTGAGGCACATCTCGGACGTGCCTCCAGAAACGGTGCTTCTGCACAGAGCGGACCGGGCTATGGTTTGTTATCGTTCCCTCTCGTTTCAATAAACCAACCAGCTGGGTGAGCAATTGTAAGCTTGGGATGGACCTTGGCTACCTGACCTGGGGGATGGTCTTGTCCTCTCCAGTAACGGTCCAAGGATTCGGCATTAATTCAGTCTACTTGGCATTCATGTATCGAATTCTTCTTGCTACCAATTACACGATGGGATCCCAGTGGACCATTGTTAGACTGCAGTATTTTTCATTGCTTGGAAAATAATCTGTTCCCCTATATAAATATCTCTCGACTCACCTCTGTGCTTACAGTCTGACTTGCAACAGACGGTTTATGAAAAGAAAATACTTAGGCTAGAGTACATAGCTCTCAAAAATGTAAAGCTCTTCGGACCCCTAGCTCCACTTTGCAAGTCACTGAGGTTTTGCAAACGCAACCCCCCCTTTTTAATTGGTCACAGCTGGCTGCGAACATTCGCGGAAATCCTTGCAGGGAGATTAGAGCGGGGCCTGACATTTCCCCGTGGTACTGGCACTGTAATAATTAAGGAGGCGATCACGGGAGGTGCTGAGGAGCATCAGTCCTCACTAAGGGGAAAGCATGCATCGTTTTGGAGGTGGCACCCAGTACTTTACATGACTAGGCCCGAGGTATGAATCCCTCAAAAGAAAGTGTAGATTTGGTCTGCTCCAGGTGGCACAACCAGCAGTTTCCCTCCAAGCTTTTCTTACCACTGACAGATCTTAATGCGAGGAGTGGTAAAGATCTGCATGAAAAATCTCAAACCGCTGCAACGTCAGCAATGGGATTCCTCTCTCATTTATTGGCTAAAATCTAAGCAGAGGGCTACAACTCATCTGAAGTACTTGAGCCATATATTTTCTTTCACCCAATATAATCATCTCTCTCAAGTGATAATGAAATCCTTAATTCTTGAGTTTAACCCAAGGAAAGCTTGAAAAGAACACAGAAAGCCATATTTCCAATTCACTAAAGCCCTTAAGATTTTAGTCTCTTTTTCACCCGCTATCACATTCCTTTAAACAAATGTGTCCGTAATATTTTTGCCTATGCGCATGCTACATCACTCATCGACTGAGCTGGACAAAGCTGGACAAAGCTGGACAACTTTAAATGTGAAAGCGTACATCCAAAAGGCTGTTTGCCGTACTCCAGTTAACCTTTAGAAACACAAATCATATGAACTATGAAGTTATTCATAGAGTAATTGCCCTGCATTTAGATCCAGATTTGGAAAATTGAGGCCGTGCCAGGAAGCTCGCGATGAACACCACGCTGTGCATCTCAGTGAAGGATGCCGGACCCCAGAAGACCCAACACAGATAGAAGCACGAGGAAACTTGTTTTGCAGGTACAACCCCAGCTGTTCCCCCAGCTTCGGCACATTTTCTCATTTCTTCAAAACTCACTTCACAAAAGATTTTTGTTTTTTTTCAACTGAATAAGCCCCCGCATAGCCTTGGCTTGTTTCCTCTCACTAACTTTTTCAAAGAGTTCAGCGCTACCTGTTTGCCAGCTATTAAATACCTAACGTTTAGCTGATGGACAAGCAGATAGCCCAGGACGAAGCAGAGCTCTGCACAAGCCACCCTTGTTCCGCTGCCTTCCTGAGCCAAGAAGAGAGAAAATCCCGGCCGGCAGAGCTGCACGGCAATGCTGCGCACTGGCAGAAATCTCCTCTGGGCTCAGGCTCTTCTCCCCTCCCCAGCAGAAGGCTAAAACCTTTGAATCAGGAGGCTGTTTGCAAATAAAAGTATTCGGACTTCTTGGCTGCTGGAGGAGAAGTGCTGTGCTTAATTTAGCCCTGGTATTATTAACAGTGGATTCTCTCCAATAAACTGACAGCTGAAGAACAATTGCTGCTATTTAATCCCGCAGACGGATTTTAAATCGGCCTCGTGAACTGTAAACCCGTGAAACATCGAACACAATATCTCGCTACTGTCATTCTGAAATTGGCACTGGGGTCCCCTTGGACAGGGAAGTCACCCGAGTCCAAACAAGCGTCATCGCACGTGCACACTCGCTGGCGGTGTCTTTCCATCGCGGAAAGAAGCATCTGGCTCCTGGATCCAAGAAGAGTCTACAAGGTGCTTTCCTTTGCTTCCAAAGACAAAACCGTTCCCGTTCTGACTTCAACGCCTTCGAGTGCTTTGCAGTCCTGTGTTCCTCTTTGAAAATCACCTCCAGCCTGGAGAGGCTGCAGCAAACCCCTCTCTCTCAGCCCTCCGCCCAAGCAGCCCATGCCCTAACACACCCCAAAGGCTTCCAACTGAACAGCTCGAAGAGATTAGCAGAAATAGGGTCATTAGTCAATCAAACAACACTGAGGGCATGTCAAATGCTTGTGTAAATGAGGGCAGTGCTATAAAAGAGAGACACAATAATGGTCTCCTGAAGCTGCGACAAAGCCATTTCAGCTGGCCTTGCAAAAGCAGACGCTAATCACCGGCCCTGCTTGCTTACAGTTGACCTCTCCTTTGTGTAAAGCTAAAGAAGATTTGGTCTGGCCGATCTTTCAAAATGCAGCCGGGCTAATTAGGAAGGGTCCCATCCCTCCAGCGCAGCAAAGTGCCCACACAAGAGCCCCCAAAGCCTGAGTGTTGCTGAAACGATCCACTCTGCCATGAAGTTTTCAGTAAGCAGACGTTGAAGCCCAGCAGCCGATTTACAGTTTGAGATGCAAATAACAACAGCCTTCATGCTCCCCGTCTCGCGGCCGGACGGTCCCTGCCACGAACGCGTGACCCCCCCGGTGCTGCCGGAGCCATGCGGGGAGCCGCTCCGCCGCGTTCACTCGGGTACGCCAAGTTCGCCAAAACCGGACCCCGGAGTGTCGGGTGGTCCGAGGATCCCTGGAAAGACAGGGCAGGCTTGGAGCAGAGCCCAGGTTCTCCAACACCCCCTCCCTCCCAGCAATGAGCCCCGTACATGAAGGTCATTTACGTCCAAGCTCAAAGAAGGGAGCTCCTAAAGAGAGCCTCAGCCCAAACCAAACCTCAAACACTCCATTTACAACCCTTTCATCTACCAGACAGGGAAGATAACGAAGGAGTTCGGGACAACACAGCTGCTTCCTCAGCTCAGAAGCAGTCTCTGCAGTCACTGTAATATTGTTCGGCTCAGGCTCTTCCTCTGGTTTGCTGCATAGCAAAGCCCCGCTTACGGCAGGTAGGCAACGCCACGTTGCAGCGGTGGGGAAAGAAGATAAACCTCTACACTGACAGCACTTCACAGGATCAAAAAGCCACCGAGATGCAAGAGGCAACAGAAAAGGTGTTGAAATCCAGACAGGTAAACAAGATGTACAGCAGACCTTCCCGAAAGAGCTTGCGCAGCCCTATTGAGAGGTCTGCCTTCAAAGTGAGGCTATTTAATACAGCCGGAGAGTGCTCGAACATTATCACTTTCAACAGCTCAGGAGACCAGGAAGGACAGCATCTCACCCCTGGAAGCCAGACTGATTGGGTACTGCCTGTTTTCCAGCCAGGGTAAACACAGGATTGCTGCTGCTCCAGGCTGGCCAGTAAAAATATCCCATGCTGAAAGGTATGATAAGAGTCTGGCCAGGACAGAGAATGTCCTGCCTTTAAAACAAACACGTCTGTATTTCTTTCCAGAAAAGAAAAGTGATACCATTAAGGTCGGACGCAGACATGACACCACGGAATATCGCTGTGGAGCAACTTCATTCCCTCTGGGTTTTTTCCCATTGTTTTCATTGAATAGCCTCGTCAGAAGCCCTCCGAAGCGCATTCAGGTTCATCCCAGTCAAATGCTACACAGCTCCATTTTGAGGAACTATTTCTCAAGAAGGTATCATCATCTCCAATACCAGGATAGCTTCTTTTATAGGTGACAGACGAGAAAAAATGATTCACTGATTAACCATGACGCATCTTTCCCCAAAGCTGTCTTCTCTGAAGCAGCCTCCAGCCTCCCATCCTATCATTAAAATCCAGCACAAATGTTGACTGACCAGCACAGAAGTTAACCACCCAGAGTATTTTTAATGGCAAAAGAGAAGGTGAGAAACCAGACAACTAGGTTTCCCCCAGAAATTTGTCAAAAGAAGTATTTACCAAGAAAAATCGTTTACAGTAGTCAATAAGAAATTAAGATGAAGGGAAGGATGAGTCTGTGGCTGGGATCTTCCCACATCCTCAGTCAGCACATTCTCTGTGGCAAGGACCGTGGCTTTTGGAAAATGCTATAAATAATTGAAAGCATCAAGAAACAGACAAAAAAAGTCCATTTTCTGCAAGCCAGGGCTAATACAGCGTTTTCATTGGTCCTCCTGAGCTTTTCAGGAGCAACGTGTCTAAAAGCAGGATGGTAACAAGGTTAACAAGACGCTCAAAAGCTAGGAAAGCTAGAAAGATGCTTGCAAAGTAACTTGTCTTGCAAAACGAACACTATCCCCAGGCTATTATATCTATGTTTCCTTTGTCTGCAGGTGATGAAAATGCTCCATCATTTGCAGAGTCTACGTTGGTGGGCTTGGGGTTTGTCTTCAGGAGTGGCCGAGGCTTACGGAGCAGTGCCCCAAGAAGATAAACCACTCTTCCTGCCAACGTGCTGGCGCCTCCCACGTCCACCATGCGCCCTGTCCAAAAAATTCACTGAGGATACGAACTGGTATTGATCGCGTTACGTTTTCCACCACTTAGCAGGAGCCAGGGGAAGCAGTGGAATTCCTGAGCCAGGCAGCACATCCCACCTGGGGCTAAGCTGTCAAAGGGCCATCTCGTCATTCCAGCCCTCTAAGTGACCAGGTAGTCCCGTCCGGGTGGATTTGCTGAAGGAAGCAGGAGGGGTGCCTTTGCAATGTTTACAAACGACGGGCCTCGGAAAGAGCGAAGCGTTGTCCCAGCAGAAGGGGATGTCAGGGGGTGACTTTTGCCCTGAGCGCCAAACATAAATCACTCGGGAATGAAAATAATTTGAGGTTGCGAATGCAAAGGAATGCTCCCAGTTCAGCCGGGCTTTGCCGTTGGAGAAGGCAATAGAACAATTAACACTTTATAAACTGAGGGTAAGCAGCGTGGAGAATGATTTATCCACTCTATTTCACAGTCTCCCCTGTTGCTTGTAATTAGCTTGCTCCAAAATAAAGAGTTCAGCTTGGTTTCTTCCTTTAAGTTCAGGTAGCAGAGCCATAATTTGCGTACCCTTGGCCATCCCTCATTTGCTGTAATGCAGCCCATCCCCACTGCTCTGCCAAAATACGGAAGGTAAGGATCTGACCACAGGTATGCAGGATTTCAGACAGTTATTTAGAATTTGACAGGCATATTAGAGATGAGCGAATCAGAAAAGGAGCTTCTCTGAGCTGCCACTTAAAAAGTATTTTGAGGAAAGACATTTTAAAGGTTCAAAATAAAGGTCAGAAAATCAGTACGTTTCAAAAGCTCTTCCTTACTATTTTTTTAATCTAGGTTTACAGTTTGGTTTTTTGCTTCTAGGTTCCAAATAGAGGCATGTACCAAAACATCAGCGTAAAGGCAAACTAGCCTGAGAGAACAGTTCAACAGCCAACTGATTTAGAATGTAAAAGAATTAAAATAAAGCCAGAATTGCTTAGAAATACAAGTGAAAACCACGGCGTAGCCAACTCACACTTTGTTAATTGGCAGAAAAATCCTGGAATTTTTTTTTTTTTTTGTAACTCTATTTATCCCTTCCAAAAGGCACAAACACTGTCATACTTTACATGATCGCCCAAACTGCAACTATCGGAGGCTCCCCCACACCTGATTTTTAACCAGGGACTATCATTTTCTAATTTTTCTGACTGACAGCCACCTCTTATCTGATCAGAGCATCCTTTTCCCCAGAAAAGGGGAAAGGCTTCTTGCACCAAGGACCTGTTAATGCGGGGGGGGGAGTGAGCTGTGACCCACAGCAGTGGTCGCAGCATTCCCCTCCTGCCCCATTTGCCCCCCGCCTTTCTCCCCTCTCTGAGCAGCCCCGGGGCGGCGTGCGAAGGCGGCACACCACACCGAGGGCTCGCACACCACCGTGCTGTTGCCCTCCTTTGCCGGTCCTGCAGAAAGCTTGGCAGGGCAGAAAAATAAAAGCTAATCCACGGGCTGACCTCTGAAGACCCAAAGCACCAACTTCGGGTCCCTCATTACCGAGGCGGGTAGCGTCAGTGCCACTACAGATGTATTTTCTTCTCCTCCAAAATAAGCCAGTCATTTCCCTTTCAAAAAAATACTTGGGGGGGGGTCTCAGAAACGTGTGCTTTACCTTCAAAACTGCAACCTATTGTAATTGTGGGAATTGCTAAACATTTCCAAATGTAAAAATGTTTCTTACCTTTTAGGTTCTGTACAGGAAAACACCCGATGTTTATTTTATTAATTTGTACGAGAGAAGCTATGACGAAAAAATTGCAGGGACAATTTAAGGACTCCTTATTTCCTAGAAAACCCCATAACATGTGCAAACGTGAACCTATGCAGCAGTGCGGGATCATGTACACCTCCAAGAGCTAGCCATGCTCCAATCCTTCGGGGATCAAAGGATGAGAGGGAAGCAGTATTCTAAGTAACGTGTTTACACCGCAGTTAGGAGAGCGTCACTGGGGGGATAAACAATTTGGACTCACGTTACTATTGGGTCTGCAGCGTGACTATTGTAGAAACCTAAAGCAAAAAAGCAAAACAAGCTGCAAATTGTACTTATACTAAGCAGCATCCTCTCCACCTTACTTAAAATGTAGGATGTAACCCGTTAGCATTAAAACAGCCACAGAGCTTTGAGCAACCGGCGGATTAAAGCCGGATTGCTTCGTTTTCTGGGCATCGCCCTGCTTCCCGCGGCAGCAGCGGGGAGGCAGGAGCGGTGCCAGCCCCGCGGTGCCAGCCGGGGCCAGGCAAGGCTCTGCAGTGCCAGACCCGACTCCGGCAGCGCGAAGCTCAGCCCGGGGAAACTCGCACCCTCCTGCATCTGGGCAGGGCACGGCAGTGCCCACGGCGGGCTGTAAACTGCTCGCATCGTGGTTGCTTAAGAGAAGCAGAAAGTCACGCCGTCCCCCAACACCAGTCCGTTTTTAACACGGGACAGAGCACCCTGTATTTCTAGCGGGTGGTGTTAACTACGGATGACACGGTTGCAAATGCCGTGGAGAAAAGGACAACCAGCCCGGGAGAGATGTCCCACCTCGCTGTGCCCAGAGATGAAAGCTTGCTGGTAGCAGGAGGCTGGAGCGGAGATGCGGCAGACCCACCGCCCTGACAGACGTGTCTCAGACACGCTCCAGGAGGGGTTTTTGCCTCGTGTCAGAGAGGTCCGTGCCAACTCGGTGCTTGACAATGCCCAGGCTGCACTGAAATCACACCAGCCTGGCCGAGGGGCCGGCTGTTGCCAAACGGAGCCGGCGTTTCTGCAAGTAGCTCAGGTTTGGATGCCCTGCAGCGAGAGAGCAGCAGCCAGGCTCACGATCTGTACACCTGGGCTCCGGGCGCTTCTTTTTAATTCTTCTCACCAAGGAAATCGCTTCATTGCCTAACTGAGAACTTGTGGACCACTGGAACACGGGGCAGGGGACTCCTAACTGTCACACACGAGGCACTGTCCCGGCCAAGTGCAAGGAAAGCCTCCGACTGTAACAGACACAGCTCTAACTCCAGTTATCAATACATATTAAAGAAAGAGCAAGGAACAAATAGAGCCTAAAGTCAACAGCCCTTTTGGTGGGAAGAGACCAGCTCCTGCCGAGGACTATTCTAACGTCAGCTCCCCTACCTCCATACACCCACCTCCTTTTCGGAGAGAGCAAGGAACGACATGTCTTTGAAGGAAGAGGTATACACTTACAGATGGTTAAAAAAAAAAAAAAAAGTCTTATTATTTAATTTGCTGTTACAAATCAGTATTGTCTAAAGACAGTTTGAGTAATCGTTACTGCCCTGTACCTTGCAGACTCAGCAGTTAGAGGGAAGAAAGGGACAGCCATTTCTCTCTACAACAGTACGAGGCACATTTTCTCTTACCAAATATGAGGCATGGAGAACTATTCCAGCTTTTAGCAGTTGCTTGCCATAGACTATCATGTTACCAAATCAGAACATCTCTGAATTACCAAACACGGGAAACTCAATAACCTTCAAGAGGGAATTTGTATATTGCACGAAGGTTAATTAAATAAAGCTTAGCAGCCCCAAAATAAAGCCGAGCCAAAGATACGACTGATCCAGCTAGTCAGAGCTTAACTATTTTCCTTTCTGATGTGGCAGCCCATTGCCACGCTCCCCCAGGCGGAGCTTCACTCCACAGGCCATGACCCCAGGGTTTCTTTGTTTGACCCAACTTTAATCAGCTTCCTTCTCCGATTCCAGCAAATCCCTCTGCTGATGGCAGCCAGGAATAAAGGCTATTGTACAGTACGGAGCTGTGTTTCACAGCAAGCCACGATAAGCATTTCCTTTCCCAACGTCCAAGTTCCCCAAGCATTACAAACAGTGGCCAAAAAAAGTAGAGAGCAGATTATTGGAGTTTTGCAGATAAAACAGGGGCTAGGATAAAAAAAAATATTGGGGCATCCCTCGCTCTTTATCCTCTCCACTTCCGACTCAAAATTAAAGGAAGAATTTGAAAAGCCTGCTTACCGTACTGACAGCGAGGTCCTTGGAAACCAGAGGAGCAGTGACAGCGCTGCGAAGATCCCTCGATGCAGTTTCCACCATTGAAACAAACCCCGTAACTGCAGACAGCTGCAAGGAGGCAGGAGAGGACAATTCCTGAGATCATGATCAGAAGCGTACACGCACTAATAAATACCCGTTCACCGATTAAGTTCCCACAGCCCTGTAGCAAACGTGAATAGTTATAAAAATATTGTTGAACCATTTTTGAAAGGTGACTCTTTTTTGGTTGGCAACGCGATACTCAAACAGTACACAAAGTCTCTCAAAATTTAGGCCAGGAAGTGAAGTACCTTAGGCAATGTCTAAGGGCTTGTCTTAAAGTGCGGCTAAGTGAGAATTCACGGGAAAATGGCAGCTGAGCTGCAGGGTTGTTGATGAAATGATGCTTTTCCAGCCCATAAGTGGTAAAATAGGTGGAAAATTACTCGTGCAGAATCATATCAGACCTCGTGGCAACAAGGGTAAGTTAGTTATTTTGCAATTGGAGGCACCTCTCAGGAACAAACCACTAGAAGCTGCTTTCCACCTCTGCGCTGAGCTTCCCGGGTGAGCTGGCTACCCAAATGTGGCGTCACCTTCTGAATGGACGAGAGGATGAAATAGAGCTAAACTGTAAGTAAGCCTGAGCAGCCACATTTCTCTGTTCTCACCAAGTGAAGTGTAAAATGTACACAGAGACAGCAAATGCTCAATTAGGCTTCTGAAATTCACCTTTTCAAATCATCTACGTAAAACCACAAACAAGGGTATGTTTTTCAAGTGAAACGTACATTTCTCGTAACTCATGAAATGCAGCCAATATTTTATATTTCCCAGTAGAAAATGCTCATCTCAGAAGGAGAAACGTTGTCAACAAGTGACGCTGTCATGCGTGTTGTGCTTTGTCAAAGTGTAAGGACGCAGAACAAGCGCCTATCTTCCTTTTTCAGTCCATTTAAAGATTCGGACAATGAAATTTTCTCTCTATTCACTGATCTGGACATAGCTGTGTTGCCGGCCAATTTCTCCTTTCTTTTTCCTGCACCTCCTCTTTTTCTTTCCCTTTTTGCTTTCATCGAACAAACTGTAACAAAATCCGAGAACAATGGGATTGGGTAGGAATACGCTTCACAAAAGCCGTGGGGAACCAGGTAAAGGGAGCCAAAAGAGCTTCACCTCTCTCCATGGTGCAAGAGATGTCGTGGTAGTACCCGGTCCCACAGTTCCCACTCGCCTACCCCGAGATCCTGCTCAGCCCAGGCTGGATTGTGGACAGCCCTGGGCCAAGAGCAGCAACGGGACCCACGTTTAACAGCTTATTCATCCCGGGAAGGAATGCACTGCAACTGCCAACTGTGGCACGGTCACCTGTGTTAGGGGCCCTCATGTCCTGTTGATCCAGTTGATGGATCCAGGGAGCGTAATTATTTCAAGTAGCTGAAATTACAAAAAAAGACAGACCTGGCAATCCAAAACCTGTTGGCTCAGAAACACACGCTTACTAGAAAGAGCGCGGAACGCAGGCGAGCAGACAAACGCTGACGGACCCCAGCGCAGCTTATGCTTGCGATTTACTGTGGCCGTGTGCTGGCTGAAACAGGCTGCTGCCCAGCACGGGCGCCGACCGGAGCGACTTGCCAACAGAATAAGCGAACCATCAACCTGCAGACATATACTGCATCCTCAGGAAGATGCCAAGCCTCCTCTGCTGAAGCAACGATGAGATTTGTCTTTGGCTTTGCTTTAGTGGAAACAATAGGGGGAAAAAAGGAGTGCAATGTTTTTCTCCTGCTAGGAGAGTTAGGGGTTATTCCAATCCCAAGGCACACACGGGGGTAGCGGAGTCGCTGGTTAGTGTAAGTTGGTCACAGGCAGCTAGTGACCCCCACTCCAGACCCACGGTCAGGATTTGCCCCAGCTGGGTGAGGCTGGCTTTCCCAATGCAGCACACGTACACGCAGCAATTCGTCAGACTTGAGAAAAGCACCTTCCCGAATAATATCAGAACTGGCCTCTCCTCGAAATTTCAGCAGTCACGCTTCCTTTTAAAAAACTGGACTGCAGGGGTCAGGGTAAAGAGCGTTTTCAAGGATTTCGCTTTGTAAAGAAAGAGCCTGAGACGCTTCAGAACGACTGCGGAGTCCTGCGTGCTCCTGGCCACTCTCATGACATGTCTGCTACTCCTCACGCTAAATTCACATCACATGGGAAAACAACACAGCAGCATCTCCGGCGTTAACATTACCTGGGCTCATGAGTGCAGACAGGCTACATAAATGAATGAATGGATAAATAAATAAAAAAAAATGCCTGGAATAGCCATTTTTTCTTCTCTAAAGCTGCAAGGCTGCCAGTTCTGCATGTCCCTTCTGTCTTAAGGAAAAAGCTGGAGAATTAAATACACCTCCAGCAGGTACAGCCTGGGAACTGACTGTCAGCTACTCAAGCATGTTCTGGTCCCCAAGAGCCACCAGCAGAACCGGCCGGTGTGGAGGGCAGCGCGGTCCTGGGCACAGGCTGGTGGAGAAGTCCCCAGCCAGAAAACTCTGGACCCTGCTCAAGGCCGGCGATGAAACAGCACCTTTGCAGTTACCGACTGAACGAACAAAGCCCACGATTAAATTACAAACCTACGTATGATACGGGGCCACCTGGAAACAATTATAACAGTGCTCACTGGACTGAGGTTTCCACACGCACGCTGTCCATAACTTTTCCCTCTTCTTTGCAAGTTGGGAGCCCCCCTGGTTTCTCTTCCCATTCCAGCTAAAGCTGTAACTAATTAGTAACAGAAAGAACAGGTTCTGTGATTACACATTTCATTTTGTGTCATTATAACTGGGGAGGAAAGGCACCCCGTGCAGCCTTCAAAAATGGCTCCAAATACTTGGCACAAAATATTCCATCTCTGCTCCAAAACACCAATTGTGCATTCAGAAGAAAAAGGAATCACAGATGGAAACAGTGCAAGGAAGTGTTTGCATTTTTGGGGCACGCTGGCAGGACGCTTTGTGCACACAGGAAGATACATTTGCGACTTTACCAATGCATTTTCAAAGATCATTTGGAACTTTAAGACATACACACTAAATCAGAGATGGGAAAGAGCAGGTACTATATGCACAAAAGAAACCCAAAGCTTGCGGGTGTCAGCTTGCCACATCTGAAAAACCTCCTTCCCTCCTGATTAGCAGTGTGCTAGCAGTTGCAAAAATGGGAATCGTGTTTTGGCAGTAATAGCATCCCCTGTCACACAACGAGATTACGTGGGCAGTAAAGGCAGGTCCCTTTTCTCTCCCCACCCTCACCTCCAGCCTCCTCTCCGCTAAGTAACGATGGTGATGTAGTTAGTGCAGTGCAGATTCACGACCTCAAAACTCCTAAATGCTGAAAGGTTTCATCAGCTGCGCAAAGCTCATTGACGGCTCGCATGAAGCTGCCTGAAGTACTCTGCCTCCCGATGATAGTGTGGAGAGAGACAAATTAGCACTTTGTTTTGGGGCTCAGTGAAAGTCAAATCACTGGGTCAAACCCTGGCGGTGGCCAACCCCTGGGCACTAGTCCGTCGGGTATTTACATAACTTATCATATCGCAATCAGTTACGACCTACCCTACATGGAAATCTAATAACCACATTACTAAGTTGCCCGCTATTCTCCTCCTACCATTGAATCCTCCAGGTATCAAATACTGGCTCTGTTTTTTCCTACAGAATCACAACTGACTTCCTAATTTCTCCTGTGTGCTAAATCTCAATACCGACTTACAACGCTTTCCGCCTAGTCTGCGGTGATTAAGAAGGTTTTGTGAAGGTTTAGGTGAATATGACATTCTACAAACATGCACGTTTGCTGTCAAAACACACACTTTTACTAGACAAAGCTACGTACCAACTTTAAGGATGTTTGCTCTGTCACTTCTCTTACAATGCGACTGCCAGAGCACCCTGGGTTTAGGCACGGCTGTTGGACGCAGTCGCTCCCTTGCAGCTGACCCAGCTCCAGCTCGCCAGCCTGAGCAATAACTTCAGCTCGTTCCAAGTCTCATTCTCACTGATATCCAAACTCCCCCAGCGTTGCACCTTAGATGCACTAGAGCTGAAATACTTGAGCCTCAGTGTTGGCTCTTTGAAGGACCTGATGATTTTTCAAATCCCCCCTCCAAAAAAAAGAGCATTTAGTAATACAAAGGTAGCATTGAAGTCCAAATTCTCATCTACCCAAACTAATGAAGCAGTGATGAAATGTTGTTTCAGAAAGCCAGTTATCTTCTCATCTAACGTTTTAGTCACTTTTCATAGCCACGTATCCTGGGGGACCACGGCGATCCCGTATCAATCCCGTGCTGGCCTGCTGGTGCAGAACACTGGAACTTGGGAAACTCTTTCACCAGCAGCCCGCTCAGCTGAGCCACGCCGTGCGATGCCTGTGATCGCAAACACTTCCCCGTGCGCATCCTCCCACGTGGCAAGGCAGAAGGAGCGTTTCATTGCAACTTCCCAACTCCAGGCGTGCGCCAAGATTTTCTAGGGCTGCAGCCTAATTTTTTCTAGCTCCGGCCGTCTTCTGCTTTAGTCCTTTCCTTCAGGCCTCAACACGGTTAGACAGAATTGACTGGGTGGCCAAATTGCATAATAAGGTGGTTTGGTTTTTCCTGAATCCTTCACCTTAATCACGTAAAAAACGGACTTTAGACAGGGTCGCAGTAAAGCTCAGCCTGGCTCCACGATGCCCTATTTGCCAGCAGTGCTCAGCCCTCGGAGGCAGTTCGGCGAGACCCAAAGCACAACAATGGAAAATATTAGAAGCAATTGCAGCGACACAAATCGGGGATTAGAAGATATGGGTGTTATTCTTGGCTGTGCCCCAGATTTCTGAATGAGCCGGACAATTCCCTGCTCTGTGCTTCAGGCTGGCACATACAGAGTGGAAATCATAATAACCTACCTCCCAGCCCAGTGGGGCTGAGGGGCCCGCGGGTCTCCCTCCCCTACGCCTTCCAAGCCTTCTGCAAACTAGCTCCTAATTCAGAGCGACAGAATTTAACGCAATGAAATTTGGGAAAAGGGTAACGACACCGTTCTGGGAAACAGGAAAGAAAGGATAAATTACGGAAAGCATCACCTACTTCTGCTTGAAAGGCCCGCCAACGGCTTTTGCGAGGATTTAGCAAGGCGGGATTCTCGGGAGGTCGGAGACAAGAGACTGATTTAAAAGGAAGAGTGACGGAGAAGAGCATTTCTCCTACAACGAACAGGCTCACCGAAGTACAACATGGCCATCCTCTGCGTGGACAAAGATGGTCTCCCAGGGGAGCGTACGTTAGAAGTTTAACCGGTACTAAGCTTGATCCCAGGCAAAAGGTTCAGAAGTTCAGTCGAAGCCTTTCAGCTGACAAAACAATGGGCCTCCAGGAGCCAAGAGGTGATGTACAAAGGAAAGCCAGCCTAATAGGGAAATTAAATTGTTAACCGAACACATTTCCTGCCGAGCCTTCCAACCTGTACGGCAAATAATGGAGCTGCTCCCCCCGACGCCGGCTCAGCCGGCTCCTGCGTGCCTGTGCACGCTTGCCTGCGCGGCCGGGCTCCCGGGGTTATGCAGCGAGCCGGGCTCGCTGAGCACCGTGCCTGCGGTGCTGAGCGCGGCAGCCGAGCACGGCGGCTGCGGCGGGCCCTGCTGAGTGCTCTTTCCCTGCTCGCCGGATGATAGGCTAAAGCTAAGCAGAGTTGGCAGGAAGAAACGCGGTTCAGCGCAGGGTAACTCACTCTGGAGCCTTTTAATAGGCCGTTTGCGACTAATAAAAGTTTCTCTTTTAATGAGGCGATTAAAATTCAACTGCTTTCTACTCAGCCCCTGGGAACGCTCGGAGGGGTTTTCAGCATGTCTCAGACGCCGGTACTTCCTCCCACCTCCCCACCAAATGAACGTTAATTCTCCCTCTTTACCTAGGGCCAGGCTCTACCTCTGCCCGAGCTAAAAATCAGAGCAAAGCGTGATCCTCGCGAGGGCTGGATAAAAACTCAAGACGAGGACGACTCGAGACGGTGGCCAAAGCTTTAGACCAGCAGCGCAAGCCGAGCTCCCCCAGTAGCTCCACAGAGGTACCCGAACAGCAAACCGCACTGCGGTGCAGGGTGCCGGGCGGCGTGAGCAGCGCGAGCCCCAGCAGCCGAAGCTCTCCGGCTGTATGACGGCCAGAGCCGGCTAAACCGCTTCTTAGCCGGGCTGCGCTCACTTAGGCTGTTCCATTTCCTTGAGCTAGCTCGTGAAAACTCGACTCGGGTATTTCCATCCCGCTCGGCAGCAGAGCCACGCTCTCTCCCCAGCAGCAGTCCCAGCCAGGACGCAGGTTGCCCGGTCTCGCCGCTGTGCCAGCCTGAGCGAAGAGCCCGTGTTTTCCGCGGGAGCGTGCAGTTAGGGCAGAGCTGGCACTGGCACCTCCTGCCCAGTTCACGGGCGACACTGCGACCGTGACAAGGTCACCAGTACTAAACCAGTAACGGTCTCCTCTTTAGCCTCTGCCATACGTATCGCTCTGCTTGGCGCCCTTCTGCCTCACCGCGTCATTTCTGAACGTGGCAGGGGCTGGCCCAAGAGCACAGGCCTGTTGTCTGCGGCCGAATGCCAGCTCCTCCACGCAGATCCAGAGCTATGGACTTGGTGGGACTCAGCTTTTCAACGTCTTCCACTGAAAGTAGAGATCATGGGCATTACCAGACAGGCAGGCCCCTCGTCCCGATCAGCGAGGGCTTTAACTGTGTTATTGAACCCACGTGGAATTTAAGTAGCATCTCAGAGGCCACTTGAAATGGAGAAGCTTAGTCTGAAAGTCAATCTATCAGTAACCATGCAGGGAAAGGACCTGATGCCATGCTAAAAATGCAAAGGGTGTCTTGACTTCTGACCTTTTTCCTTCCCAAATGGGACTGAGCGGATGAATGCTCCAAGACAGAGGGCAATGGAAACGCAGTAAGCCCTCACACTTCCTCTACCAGCAGAAGGGACGGGACAAAAAGCAGGCAGACCGCAAGGGAACCAGGCGCCCTGCCTTTACAAGGTGAGATGCGACAGCTTCAGGGGGTGTTATGAGCAAGCACAGCTGTCATGATTTCAAATGGCACAGTAGGAGAGGAACAAAGACGTCAAAAATTCTCTGAGACCCGTGAGGTCCACGTGGAGCCATTAGTCTTCAGATCGCTTGGCTTCGGCGCCGTTTTACAGGGTGTTTCTATGATATTTTCCATCTCTTTCCAATTTATTTGCTCCCAGCAGAGCCCACGCACTCCAAGTCACTGCGTACTGTCCTCGCAGCTCCGTATTGGCCATTTTCTCACCTGTAAGTGCTTAGAGACACAAACCTGCATTTTGGGAAAAGGAGCACAACCCTTCTTTTTTTGCTGCAGACAACCACCAACCCAGGCAAATGACGAGTACGCTCGGCACGGTGGCTGCAACAGGACAAGCTCTCTCCTTCCAGGCACCAGCGCAGGCTCTGAGAGCCCAAAGAACTCGACTGAACCGGTACCCACAACGGTGCTGGGACCTCCCAATTCATAATGCTGTTTAACATCATTGTCACGTGTCAGACTGTACATCACGTTCAAACAAGAAGAAAGCAGCAGGCCTTGGCCAATTACATGCAAGTCTACGGTGGTGAAAATTTCCCCTACTAAAACATCGTATGCGTTGGGTTTTTTTGTTTTTAAGGAAAAGTGACGAACAGTCCAGCATGTGGAGCAAAGAGAGCCCTGCAGTGAAGAGATGCCAGCCTCCAAGGGAAAGCGAGATAAGGTGTCCTTACTGGAGTGATTCCACCACACCGTGTCCAACAGCTCTAATTAAGCTGTCAACAGCGATGGCCTTCCCCACCTTTGTACTCCTGGAACATGATCAGTGATCTCTGAAGACAGATAGGAAGGGCCACAAATCCCGTTGACATGTTTTGGCATAGCTTTGTTGCGTTCAGCAGAGCTATGCCAGTGAATGCAGGCTGACTCGCGATTGCTATACACAAAATAGAAAATCCTCTAAGGTACTTAGTGCCCTGGCTATGTTTCCCTGCCTCAGCAGTTCACTAATATTTACTGACTCATTTCCCCTGCCAGCCCTTCCTACACTCTCTTCTGGTCCAGAAGAACACGCTCATACTAAGGTCAAGGCCACCAGCAGGAAAAGTCATCACACCCCTGCAAACCAAAAGCTGGGAGCCCCTCAGGACGAGGATTGAGTTACACAGAAACCAGAAGCGTTCCCCAGGACAGTCTGCAGATCGGGGGAGAAACTCCTGGCTCAGGGCACCAGCCATCCCGCAGGATTTGCCTCAGTCCAGCCTGCGGGATGCTCATCCAGCTGCTGCTAGACCAGCACCAGCTGCGGGGGGGAGGGGGTCTGGAAATGGGGAGCAAGAGCCCCACGACCCCACTTCAGCCACCTAACCAGGTGGCTGGTCTTCTGCTGCTCTCAGGGGATGCAGAAGATGATTCAGAGAGCGATGTAACTCGAGTTTCTGCTGCCCTGAAGAACATTCGGGAAGAGCCCCTGACTGCAGAGGGCCCACAGAGATGAGGTCCCCGTTGTGCAGGTTGCACTTGAGCTATAGGAACACCCATTTTTTCTGTCCCAGAAACTTAAGGTCACAGCCCGGTCCTGGTTTTAAAGTTAATGGTATTCAACCGGGTCTGACTGGCTGAAGGGACACAAAGCCCCATGCATCAGAAACACACATCTCCTGGTGAATGTGTAACACAGAAGGGGGAACATTTATATTTTCAGCATCACAAGAGTATTAAAAGGACTTACAAGAAATCAAATATCAAAATAAAGATGTTAGAACGCGAGCTCCAGAAAGGCATTTGGAAATCCAACACACGCTTCCTTGTGAGCTTATGCCACGTACGGTCAGGGCAACCTCTGACCCTGGAACCTGAACCCTCTCTGCCGTAAACACCAGTTCCACGCTATCACGCCAGTGATGCTCTTACTGTCTACTTTCTCCCTCCTGCCATGCCAAAATTTCTAGTGAAGTGGTTTTAAACCACTGGACCTGCCTCTCTTTTTTTATTCCAGACCGACTCTGCAGTGAGCAGCCCGGCAAAGACCATTGCCCAGCCTCTGAGTGCTGGTCCTGGTGATGAGGATGATGAGTTAAGAGCGTGCCCTGAGCAGCTTTATTTCCTTTTCTCTGCTTCCTTCCTGGGTGGAATTACTCACTTCCTCGGCAGGAAAAATCATTACAGGACGCACTTTTCTGAGTTCATCTGAGGTTATTATCTGCTCGCTGACAGTGGGTTATTAGGCATCCACAGAGTTTCCTCTGGCACAGTGGGGTTGCTCTCCTGTGTTGCAGGCTTTTGAATAGGAAGAATAAAGATTGGTTGGTAGACACACTTTTTTTTTTTTTTTTTTTTAAAAACCTTTGCTTCAAGCATCAAAGTGCAAGGAAGGTATACGCAGCCTCTTTACAGAACAAAAGATGACTAGCTGTGGGAGAGATTTTCCTATATTGTAGGTCAATTACAATCAAAAGCGCCTTTACAATGGAGTTGGACACGGCTAGCTTTCATTCCCTTGACGGCAAGGCAGGTCAGATCCCAAACGCTTTGTTGGTTTGCCTGCCTATTACTTAAAATGAAAGCTGCTTTTCTATGGTGAGGGTAGGAGCGCACCTCCAAAGCCTAATTCAGAAAAGATCAGAGCTCCTCTATGCAACTGGGCCGACAATTAATAATATATCACGGGGAGCGTCTGCTTTTCTGCCTTGATGGTGACATTTATTTCTACACATATGTTCAGATAAACCTTTGTTTGATTCAAGAGAAGATTCTACTTTGCTCTCAACATCTCAAAAGCAACGTTTAAAGTTAAATATTTCCCCAGCTGGATGGGGCCGCTGTGTTTAGGGGAAGGAGCCGGGAGCTACGCAGCATCTGCCTCCCATGTCAAGCAGTGCAGCCTGGAGGGGGAGGTGGGAATATGGGGCCCACGAGGATAATGCTGCCTCTGTCTTCTGCAATAAGAGCATAAAATCATCTTATATACTAATATTTGCACATCCCTAGCCTGACTCAGGCGCAAATCTGAATACATATTGCAGCTTCCCTGCACAGCTGGGAAGTAGATCCTGCCATGCCTGTTTTGCAGAGAATTACACTAGAGCAAACACAAGAGAGGAGGAAAGCCAGCCACAGAATCCGAAAGTCTCAAGTTCTGGCTCTCCGCTTCAAACCTTATAAGTGCCATCACTTCACCTGTGCTGGCACTTTGCTTTCTCCTCTGAGGCTGATGCTGCGACATCCCTTGCGGGATCCCACCGGTCCTGTACCCGAACGCTCACCCTTTGGCTGAATGAGGGAGCAGACGAAGGGGAGGACTGCAGAGACCTCTAACCTCTGGCAGGGGTATCTCAAGTGCAGGGAGTCTTAGAAATAACAGAGCTAGTACCTGACACACACACCTTTCCAAAGTAGTTGAGGAGTCGCGCCCCTTGACGAGTGAGCTGCTGAACGAATCCCGCGCTCGGCTGCGGTTCGGGGTGAGGAGCGGGGGACGGCCAGGGAGCACACTCCAACCAGGGACCGCGCGCTGCCGGGCAAAATTCACTGCCTGCTGGAGCACAGCACCGAAGCCCAATTTCTCAGCCTGCGTGCAATTAGTCAAAGGCCGCCTCTTCCAAGGAAGCAGCTCTCACGAACGCTGAGTAAGACCAGCTAGCCGGCAAATTAGCCATCACCGGCACGTTCAATCACACAGACAGCAATTACTGGCTTTTAGAATGAAAAGTCCACTCAGGGCTTGGATTACAGCTCTCCAGAGCTTCTGCCAATGGCACCATTTGAAACACCAGTTTGGGCTTGATTTTAAATGTTTAGTAGCATTTGGCAACCAGATAAATGAATGTGACTCTGAAAACCCTTTCATGCTGTGATGAGGAAATTCTCCAAAGACAGAAAGCAACACACAGCGCTTCCTGGGAAGCCAGAGAAGAATCCTTCTGACACACAGCTAAAATAAATAAAAATAAAAAACCAGAAGCAAACAACAAAAAAATCCCAGTTCTTTTTAAAGACATATTTATAGCATTTACTGCAGGCACAGGACTTAAATGAGCACCCTCAGCCAACAAACCAATACTGACAGCAGCAAACAAAGAATCTCATCCGAACAGCTTGATACTTACGGTAGACACAGCCGGCATCCCCTCCAAGCTGGGACCATCCCGGGCAACACCTGTATGCGGTCTGGTATTTCACCTTGTACACCTGCCTGTAGCCCGTGTAATACGCAGTTCTGAAACACAACAAAATGAGACAGCACCCAGGCAATGTTAATTCCTGCAGAACAAGGAAACTGGAAAGAAGAGAAGTTGTAACTCTAACTGTGGATGTAAATAAAATGAGGAATTTGGTTTTCAAACGTGCTGACATTTTTTTCCACCCGGGCTAGCAATGATCGCTGATGCTAAGCAAATGCTTCTTAATTTACTTTAATCGGGAACACGAGAGACTGGAGTGTCCAGGTCCTCATAACACCGCTGGCTCCTTTCTCCTTTTCTAAAGTATTTCACGGCTCTGAGCTCCTCTCCTAAACTACTTGTTAACAAAGGAAATTAAAATTTTAAGAGCAACAGGTATTTCAGTCCAGCTTTAGTGAGCATGAGCAGGTGTCTCCAAGGGGCTGGTGAGCTAAAAAATCGTCAGAATCCCAACGGGAATATCAAGCTACTCAAAAAGCTCTCCGTGCAGTTGTGTTTTACGTAGCAAGGCTGGTTAAGGCTGGCAGAACTGACTCCCTGATGGAAAGGGCTTTCACCTCCTCGGTTCTCCTTCCACTGTGCCCTGCAATAACTCTCAGCTAAACATCGATGAGCCCAGCGCCGCAGCCAGCACCACGCCAGCCGCGCCACACGTGTGACCACATCTCTCACATCTTCTAGAAAAAGCTCGAAGCCCTCTCCAGCCCAGCACGGTACCGGGATGCGACAGCGCTCAGGCAGAAGCTGAAGGTCCCGTTAACAACTCCTACTCGTTACTTTCAGGGTGGGAGTTGGGGTACTAAAGCAGGGATTGATCTGAAGCATAAATAAATAAAAGCGACACTTCTTTCCTGGAAATGTGATGTTGTGTATATGTGAAAATCGAAACACGGATAAAACTTCTGAAGCCGATTTTTAAAAAGCTCCTTTGGCAGAACATGAAACTACTCCACCAAAGCAAATCAGACAAACGACAACAAATATTTGGCACAGCAGATGTGTTGTACATGTCCACCGAAAATATTTATCCTAACTCAGTCTAGTTGTTTGATTTCATCTGAGTGTTTCTGCAAAAACCCTAAATAACGGTGAACCATTTATTCCCATGAAGGAAACCTTCGGCTCCTCTTCGGTGCCAACCAGCATATGGAAGCACAGCTGAGAAAAATAAAAGCAGATACCAATTTTTTTTTGTATGAGCTGTTAACAAATGATGAAGGAAATACTCGTGTTCCAGAAGCAGCTGAGAAAGCAATTTACGGTCTCTCAGGCACCAGAACAGCCAGCGATCAGGCACGCATCCATCTGGATCCTCTTGGTACCAAGGGCTATCCCCCAGCCCAGGGCTTTAACGTGGTGGGCAGGGTGCATTAGGAAGCACAAGAGGACACGAGGGGTGCAGGCTGCTGCTAACGCAACAAGCGTTCGCTGCATGGGCCGGTCTGGAAAACACCATCCTTTTCATCCAAAATGAGAAAGACTGCACGGCAGCAAGCGGCCTCCTCCTTCTGCCCTGCGTAAGCTCAGGAACGAGGAGGAAAAGGTATTCCGAGAAATAGTAATGTAGGAGGGCTCAGGACTAATCCTGGCCACCTTTCTGCCCCCAACAGCCCCAACCCTGCACAGCCTCATCTCCACGAGTCTTGGTGAGCTTGACCGGACACTTCACACCCTTAAGTCAGCCCAAGTGGGGTCTCAAGGAGATGCAAATATTTTGACAGCCTCTGTTGCCTGCGGATATCTGGATGCCGCAGACTGGAAAGAACCTCATAGGAGATATTTTATCTTCAACGTTTCTGTTTTCTTTTGTGTTTTAAGGAGTCCCTGGCACAGAAAATGTTGAATGAGCCAGAACTAATGGAACCCAGGCTTAACAATCCTGCTGTGTCCTGCTGCTGAAAATGTACTGCCAGCCCCTCTGGGACAGGGCCGTCGTTCCTCCAAGTGTCGTTACTGAGGGCTGAGCAAAGCTACCTTCTGTCGTTACCTAATTCGGGAAAGTTACACAACCAGTAGCAAAACCAGCACGTTACCAGGAACAGCGACAAGCGCAGCCCTGAGGACGCTCAGCTCCTCTGCGGAGGAGCAGACGCTGGCTCTCTGAGCGAGCAGGGCTCATGTCCTGGGGGTGCGGAGCAAGGTTTGTTATTATTTTTAGGAAACGCTGCAATCCAGCACTCTAGGTGCAGGTACAAGTCCTATAAAAACAAATGCTACTGGTTTTGGAAAGCACAAACTCAGCAGACAAGCACCCCCTTCGGCCACCCCCCGACCCTACCTGCCCCAGGTCATCCTCCTTCCTCTGCCCACCTCCCCTAAACTCCGCTTACAGTTTAGGCAGAGCAACGGGACTGCAGCAGTGCCCGCAGTGCCCCAAGCGTGCCCGGGAATGTTAGGAAGATAGCTCTAACGCTTACGAACCCTGCACGTCAGCGGCTCGTGCTTCAGCCCCCGCAGACCGCCGCTCCTCGCCAGGCAGCAGCACTGAGCACCGGGGCAAGGAAGAGCAGATGCTGGATTTTCCTCGTTGCGTCCACGAGCTCAAAGGCACCGAGGCCAATTTCAGGCCAGCCCTGCGAGTGTCAGATCCTGAAGCTGTTCGTACGCTTGCTGAGCCCCGTGCTGCCGGAGCTGGGTCCAACTGGAGCAGCTCCAGCGGGCGAGACAGAGGCTGCGTAGCATCCCCGTGAATGCCGAAACCGCGCGCTCCGCTGCCCTCAATTGCTCAGCACAAGGGAGCTTGGCAGGAGATCTTCCATCTATCGGAATAAGCTTGCTGCGATGGGAACTCCCCAAAGAAGTTTAGAGTGAGGGGATACAGGACAAAATCGTGCCTGAGGAAAGTTCTGCTGATAGTCCTTTTACTGTCCAGCTTTTAAAATTCCGTGGGTGAAATCCCTCACAGCACCTTTAGGCTTCACCTCTGTATTTTCATCAGGAATGGAGTTTTAGCACTCGGCTGTTCCGATATTTATAACAAAGCGTGACAGAAAGTTTTTTCTTTTCGGTTCCTTGATTTACAATGTCAAAAACACACATTAAAGAACGAAAGGGACAGCTGGGTCTGAAGAGTTCCCAGCCTTTGAAGTAGAAGCAGACAGGGCACCTATCATTTCAAAGTCCTCTCTTAAAACATGGTCATAAGACGGACTCTGTTTGCTCCTTTATTACCGCTACACAGATATCATCACCAAGATAATTACTGGCAATTACAGGTTAGGAGGAATTCCTAAAGTCAAGACTTAAAAGCTGTCTCTAGTCCAAGATGCTTCTGTGAAACTACTACTATCATTATTATTTTGTAAAGGCTTGTAACTGCCTAATGAGGCCGGAAAAGCAGGTGGAGTACAGAAGAAGATTGGGCACGTTGCAGGTTGGCTGCTGTGTAGGTAAGAAAAGTGCATTCATTATTTGCACTGCTGCACATGTTCACAGCCCTCCCTCTGCAACCCCTCCTTGCTTGGTCTCCCAGCTCCCAGTAAAGGCCAGTCGGCGACTCAAGGGATACGACGATTAGCTGAACGACCACATCAAGTTTTGTGCTCAGAGTACATTCGAACTCCTTTCTTGCCCATGCAAGCCTAACTCTGCTGAGCTGTACGCTCTTCTGAGGTGGGCCTGAGCACTGTCCTGCTCACGGTGTGAAGGGAAGCCCAAGACCCCGCAGAAAAGCCTGCTAAACACCACCAGGTCAGCAGTCACCCGTCCTCACAGAGCATCGCTTGCACGGTGGCCACATTCATTATTTTTTTTTAGACCGTGCACAATAAACCTCACTTGGACCCAGCTACTGCCTTCGGCTCTGTAAAACTACAGAGGCATTGAGATGCCTCTGCTTTGAAGCCGAGACATCTAAAGATACAAGAATAATGCACGCGGTGTGATTAAGTCATTTCATTAGCATGGCACGATCATAGGAAACAGATGTAGTACATTGTCAGAAGACTAGAAACATCTAACCACAATGACAAAGCTTCTTTTGAACAAAAGCGATACTTCTTCCCATCGGGAATTCCTTAACAGCTTAAAAACTCTTCGCGTCACAAAGATGCCAGGTAGGGTCAGAAACCCCTCCGGCTAGATGCACATAGAGTTTACAAAATCTCTCGTAGTCTCCTGGTTTTAGCCAAGAAAAATATCTAATAAAATAGCTCTACTATTTACAGCTAATTTGTGGGTTCAGAGCCACGTCTCTCTCTGCACGTAGCTCTCCATTTACATGGACCCCTAAACGAACTGCTTTGTTACCCTAACGCCAGACCCGCAGAAGGCCAGGTACCAAGTGCTGGGTACTTTCTCCTCTCTCCCTGGAGAGCTGCCGGGGATTGAGGAGAGCCACAGCCATGTTGTCTGGTCACCAGGACTCCTCAGAGGGTACCAAGCAGTTATCGAACCCGTTTCCCGTGCCAAACTACAGCCCGGGCAGCAGGATTGGCACACACATGGCTCTTCCCAGCCCTCACCTCCTGCGCCCAGACCCTGCCGGCTGCGCGGCCGCCGCCGGCACGATGGGGTCTCCCCTTTGCAGACGCAAAAGCGAGCGACAAGCTCCCTTCCCTGCTGCTGCTGGCGAGAAGGAATCAACTTCCATCACGCGAGGAGCAAAGCAAGCTCGAAGGAAGAACACGTACCTCCGCTCGTAGCCCGTGCACCACCGCTGTCCTCCGCAGTCCTGCTTCCACACTTTGACGGTGCGGGTAAAGGCCTGGGCGCACGGCTGCCGGTGCCCCACGATCGCCAGCTCCTGCTCCGCGCAGACGTTTGGCCTGGCACAGAGAAACAGAGGTGTACGGGGGTCTGCGCGCTGCTGCGAGAAGAGCGCAGTGCCTCCGCCGCTTAAACAGGCGCCAGCTACGGGCAACTTCATTTCCTTACTGAAAGAGCAGGAAGATCTTATGCATATACAGCGTTTGCCTCTCATTTAATGAAATCAGTGCGCGGAAAAGAAATCTGCCAGGTCAGGCAGCCACAAGCAGTTGTCAAGTGCAGCCTATCCACCTCCCCCAAAAACTCTTGGATGTGATGCTCTTGGGAACAGATAGTGTGTTAACAGCGTGGCACTGGCAGCAACAAAACATACAGTATAATCATATCATCTGCGTTTCTCAGAAGCATGTCATTAGGCCTTCGTGAATCAGTTAAACCTTGGAGAACTACGAGGTGACCATCACAAACCCATATTTATAGATGGAAAATTGCCACAGAGAGAGAGGACACGTTGAGTAATCCCGCGCCATGAGTCGGTGGCAGGCACGGGAAGCCTGCTCCACCCTGAACCCCCTTCTCGAACCTCCAGACCCGCGGCCGGCGACGAGGCTCAGAAACAGTAACAGAAATCTACAGCAATGCTGTTTTATAACATTGCAACATAGCAAACTTCAGTGAGATAGGGAAGCTGCTGACATTTCGTACCTCTAGGTCCTGGGTCGCTCTACAGTCCACTCGAAAAATGCAGCAGTGCTTTTCCACTGATATGTTAAGGCTAAGTTTTAGCCTTAAAACAGAGAGGATGGATCAGAAAAGAGGCAGCAGCCTACACGACGTGGTAGTACAATAATTGCTGTCTGTCCATTCTGTCTGTTCTCAGTTAACAAAGGAAGCGTATGTTTTCTTCGCACCTAGGGGCCCATTTTTCCTGACTGTTGTCATTGCGAGCACCAATGATAGCTGCATCTTCTGACAGCATTTGGGAAGAAAAATTATTCTGCTACTAGAAATGATACATCATTTTATTAATACTGCTTTAAATCAGAATTCAATTTGCTGTCTTAGATGCTTTCTCACTCATTCAGAGCTAAGGGCTGCAAGACTAATTCCAGTAAGTAAAGTGAAAACATATAAATCAGTGAGTCAGAAAATAAGGAAAATACCATTTGCACTTACTTTCTTTTCTAATCCTACCTCTCCTTCACCGAATACATAGTTTTAATTAAAAATGAAGAGGGAAACATTTGGCCCTGAGTTAATAAGTTATGAGCCATTTGTTATTTGGAACTGCTTCTGTTGCTTGCAATTCTTCAAAAGGGACCGAGAGTTTTCACAAAGGTACTTTCTATAAAACAAGTTAAGCTAAATCATTTGGACGTGGTGAAGCATAGAGATCGCAGCTGGCATCTGACTGCTCCAAGACGTTCAATTACACCGCTGTTACAGCAAGCCTGGCAGTGCCTTTGGGATTAATGGCATGTTTCCTTCCCCCTCTAGCTTTGCTCTAAAATCCCCTCTCGTCGTCCCCACATGCGGCCACCGCCGAGCTGTTTGGCTTGCAAAGCTCCACACACATCGCTTCACCAATACAACAGTCCCCGGCGCTAATGGAGACTGTCAGAGCAGCTCTTTTATTCCGTGAGTGTCTCCGTACACAGAGAGCTGCGAGCTGACACGGAGAGCGGTGTTTCCCTACCCCCGGACCTCCTCTGCTGTTAGCCTGCAGGCGCCTCACCTCCGAGCTGTCTGCGCGTCCAGAAACACAACTGAAAGGAACCCCAAGGACGAGGTTGGCAGCGGCACCGTTTTGGTGTCATTTATTACAGCGAAGAAAGGTTCTTGCGTGCCCCAAAGAGCGGTGGTGTGTGTAACGGGCACCGTCAGCAATGCCCTATGGGAAGTGACAGCACTGCCCAGGCGCTGGCGTCTTCTTTTCTCTGACACTTTGGCACACATCTCATCTCCAGTGTCTCATCCAAGAAGTCCTAAAAGTGCTTGTCAAGGCAGGAGCACAAAATCTCTGACACAGGGAGAAAAGCCATCTTCTTCCAAAACCTTTGTCTGCTGAAAAGGACCCCTTTTCAACCGAAAAGTTAAAAACATCGGGGAGAGTAGCTTGGCGTTCACACACCATGCAACACTGGGCTCATTTACAAAAAAGAATCAGAGCAATCCCCTGCATGGAGAGATCATCTTCTGGCAGGAGACCAAATTTGCAAGGAAGTTTCCCAAGGAAGCCAAACGATTAACACCAAACTGTAACTGTAAAATTTAATTAAAAAGAAAGAACTACATCATGCTGCTAGAGTAACAGCCAAAGGGGGAATGAAACATGCAGTAAGAGCGATACATGAAGTGCAATAAAAATAGCAGGTCTGCGAAGAAAGGTCAAACTCTTTACACAGCAATCGCCTCTTGCACTCACACAATAGCACCATTTCAGTTAAAAACAGTGAGTTACCTCCTGCAAGCAAAGACCATCCAGATTTTCAAATTTCTATTCCCCTTGACATACATCTGGTACTAGATAAAGAAACACAGACCAGCCCTCCCTCCCCTTCCCTCTCTCTGCTCCTCCCTTCACCCTTGATTTTAAAATACTGTATTTAGCTTCTGCTGTTCAGTTCCCTCCCCTATAAAAAACACTCTGGTATTCTTTTCTTGCTACTTACATATGGGGCTGAAGTTTGTTCCCAGAAGCAAGAGAAGATATTCGCAATGCCAGGATGAATGACAGTGCCACAGCATGAAATTCCATCGCAACAGCTCCTCTCTCCCCCCGCAAGGCGCTTCCAGTGGTGCCAGAGAATCTCACAGCCTTCTCAAGCACGACTTGCGAGTCCCTGTTCCTCAAAGGAGGACACTCCTGGCTGGCTCCTGCTCCCCTCTTGCCGGTGTCTCTCTTTCTTGCAAAGGACAACGCTATCGGAGCACACGGGAATTCTTGCACGGGGAGAGCAGATTTATCATTCCTAGATGCTTCCTCCCATATGGGTTCAGTTCAGCAAGTTTCTTCAGTCCACGGGAAATGATTATAGTGCAGTTTGTCGCTGGGTTTTTCCCAAAACCAAACCTGGCTTCTTAAGCTCATTTCCTCGTAGTGAAGCGTACTGAAGTGATTTTTCCTTCTGGCATTTGCTTCTTGACAAAGCCCAAAGACCTGGTGGCTCACAAGACCTGGGTTCTGCCCAGCAACGAAGCCCCATGTGGGTTTAGCCGATTTGGAGTTGCGATCCACTTCGCAAGGCAATATAAAAATCAGCACTCGGCAAGGGAAAGGAAAAAGAAGGGGTGCTCTCCTGCGCTCCGAGAAGCCCACCTCCCTGAGGGCTTTTCCAAAAGCAGGCAGAGTGCTCGTTTACCCCATCTGCGTAGGTGAAGCCATCCTCCTGCTACAGCTCCCCACCTTCCTCCAGAATCGGGCTCGAGTAACTCCTGCGTGCGCGTGCACGCACACTAAGAGCAGCTCCCCTGCATTTCAAGGGAGCAACAAAACTTTCCTCCTGCCTTTCCCAGGTCTAGCTCCTTCCCCTCACATGCTCTCTTGTTTCTTTTCTTGCTGACAGTCAGAAATCCCTCCCACCAGCTGTGGCCAACCCCGACAAGAGGAGGGGGGGAAACCCTGCAGAACAGTAGCAGAAATGATTCGGGTTTGTTTCTCGAAAGACAGCTCTTTTGCACTACCCAAGGCCAGCTCCGTAGACACCACCCAAAATCCCCTTCCCAGCAGCTCTAAAAATATCCCACAGAGATTTAATCTTTCCTATGCGCTCTAACAGGTAACAAAATTGATCACTTCCCAAGGAAATTCTGCCGTGCATGTAAAACAGACAGGGACACATCCGACCTGCGCTCGGCTGCTAGAGCGCTGTTAAACGACCTGTTCCCGGCACGGCTGGGGAATACACTGGGCAAAGAGGGAGTTGGGGAACAAGATTAAACTGCTATCTGCCTTTTCCCACCGAACTCCCCACTATATAGGCAATCAGCACAAAAAGAGCCGTTGACAAGGATTTTGCTGCAGCTGGGTGACAGCCCGCCGGCCCCTGTGAAATGAGAAAACGGAGAGAGAAGTGCCCAAGCCTAATTCTCAGATGGTTCGCTGCTGAGTTTCCTCTTCCAAAAAAATGCCACGAGTATCACCAGTTGTTATTACCAGTCTCAGCAGCAACGGTGAGGACCGAGGGGCTTACAGAGGGCTGAGCTGTCTCCTGCCTCCCTTCCTGGAAGGACGGGCACAGGGCAGCCGACGCAGCAGGATGGGGAAGAGGAGAGCGGAGCAGGGATGCTGCACCAAAACTCTTTTGCCTCAAGAACCCGCTGGCAAACTCTCTCACCAATGGCGAGGAGGAATCAAAGCAACAGCTGGAAGACCCAACCTTTGGCAAATACTGATTTCTGTGAGGGAAGCAAGGTAAAGAAGGTTTGGGTGGTCTCAGTGCCCACGCCATGCACATGTTTTGCCCCTGGAATACAATCATTGCATTGAGACTAAAGTCAGCAATGAGCCATGCCCAGAAGTTGGTAGCTCCTGGAAGAAACCGAGGCAGCTGCTTTTCACACCTTAACCCTTCCAAAGTGACAGCCGTTGCATAAATCATTTAGGTCAGAGAAAAGAGCAGGTAAGAAGAGCTAATGTTTCCCCTTCAAGGTAAATATCTGCCAAGCCTAACAGGTGGGAAGACAACATCTTTCATTCTTCCTAGAGAAGCAAGGCAACTACATAAAGATGTTTTATAATGATGGAGCGAGCTCCAGGATAAATTCAGGCCTCTGTTTTCCTGTCAGGACTTCAAAAGTTAGGACTTTTCTTACAGTAGGAAACCCTAAGACTGCCTCCAGTTAAGTCTTTTGGCGCTAACTTACTACCGCTACCCAGAAGCTTTCTTTACACTTAGCTCACCCTCTGTTTGGGTCCAGCTGTGGCAAACACAGTGCTGGCTATGCAGTCCCTGGACTTCCAAGACGTCCAGATGAAACCTCAGGACCTGGCGAGGCACCAGTCGCTCCCAGCCCTGGCCAAATGCCCGCTGGCAGGGCGGTGGGAAAGGTAAAAGGGATCCTGTCCTCCAGCCCAGCAGGCTGGGAGCGGGCAGGGACTGGAGTGTGGCTCCCTCTCCAGGACACGGCTCGGCATCCAGGGAGCGGGATTCCTCCAGGGCCAGCCACAGCTCCCAAGCCGTGTCTGGGGCGATGGTGCCGGCTACTATGAGACCACTTACGAAGAGGATCCAGGCTGGTCTGGCTGCGGGAGGCAGCGACAGCGGTGCGGCCAGCCTCTGGGCTGTGGCCACCCCCGGCAGGCCGCCGGACGAGAGAAGGGGAAGATGGAAAAAAACCTGTGCTTTGAGCGCGGCGCGCCAAGTTCCCCGGCGTAAAGCCAACTCTGCGATTCTTTTGTAAGACACCTTAAAGGAAGCAATGAGGCTTCCCGCTTAAACCGGCTCACGTGAGCAAGGGTTGCAAAGAGTACACGCGGGAAAGAAGGGTATCTGAAAAGCCAGTACTGCCTGTGAAGTCAAGTTCCTAAGTTTTCAATCTTGCACCATTTCCCAGCGCGACCGCCTGCTGAAAACGTAGTTCTCTGGCTCAGGGTAAAACGGCCCCGGAAAGCGGTCCCAGGTACCATACAGTTCCATAAATCGCGATGATAATACCTGCGCTACAGCCAGAGATGACGGAAACAGAAACGCGAACCCGCTGTTTGCTTCCCGAGCCCCGGGAGCCGCGGGGAAGAGCGGAGGGACCCGGCAGGGGCCAGTGGCTCTCGCAAGAGAGGCTCTGGAGGCGGCATGCGCGTTGGCAGGGGCCATCGTTAGGAAAAATGTGGCCACGCAACGTGCGGCTGTCCAGATCTCCGGCTGCGGGGAGTGCCTGAGCCTGCCACTGATGACGGAGGGCAGCGGGGACGCTTCTCGTGTGAGGTGTGACCGGGTGGAGGATCTGCTCAGCCTGGTGGCAGAGCTGAAGGAGGATCTGGAAAGGTTGAGGAGTATCAGGGAGCGTGAGAGGGAGAGAGATCAGTGGACCCACACCCTGCCATCCCTGAGGCAGATGGAGACCCCAAAAGAAGTGGAGGATCCCCTACCCTCTTGCCACCAGGCAGGAGGGGACCTACGAGATGGAGGGGAATGGATACAGGTCCCTGCTCGGGGAGGCAGGCGAGTCCCCTCCCGGTCTCCCTCACCTTCCCAGTTGCCCCTACACAACAGGTACGGGGCTCTGGAACTTGAGGACCAGGCCAGTGAAGATCAGGGTGTAGATGAAGCCCTATCTAGGGAGGTGCACAGGCTCAGTCGGGCAGCCCCACGCATTCTCACAGCCTCTGAAAAAAGAAAAAGGAGGGTAATTGTCGTAGGCGACTCCCTTCTGAGGGGGACAGAGGGCCCAATATGCAGACCTGACCCATCCCACAGGGAAGTCTGCTGCCTCCCTGGGGCCTGGGTAAAAGACATTACCAGGGAACTCCCTGGTCTGGTTCAGACCTCTGATTATTACCCATTGCTGGTTGTGCAGGTTGGCAGTGATGAGATTGCAGGGAGAAATCCAAAGGCAATCAAAAGGGACTTCAGGGCACTGAGGCGATTCATGGAAGGATCGGGAGCACAGGTAGTGTTTTCCTCAATCCCGTCAGCGGCAGGGAAATACACTGAAAGGAACAGGAAAACACACTTGGTTAATACGTGGCTCAGAGGCTGGTGCCATCGGTGGAATTTGGGGTTTTTGTTCACGGGGAGGTTTATACGGCACCGGGCTTGCTGGCAACAGATGGTATCCAGCTATCTCAAAGGGGTAAAAGAATCCTCCCTCGTGAGATGGCGGGGCTCATAGACAGGGCTTTAAACTAGGTTCGAAGGGGGTAAGGGATAAAACTAGGTGCACCAGAGATGAGCCGACCAGGTCGAAGAGACAGATGAATCATTCTAGAAGCGGCTGGCAGTAGTCTCAGCATCGTGTGCCCTTGTTCTCGCGGGGGACTTCAACTTTCCAGACGTCTGCTGGAAATACAACACAGCAGAGAGTAAACAATCTAGGAGGTTCCTGGATTGCGTGGAAAAGAACTTCCTGACACAGCCGGTAGGTGAGCCAACCAGGGGAGGAGCCTTGCTAGACCTACTGTTTACGAACAGGGAAGGACTGGTGGGAGGTGTGATGGTCGGAGGCCGACTTGGGCTTAGCGACCACGAAATGATAGAATTCTCAATTCTTGGTGAGGCAAGGAAGGGGGTTAGCAAAACCACCACTATGGACTTCTGGAGGGCAAACTTTGGCCTTTTCAAGGCACTGGTTGAGAGAGTCCCCTGGGAGATGGTCCAGGAGGGATGGACATTCTTTAAGAAGGAAATCTTAATGGCTCAGGACCAGGCTATTCCCATGTGCCGCAAGTCAAACCGCCGAGGAAAACGACCAGCCTGGCTGAACAGGAAGCTTTTGCTAGGAGTCAAAAAAAAAGGAGAGTTTATCATCTCTGGAAGAAAGGGGGGGCAACTTGGGAGGAGTACAGGGACCTTGTTAGATCATACAGAGAGAAAATTAGAAAGGCAAAAGCTCAGCTAGAACTAAATCTGGCCACTGTTGTAAGGGACAACCAAAAATGTTTTTACAAATAAGTTAACAGTAAAAAGAATCCCAAGGAGAATATCTATCCTTTAATGGATACAGAAGGGAATGTAGCCAACAGAGATGAGGAAAAGGCTGAGGTACTTAATGCCTTCTTTGCCTCAGTCTTTAATAGGGAGACCAGTTATCCTCGGGGTACTCCACCCCCTGAGCTGGAAGGTTAAATCCGGTTGTTGGATGGTCACAAGTGGTGTTCCCCAGGGCTCGGTGTTGGGCCCCATTCTGTTTAATATCTTTATTGATGATTTGGACAAGGGGATCGAGTGCACGCTCAGCAAGTTTGCAGATGACACCAAGTTGGGAGGCAGGGTCGATCTGCTTGACGGTAGGAAGAATCTACAGAGAGATCTGGACAGGCTGGATCAATGGCCCAAGGCCAATTGTATGAAGTTCAACAAGGCCAAGTGCCGGGTCCTGCACTTCGGTCACAGCAACCCCATGCAACACTACAGGCTTGGGGAAGAGTGGCTGGAAAGCTGCCCGGCAGAGAAAGACCTGGGGGTGCTGGTTGACAGCCAGCTGAACATGAGCCAGCAGTGTGCCCAGGTGGCCAAGGCGGCCAACGGCATCCTGGCTTGTATCAGAAATGGTGTGGCCAGCAGGAGCAGGGAGGTGATCGCCCCCCTGTACTCAGCACTGGTGAGGCCGCACCTCGAGTCCTGTGTTCAGTTTTGGGCCTCTCGCTATGGGAAAGATGTTGGGTTGCTGGAACATGTCTGGAGAAGGGCAACCGAGTTGGTGAGGGGCCTGGAGCACAAGTCTTATGAGGAGCGGGTGAGGCAACTGGGGTTGTTTAGTCTGGAGAAGAGGAGGCTGAGGGGAGACCTTATCGCTCTCTACAACTACCTGAAAGGAGGTTGTAGTGAGGTGGGTGCTGGTCTCTTCTGTCAGGTGGCTGGAGATAGGACAGGAGGAAATGGCCTCAAGTTGCAGCAAGGGAGATCTAGGTTGGATATTAGGAAAAATTTCTTTACTGAGAGGGTTGTCAGACATTGGAACAGGCTGCCCAGGGAAGCGGTTGAGTCACCATCCCTGGAGTTATTCAAAAAGCAAGCAGACGGGGTACTCGAGAACATGGTTTAGTGGGCATGGACGATGGTTGGACTGGATGATCTTGAAGGTCTTTTCCAACCTAAATGATTCTATGACTCGATCTCGAAGGTCTTTTCCAACCTAAATGATTCTATGACTCCATCTTGAAGGTCTTTTCCAACCTAAATGATTCTATGATTCTACATGCCCGGAAATTTCGAGCAGGCGGTACTTAAGGAATTTGCACACCTGACCCAGACCTCCTCCGCACCTCCACAACCCCCACCGCTTTGTGGCTGCACCGGACTTCGCGTCCAGCCCCCCCCCCCCCCCCGGGGGGGCAGAGCAGCCCACTCATTTGGGCCGAGCCCCGCAGACCCCCCCCCCCCCCCCCGCCACGCCTTCCCCGGCCCACAGCAAACCGCGGCCCGGGGGGCTCGTACAGCCCCGGCGCCCTTAAGGGAGCTCACGCGTGGCGCGGCCGGGCCCCGCGGGTTTTCCCTCCAGGTACGGCCTCGGCGCTGCCCGCCTCCCCCCGCGGAGAAGGCGGGCTCGGCGGCCGGCCTTGCCCCCGCCCCGGAAGGCGGCGGAGCGGCCCGGCCCGGCCCGGCCCGGCTCGGCTCGGCCGCGATGCTGCAGCTCCGGGACGCGGTGGAGGGCGGCCCGGCCGGCAGCCCCGGTTCCCCCGAGGCGGAGACGGCAGCGGCTCTGCTGGTGCCGAAGGAGACCGGGCCGTCCTTGGAAACGATCGCCGGGCGCGGCTCCCCGGCCGCCGGGCCCCCGCCTCGGCAGACGCTGCGGCCGCTCAGCGTGCGCACCGCCGGCCGCGCCGGCCGCCTGCGGGAGTACTTCGTGTTCCGGGTACGGCCGGGGGGCCGGCGGCGGTGGGGGGGGTGTGTGTGTGTGTGTGTGTCCCTCGCCCCCGTTAACCTCTTCCTTGTCCGTCCGTCCCCCCCCCCCCCCGCGGTTTAGCCCGGCACCATAGAGCAGGCGGTGAACGAGCTCCGCGCCGTCGTGCTGCCCGCCGAGGACGGGGAGGTGCAGAGCGTCTGGCTGCTCACCGAGTAAGTACCGCCGGGCCGCCGCTCCGGGCTGGGTGGAAGAAGCTCTAGGCTGGCCCCGGGGTCCGTCCCGTCGGCGTTCGGTGCCGTTCCGGCACTTGCCAACTGGACGTCGAGGCCCTGAGGCGGCAGTACTCGTGACAAGGGCCGGTACAAACACGGAATTCGCTCGTTACGCTAAGACCGCTAACGTAGCTCTAGTCAGCTACTGCATCGGAAGCCGTGCCCGTGCGCCGCGTTACAGGCCGTTAGCCCTCTAATTCGCCAGCAAACATAAACGGAGGCTGAGAGTTGGCAGCGTACCTGGACTAGGGCAGAGGAGCAAAGCACGAGCCGGGTCTGCCTGCTTCTTCAGAACAGCGCTTGGCCGGGATCGCAAGCCCCGAGCACTCTTCGGGGCGAGCAGGAGGCAGGGGCGGTTTCGGTCCCTTCACCGCGGCACAAGCCTAAGCTGCAGGGAGAGGCAGAGAAAAAAGGGTCACGGCAGGTGGAAACACCCCGGCCCGTTGCCTGGTCCCACTGTTTGCATTTACCTTTACACAACGAGGATAGCTTTGGTCTCACCGGCTTTACAGCCGTGTTCCTCTTGAAACAACAGACAATTTTTAATTCTTGTAAGGAGAGACAATTAAATCAGTAACACTAAAAGCAAGCTGTAGCAGATTTCAAAGGTGCTAGTTTCAAAGCTGAGCTCATTAACCTTAGAGTGAAAACACGACCTACTCTTAGGTTGCCCTAAGGATGAAATAGTATAGCTGTGATGGTCATACAACAATGTAGTGTGGCAAAACGCTCAGGGAAAGCTCAGATCTCTTATTCATGAAATTTGAAGAAACTGACAAGTTTTGAATGTACAGACTGTTCTTACAGAGGAAAATACTAAGTCAGACCACACGGTTAAAGAAAACTATTTCTCTCCCCAAACATGTACCAATGCAGTTAATAATATAGCAAATGTGTCAACACGCTAACAGCACGGTACTAAACGCTTACTGGAAGAGTTGTTGGAGACTCGCCTGCCCCATTCAGTAGCATGCGGTCTCAAGTAACAAGAGATAGCACTAGAGCGCGCTCTCACGATCTTCAGGCTTCCTCTGATTTTCTTAGTATTTTCCTATGTTGTAACATGACTATGTTGTGACATCCAACCTCTTATCAGACTTGCTGATTCAAAGCAAAGGCCATAATGGAAAACACAGCATTGCTAATTTGTTCCCCTTAGCGACTGTTTTATCTGTCAAGCCGTTAAGTGTTTCTAGCCAGCAATCAAAACTGCTGAAGTTGAGCGGTGTTGTCTTACCAGAATTGATCACTGGAACAACGAGAAGGAGCGTCTCGTTCTTATCACAGATTGGTCCCTCCTGATCTGCAAATACAACTTCATCAGCCTGCAGTGCCAGCACGTGACGAGGATAGGCCTCAGTGCAGTCGACACCATCTCCGTAGGAGAGTTTGAGTTCCCACCCAAATCTCTGAACAGGTAAGTTGACATAGTTATACCGTAACGTTACTGTAGTTCTTGTATTGCTACTGTAAATAGTTTGAGCTGTCAGCCTTTGTCACTGACCGTCGGACAGGTTTGAGAATGCTTCCTTTTGCTCACGTGACTTTGTAAACAATTACCAAAGCTTCGTGAGACCACCTCAGAGGAGCCGCTGTCCTGCTGGGACAGTTAGTAGTTACGTTAAAAGCGAGTTGCTCAAGGACTTTCAAGAGGAGATGAACAGATTTGGGAGCAGGAGGTCATCACCATTATGTAATGCAGTAAGTAGCAGCCAAAGTAGTACCGCGTCAGCATTACTAGAAAGCCGCGTGTGTCAGGTCGTACATAAACGCAGGCTACCACGGGCAATAGAGTTCACGCGTTGTAGCCTGGGTGTCTACTGAGGTTAACCTTTTGGCACTCAGTTTATAAGAATGTACCTTGGCATGTTTTAGGGGCTGAATTCTTCTATTGCTGTTCTAGAGGAAAAACTTACTGTCAAACCTGTATTTCAGCTTCCAGTTTTAAGCAGGTCTCTTTCAGACAGTACTTTTCTAATTAAACTTGCCTCAGAGACTCAAAAGTCTTACCATATAAATTCTGCCGTCTTCAATCAGGCGAGAAGGTATCGGTATTCGAATTCAGTGGGACAAGCAAAGTCGCGCCTCCTTCATAAACAGATGGAACCCGTGGTCCACAAACATCCCATATGTCACCTTCACCGAACATCCAATGGCAGATGCTGATGAGAAGATTGCATCCCTTTGCCTAGTAAGGACGTCACCTCTCCTATTCTAGTTGGCTTGTTGATCTCATAGGCTGGATACGACTTGGATTGCTTTGAAAAGATATAGCAGTTAAATCAAATAGGAGTACTTAAATCAAAGAAACAGAACTTAGAGCTATAAGCTACATTTCCCCATTCTCCAAATTTTCACTTGCAGGGCAGCCCAACTGTCAGTTTTTGCCAGCTACCCACAAATGGTTTATACAAGAAGGAAGCTGAAACTTTCAAAGGTGCAGTGTCCTGTAAAACCCAAAAGAAAATGGATCTTGGTGCTACTCCTGCTCTTGCTTACCTGACAGGCCGATACCTGACTTTTCCTCTAGGACTGCCAGCTAATTCAACAAATAGTTTAATTGCTAACTGTAAACCTTCACTTAGGTGGTTTTCAGTTTTTCTTGCAAGTCGTTTTCCTCTGAAGGTTTCCTTAAAAATAGAACACTATGGTAATTTAAGTTCAACACATCAGTGATAAAGGCAGCAGAACTACAATCAGACATAAACAATATTACTCACTGATGAATCTTTATGCATCCAGCCCATGCGTATAAGTTACTTGTACATAGCATTCTGGTATGGTGTTACCTCTATCGTTAAGGTTAAATGTCAGAACGTAAAGTTTATCGTGGCATGTGAGATCCACGACAACTACAGCTTTAGTGTTAGTCCTTTACAATTCATCATCAGCAGCTGCTTGCCTAACAATTTTTAAAACAATGGAAAACCATCAAGCTGTTTGTCTTCTTTCAGTTGGAACACTTTAAAGCTCAGCTAATTCAAGCTGTGAAGAAAGCCCATAAGGAGTGCCCCTTGCCAGGAAGGGCTAATGGCGTGCTAGTGCTGGAGCGTCCTCTTCTGATCGAGACTTACCTGGGATTGATGTCCTTCATCAACAACGAGGCCAAACTTGGCTACTCCATGACAAGAGGCAAAATTGGATTTTAAAATTCGTTGCATTTTAAAATTCATTGCATTTAATCTTTTCAAGGGAAAGCAATTTGATAGCGGTCTCCTGGGGAGAGCACGCTGTGTGGCAGAATACCCGATAATCAAAGTGAAGAAGTTTAGGGGAACAAAAGGTGGTGGTTGTGGATCTGACTGTTCACGGGAGGCCCTGGTTGTTATGGTCGGGTCAGATTCATCTGAAGCAGATGCAAGGTAGTGTCATTCTTGTATTTTCCATTCCTAACTACATGTTCTTCCCTGTTAATTAAGTGCAATTGGTATCTGCCACAAACACTCCGCACAAATAGCCAAGGTGCAGTTGAATGTTCATGCTGTATTACAGTTGCGTCCCTACATATGGTGTCAAATCATGTAGTGTGCTTGGGATTGATTTGTATTGTTTAAAGAGGTATTAGTGGTCACAGTTACACTAATCTTAGCATTTTGATTAATGCCTGTTAAGAATTTTGAAAGCTGTGTCAGTCATTCTTTTGCAAAACAGAGTCAGCAAATTTTGTTAAAGCTGTACTGCTACGTCCGCTCAGAAGCAGTGTATGTGAACTATTACTTCGTAAACTGAAGTATATGGCTGAATACGTGTTTGTTAGCTTTTCGTAAAAATACCTCCCTCTAAGAACTGTCTAACTTCCTAGTTTCTTATGTATGTTTTCTTGCTGCAGCCATAGCATAAAGACTCTTTTGAGAGAATATTGCCAAAAGCCTCACAAACACATTTGCCTTCAAAGCTATTATTTATAAAACTGAAAAGGAATTCTATTTTGATTAGATTTATATTCTTAGCATTTTTTCTTAAATCTACTCTACTTTGGGACAGCAGCAGTACAGGACTTCTTAATGGAGACAGATAAAACTAAGCACTGTACGTCAATCTTGATTTACACATACAAATGAAATTCAGAAGCAGCATAAGAGATGCCACAACTGAAACTGCCCATGAGGTTACTCTAACAAGCTTTTTCATTGTGTATGACCTTCTATGCGTGCTATTTTATCAGAGCATTTATCTGCACAACTACAATGCTGAAGAAATGCTGTGCTGCAGTGAACTTACTTAAAGTAGATGTGTGTTGATGAAACTTATGTAAGGCCGAAGTCATGATGGAATGCAACGAGTTGCATGCCCCTCTCAATGTATTTCCTAAGCTATCTATTTCATTTTCATTAATCTAGCAGTAAAGTTGAAATTTCAACTCACTGTGTTCTTTGTTCTTCATTTCGTGGAGACTGAGGCTGTGAAATTAAGTAGCACAAGAAAAAACATCCAATAAATTCCTAAACAACAGGCTCCCTTCCTTTGAAGAATACAGTGGTTGGCTACTCCAATTAAAGATAAAGGATAGTCCAATTGCTCTTTCCCCGCTGAACTGTCTGCTCCAGTTTGACCCAACTATCTAGTGCCAAAAGCTGCCATTTCAGTTGCCTGTAATACATGATTCTAAAGTATCAGTTATGATCCTTCTTGTAAAGATTCAGTATAAATCTACAGTAGACCAGGCACAATTACTGTCACCTGTCAACATCTTAGTCTGAAAAAGCAAAAACTATTACAGATGACTTAATTTGCTTTCTGAACAAAGAACTTGGTTTGCTTTAAATGTAAGTGATTTGCTAGAAAGCATCTTACTGATGTATCTGCTTCAGCTACAATATTTAATTCTAATACACCGGAAAAATCTATTGCCTTACAAGAGTAGATATAAACCATACACTGTTGCAGGCAAGTAACTGTTTCCTTGTGCTGGGATAAATAGCTACATAATGGCATCACTGGTAATATAGAAACAGACTTCAGAATGGAGACATGCAGGTTTATAGTTAGAGTCATACCAAGTTTGTAACTATCAAAATATTTATTGGAAATTACAAAATTTAAATAATAGCTATACATTATATACACACGGCTACAATTTTAGAAAGTAAGATTTCATAGTTCAAAGTTGAAGAGAAAGTTCAACTACATCAATACTAAAGTTTTCTTGAAATCCAGACCTCATTCTCTACGTTTCAGTTGCTACCTCACTTCATTCAAATGCAATCACAGTACTTTACACACTGGAGTTTGGGTACACTCCTTCAAATAAATATTTTATAAATACAGAAACTTCAGATTGGGCAACAGGGTTTGACCCCTTTCTTCATTCCTCCTCAACCTTGCAAGCATTTTTAATGCAAATGATTGTTATTTCACCTCTTCTCTTTCTAAGTAACACAAACAAAAGTTGTCCTTGCTCAGAAGCGCCATAGAGTCTCCACTAGAATGCCAGGAGAGAGAGACAATCTGGAAGTCACCTGCAGAAACAGATCAGAGTTTGTCAGCAAGAAGCTGACAGTCCGTACTCTTACTCTAGGAAAAGGTAGCTGGGGTAAGTCACACAATAGCAAAAAATACTCTCCCCACTTTGCAAGCGTTAACAGGGCATTCCATTTTGTTACTGCTGCAGCAGAGCCAATCTGTTCTCCAACAACAGTACACATAAGCTGCATTACTGACTCTTTTCCCCCAAACCTACAGTTACTTTGTACTCCATGTACAAGCATAGATTTTGTAGGCTCGTCATTTTAGTGCCAATAGATGCCACAAGATTGCTCACCGGTGCAGAGCTGCATACCCCCCATGATATTGCCGCTCCTTGTGTAGAGAGGAAGAAGTTGAATCTTTGTGATTTCTTTTCCATTTAATATGGAGAATGGCATTTACATGATCTAGCTAACGGCCTTGTATCACTTACTGCCAACCATAAAACTTCTCATCACCCGGGCCGACTCAAGAGTTCAGGTTCACATATGTTCTTCTATCTCCCCACATCAAATTTACCATGCAAGTTTTTCCCCATTGGTGTTTTGTTGTAGTGTAGTTGTTCTCAGAATACCCCAAAACATTATAGGCATTTCAGAGTCTATTTCAACACTTTGGCATTCTGCACAACTACAGTTTCTATGTAAATAAACTGATACAAATATAAATCTTGAGAAAGAATTTGACACACCATACGATTGAAGAAACAATTAAATCATTAGCCCCTGTGCTCTGTCCTCAATGTATTTTATCAAGTTTGCTATGTCTCCTGACGAGCTCCTCTTTTTTGAAGAGAGAAATACCTATTTCTAAAAAGCTCCAAACCCACATCTGAGCCATTTACACATGATAACACTTGGACCGATTTGTAAGTGGAAAAATATTTTGCAAATAAGAAGCTGATGATGGCCTGTGGAAGTTACCACAGGCAGCCTTACCTTCCATTGGAACCTGCACTGACACACAGCCAGCTGGGGACCATAAGTAGACTTTGCTGTTTCCTGTACATACAGCAAGTCGAGGTTGTCGTGGATCCCACTGGAAAGATTGGATCGCACACAGCTGCTCTAAGACTACAAACAGTTTCAGCTTTTGAATGTCCCAAATCCACACAGCGTTAGGAATGTTATCTGTCAGAAAGGGAAGAGGTAATCCTGTAAATACCTGAAGGATAAAAAGATGACACCTTTTCTTTTTTAAAGAAATGGCATTAATTGAGGTCTAACACAACACAAACCATTTAGGTACACCACAGGTTAAACACCACTAGAGCGCTGCCTAGCAGTGCCTTCAATTTTGCCTTGGAAATACTGCAAAAAGGATAAAAGCGACTTAGTTTGTCTTCCAGTCTTTCACTGGCTTTTATCAAATTATTCACCATTATGCTACTGTTGATAGGTTTTGCATCTGAACCACAGCTTTTGCATCCAGACATAAACAGTCCTTCAGGACCATCGAAGGGAAAGATTAAATGTTAATTCCATGACTTTCACTATTCGAGGTAATCGGAAGCCCCCCCTACTACAGGTTGTGAAGAATTCTGCCTTTCAAGAGACACTTGCTGTAAATGGAGGTGGAAAGACTTGTCTATTTCCTTTTCCAATACAGTGAGCTCGCATACATTTGAAGAGATACAAAAAGCATACTATTTTCATTAAATACAAAGCCAAGACCGAGTTAATGCACTGACAAGCAGTTCTGGCAGCTCACAATACTTTACATACGCTAGAAGACATAGACTGAATTTCCTCTGTAGTTACATGTTTGCACAACAGAGACCAGATTTTAAGTAGGGCCACGAGTCTTCTCATAGTGCCAGATAACTGACCCAATTACTGTCCTCATTTCTTTTATGAAAACACACCAGATACAATGAGTAGGTTTCCCCTTCTATATAGGGCGGTAGGAACTTACCATTTTTGGTTGCCAGGAAACAGTTATCTGGACTGAATGCCAACATCCCAATTCCCATTTTGGGATTGGCCCTGTCAGCAACTGGTTTGATATACTGTAAAGAAACTGGCACCTGGGAAATGTCATCTGGAATTTGAAATAAAAGTACTTTACTAAGCAAGCCCGAATGGACAAAATATTTAAATTCCAACTGTTAAAAACCCCCTCATCTCTGAAGTGATAGGACCATATTTTACTCTTCTCCAAGACGTTCCAATCAAAAACTTCAACTGTTTCAAGATACTCTGTCTTCATATAAACACCTTACTATTCTTGCCCTTCTACAAAAAAAGGCAGGCTGGAAATCCAGGCAACTCTGAGGTTGAACTATGAAAAAAAAGGAGAGATCAAATTTTTTGCTACCTTTTAACTAGTATTTCAAACAAACACCAGAGCAAAACAAAGGTGATTTACAGTACCACAAACAATGAGACAGTAAAAAAAAAAAAAAAAAAAAAAAAAAAGAAAAGAAAAAAACCCAATCATACTTTGTCTGCCATCTCTAGTATTTCAAAGCCAGTTGTCTGGAGGCAAATTTAAAGCATTGCTACGACTACAGCTTCTTAGACAAAAGCCAAATGGCCTTTTTCATGCTCTGCTTTTTTAGATAATCTCATACCTAAAGGATTAATTACTATTCTAAAACAGACACCAAGACTGTAACACCTTCTGCTTAGGTTTTTGGTTTTTTTTAAATTATTGGAACTGCCACACACTAGGATAAAGATTCTTAATTGCAATAATTCATCTGATTCTAGTAGTTATCTGCAACAGTTAAACTGAGTCATGAAATAACATTGCATAGATTGAACAAATCAGAAAAAAATCCACACAAGATTAAGACAACTTTTGCAAGTGACTCCAGGACTGAGATCTGGCTGCTATTTCTGCACCCAAGCAATTACAGTTCTTTTCTACAATATCCCACTAGTCTTTAACCTGCCTTCAAACCACCATGCAGACAGCATCCCCCCTAGCAGGATGCTTACTGCCCTTGGAGATCTTCAGTTAACTTGGGAGCCTTGAGCAGAGCATCCAGAGGATTCATTCCAATATCAAAGAGGCAGAGTTCGCCTGTAATGTTTATTTATAGAAAGACTTCACATGGCAAACTCAAGTGTCTCATTTTAGTAAACTTCGGCTTACATTTACTTTCTGTGCTGAAGAGAGAACTAGCCAATGCTCTTGTTGGAGGGAAAGAAAGTCTCTCTGTTTCAACAGATGGGGATTTCTCCACTTCTTTATACACAATCTACAAAGAAACAAGTGAGAGTTCTACAGAAGGGCCTTGGAGAATTTGAACATGGGCTGTTACCAAATCATCCACATCCCACTAACTCATTTTCAAGTGTATTGTATCTCAGCATCCCCTAGTTCATCAGCAGAGGAGAGGGCTTCAGTAGGCAAATATCGAATCCAGCATTCTCAATGAATCATTTACTATTTGGAACCATGATCAAGAAAACACTCTGTGACAAATAAACGAACCTTGAAGACTACAAAGAACGAGTCTGCCAGAGTACACCTCATTCATTATTCCTAAGAGCTAAATCTGGCAGTACAATAAATCATCTTCATTACAATGGGAACATAGATTTCATTTTTGCAACAAAGAATCTTTAATCAAATACTATCATAAATAAATGCAAGCAAAGTGCAACATTGCAGAAGGAAATAGCAAAAATATTTTAATAGTGTGCCTACAACATATTATTCCCAAATGCAAGCACCAGGATAAAATGCACCAACTGCACTTCCTCTCTCTGTAGGAGAGATTAACAGAGCTATTTCCATTACATATTTTACACCTAACTGGAAGTAAGGGCATTTTTCAGTCGTGAGAAGTTTTGCTGAGGTGCATTCAATGGATCATGCCTTGCTTCTGGTTAAGAGACATCAAGAGAGTCACGTGAATATTGCAGACCTGCAGTCTACACATCAACTCTTACAGGGTATCTGTCCAGACGCAAGACTAGTCCTTCCTCTGCAGTGGCACGCAGCACTACTAACACTGTGTGTTCTTTTTACCTTGACAGATGAGAACAGCTTGTAATTTTTGGAACAAAAGCTACAGCTCTCCACCTGCTGCCAACTACCCAGAATCTGTTGGGCCTTGCATATACATGTATGCAAGGATAAAAATAAATGATGACAGATGTTTACAGGAAATGCTCTTTAGGTGAGCTGGATGAGCTTGTACGTACAAGATGTAAATCTAATCACAATCCAGTTCCAACACTGTTTAGAGTCACAAATTGTATAAAGCTGAGACAAATCTCTCCTGTTAAGTTTCCCAGTTCACCATCACCTGCATACCCAAATCTGTATGCAATCACCATATACATCAAAATACACAGAAGTCATCTGGGCATCTATTAGTGCTAAAGCTGAGAGGATCATACACATGTATTCCATCAAACTTGAAAGGATTCCTCTGTTTTTCTTACATCCCCATTTTTTCCTGCAATTTCCCAAGCTCCCTTTACACATTAGGAGGGGAAAAAGCAAGGTCTCCAGAATGAGATGTATTTACTAGCATCTTTTGGATACAAATAGCAGCGTCAAAGTGCTGCTAACGATTCAATGGATTTTGGATCTGTACTTACAGTCTTGGTATTAGCAATGGTTGCTGGATGCTCAAACTCTGTGATCTTCTTCCAAGTTACATGGTTCAAGATACGCACCTAATTCAAGAAAGCATTGCAAGACAAAACTGTTACGACAACATTCAACAAATGGTTTAGATAAGAGAGAAAATAAACCTATTTCTGACCTTTTCATCATAGCTGCCAATTGCCAAGAATTGACTGCTGGGACTCCAGGCGATTGATTTTATGCCTAGTGACCATTCGTAAGCCCGATACATAGATAACAGTCTGCCATCGAGGGAGTACAGCAATACTTTATACTGAAACATAAATAGATTCATTCTTAAGACTAACAATATTGCTAAAAGCCATAGACAGGCAAAATTATTCCTTCCAAACTCTCCCTGCTTAAAATGCAGCAAGTTAAATACAAAGGGCGTGGTCTCTTATCTGTGACTTGAGACAAGAGGCTCTAGGCTTCCAGTTTGGCTCTTCTGGCACTCACAGAACACATCCAACCCCATCCCCAAGAGCACAAATGCCCCACTGGGCCTGAACAATGGCCCGTCCAGCTCAGCACTCTTCAACAACATCGGTAGCAGATGCCATTATGGAAAACTGTCATGCTCCTTCAGCTTCTGCAAGCCATCTGATTAGGGATGTTACAACCCTCCCCATTCCCAGGGCTATCTGTTTTGATCATGCTGCCCATAACTTTATGGCCACAGGAGGACACTTTTCTATACCTAGAAGTTCACATACTCAGATCAGAGAGGACAGCAATTTATATATATGCCTTGCCAACTTTTTGGATAAGTACTTTTACTTAACTGTAAAATTACTGTGCAATGCAATGTAAAGTAAAATGGTAGAAGAGTCTTACAGAAGAATTCTTTCATTATTCTTTCATTATTTCAACAGTGGCTTCCGCAATGTTTACAATCTTTTTTTTTTTTTTCCCAAGATAAATTAGAAAGAAAGCTACTAAGATAATTTGCTGCCATTAAAGTTTTACATAACCATTTGACATTCACTTGTAAGGACATCCATTACCAATACAAGTATAATATTTAAAATGGTTTGAGTTCAGCTGTTAGGTTTAAAAGAAAAAATTGTAACACTAGTTATTTTAGTTACTGCTTTACACGTGGCGGCTAAAAACCAGCTTGAACTCTCCAAGAAAATAATCTGCTTTTTCCTCATACCTCCAGACACGTATCCCACACTGCCAGAACACAGCCATTAGGAGCCCATTCAATCCCAAACAGATCTTGTGTTTCAGTGTCAAAATGCTGCCCCCAAAAGAGAAAAAACAAAACCATTTGAAATATTACACTAACAAATACTGTTGCATCTGACCTAACATAATCCTCAGTTTTATCCTTTTAAGTGCTACCACAAATGCAAAAGAGCCTTTTATATGCTAGCGTAGAAACAGAAATATTTTCTTTTGTATTAGTGTGCTGCATTCACTGTTTCTTTGGTTTCCCTTTACAGAAAGGGCAAAAAGTTGCTATACCTTAAAATGAACAGCATTTCATAAGAAAATAAAAGTAGTTACACTGAATCAGTCAAGAAATCTAGCTAGCCTAATTCCTTGCCTCAGAAAGACCAGTACAGGATCATTAGGGAAGAGCTTGGGAACGTGACAAGCATTTAGTGGCATTTCCCAAATTTGGCTATCAGCTTCTAATGAGACTCTGAATTCCTGAACCAGAGGTGATGCTATGTACAGACTAGTTCTTAATGGGTTTTAATTTCTCAGATCCACCCAGTCCTCTACGACATGCTAGTGTGCATCCTTCACAGTTTATTGTAAACGGTAGCACAGTTTATTGTAAAGAAGCTCATGCAAGAATTTAAAGGTGGAACTTTTGCATTCCATCAGAAATTCTATATGCACATATAGTATATATTGGCCTCCTGAACAGAATACTGCTACAGAAGTATGCCTGCAGGCCAATGGAAGAGCCAGATGCTGGATAGAAAATGCATCGGTAAGTCTAAAACCAGACTACGAAAGTGACCGATTCTAAAGCAGCCTGCAACATATGCTTGTAGTCTATGCAGAAGCAGTGGTATGCAAGGACATATCTTACCCTCAGTAGCTGCCAGTCGCTGCATACGAAGATGCTAATGAAGTCTTTGCAGTCACGTCTTTCTGCTACTGCCATATAGCGGCCATCCTTAGTGAAAGCTATCCCTGCACACGACACAAAGTTAATAACAAAAAAAAAAAAAAGAGAGAGAAAGCAAGACAATAGCTGACAATTCTTCAATAAAGAGCAGTTAATCCCAATTCAAAGACATAAAAAGACAAGGAAAAATATCTTCACCCAAGATCACATTAATCGAGGCAATGTATAGTGTTACCAATTGGTTTGTGCCAGCAGTTCTTAAACTTTGAATATACTATTTCTAAGGATGCAGCTTCACAGCTATTACAGAACTTCAGCATGCTTCAAAAAACCACATTTGGTTACTAAGACAGTCGTTATATAAAAACCACAGACTTCAAATAAACAGTTCATTTAGTCCACCTAAATGGCTTAGTTATGCAACCATTGGTACTCCACCAACTTCCAGGCATTGGTTCCCCACCTACTCTTACTTTGTATGCAATACTTAATTGTCTTTGTCATATATGGGATATCACTATATACAAGCCTCAGGCAGGAAACTGCTAACCACAGCCATGCAGCTAGACAGTCCTGACATGAGCTTCCCTTTCAAATCTCTTCATGTGTAAAAGATGACAAAAGCCACTTTGGATTAGTGTTTTTCATCACCAAAGCATCCAGCTTAATTTAACATCTTAAAGGACCCTTCAGAGGCAAACACAAAGCTGCACATTTGAAGAACAGGCACATAGATCAGATGTAATCCTTCATTCGCGGCGAGAATATGACAACCCCAGAGCACATCTTAGTGCATTGCGGCAGGTGGCACACAGGGACTGATCTCAGACCTGCATCCCTGAGGGCAAGCTACCCCTCACCAGGGAGGGTGCCAGAGCCTGTTCTGAAACATGTGTTGCATCATTACACACCAAATTCATTCTCCCTTTCTGCCATATTAAAAAATACCATTCTGGTGTTAGATTTGTGGCACTTACCCTGCTGACAAGCTTTGGGATACTTGATGTAAGATACAGATTTTGTACACAAGGACCACACAGTTATCCGCAGCTGTCACAAAGAGAAAGAGACAAGGAAGTATTTGTTTAGTATAGATTAAAAAAATTAAGTAAATGGAAACCCATAAACCTAATTCAGCAACACAAAGTAGATCAACATACATTCTGTAGTTAATTAAACTTTGCAGCTATTCTACATAGCTCAAACACAAAGCCCTGAGAAGCAACTGCGAGGAATTGTCTCCCAACTCCCTTCAGTTAGCAAGGTTACTTATTCCAAATTATCATCACAGGCACACTGAATACTCTAGAGGGGTATATAAGATGCAGAACACCAATATGGAGGAAAGCTCTTCATTAACACTGAAGTTACTGACACTAGCATGAATCTACCTACACGATTGCCAGTGTATCATACATAGACACTTTTGAGTTGGAAAAACACAGTTCCATCACAGAATCTGGAAGAGAGATGAGAAGTTTCTTGCACTGATGAATGGATGAGAAGTTACAGCAACTTCAGAACATTCCATCTCTTGGGAAAAGGCTACTACGTATGAAAATTTAGCTGTATTTTTCAACTTCTAGACACACTCAGTTTTGACAGCTAATTTGCATTCTGTTCTTCCCTCCTCAGCCACCCACAAGGCGGCAACATTACATAATTACTGAAAGAATTAGAAAAGAACCAAAATACGCTATGCAAAGCAAGGCATTAAACATCACGTTTGGGGTATTTCTGGAGGCTTGTGCATCCATAAAACACAAAAACTGCAGAGAAGGCAGTCAGCTGCAAAACAAGCCTCTCCACAGCTCTTCAAGGTCACAGCCTGCATTCTGGAAGCTCTGCGTTGCCATCTGCAGATTATTCAATTAAAAACAAATACTTACGCTCCCTTAGCAACGGCAGCCACACCAGACATATGTGCATTAATCAGTATGTCATGTGAACCTTTGCATTTATATCTGGAGCAAGGAATGCTTCCAGTGTAATTTTTTTCTTGTGTTTTCCTACATTTTATTGCACCAAGGTAAGAGATTCTACAAGAGATGCAGGTAAAACAATTTTTGCAATAAAGGACCACAGTCATAAAGCCATCTTTCCCAGAACTACTGAACAACAAAACTAGTTCCGATTCATTAAATAAGTAAAACTTCAGCACTGTCCACCATTTCATCATCCTCCTGCATCAGATGCAGACCGTCAGCATCACCAGCAGTCTTGGGAGGAAGTTTCTGCTACACTTCTTTGTGTGTTTGTTCTCAACACGCATTTTCCTTCCCTGAAGTCACTGGTACTATTCAATGGTGACAAAGGACTCCAAGGTAGCATCCTATGAATCTGTTCTACCTGGTAATGCTATAGACTGTGCGTTGCAACAGAACTTGCAGGTTTTTTTCATTGCTGACACTATCATTTTTGCTAGAAGGCATGACTTCAGTAATTAACACGGTGTTCAAACCAAGCTACAGAATCCTAATAAATTCTGCCTCCCTCCAGAGATATGCGGAGTCCCAAAGCAAAAGAGCAGTATTAGCTGTTCTCCCTACTGCTTTTTATATACAGAAGAAACTTCTGAGACTTGAAGAGACAACACAGAAATCAATTTTTTTTTTAATTTATTACAGGAAAGAGCGCAACCAGATCGGATTCCACTCCGCTCCTATCCAAAGTTAGAAAAGCTATTGCACCACTATTTAATGTGGTATTTATTATTCTCTTCCTTTATTTTACTGGTATGAAATTGCAACTAGACATCAATAGTACCACCTTTAAGTTTAGCAGGTCCTAGAGGAATCCACTAGATGAACAACATTAATCAAGTTTTATCACTGCAACTGCTCGCTTCCGGACATACAAAAATACAGCATTGTTAGTCTGCTCTTCATGCAAGATTTACTTTAAAAATACCAACACAATGCCTACTCACATTCTTCTATAGCAACTGCAATAGTGATATGCTGCTTGCTCCTATTAATTGCAGTGTTAAATGTACTTGCTGCTGTTCCTCCCTTGACCAAAACACGCAACATACACAACACACATTCTACAGCCACTTAATACAAGCTTAGCAGCTGCAAGCTTTGAATGCTGAGGTCTGGATCGTAATTTTTCCTGACAAAGGCTTCCAAGTTTACATTTGTGCTGCTACTTGGCCTCACAATCAACTCACCTGGCCTGCTGTGTGTCAAACACACTTCTATCCTGGACCACATCGGCTGGCTCAGAGCCTCAGAACAAGGCAAAACCTTACTGCTCACACCCAGCTCAAGCGCGCAGGAAGAGGAAAATCTCTAGAGGTGAGAAACAGTACATCACGTGCAGAGCTCTTAGTGTCACCTCTGCCTTGCCTGAGGCTCCACTGCAGAAGTGAAAAGGCACATACACCTTTCATTTTAAAAAGTCTTTCTGCATCCATCTCCACTTCATCCTTGGGTGCAGTCCTCTGTTTGCTGTTCAGACAGAACCTTCTCTGAAAGGGTCAAGTTTTTCAACTCCCCAGAGAAGACAGTAATAATGGTTTCCCTGTTCATTCTTGTCATGTTGCACTTAACTGCTGAGCATGCACTTCACCGACTTCAAAAGTTTCAGTAACATTAAACACTGATATTATATGGGGCAATACAGTGCTGCTCCAACATCTCCCCAACACATCATTTCTAGCACGAATGGCATAAATTGCAGTAATGCCATCGCAGTACTGGGGAGACACTACAGAACACAACCAGCACACACTCGTGGGATGTTTACACCCAATTGACAAAAACACCACAAAAATACACCTTTGAAAACAAAGACCTATTATTATACTGGATGCCTACTACCCTTTGATAGATAACCAAAGCACTTCATCTTCCGACTTGGTCTAAATCAGTCACAACACACCCATAACAACTAATAAGATCCTCTTTTCAACTTCAGTATCTCTCTCCTGAAAAGGCTGCAAGCTAGTAAGGGAAGCATACAACCACAAGTCAGAGACCACGTATATGTTATGCTGTAACTTCATTGCAACCTCTTGCCCACATCACACAAACATATAACCTGAAGTCTTTGGCCTAGTGTTACAAATATGTAAAAGCACACCATTTTGATTCCTGAAATTAGGATTCTTTTCAGTTGTTCTATTTGTGTACACTCAAACATTTGTATAAACTGAGAAAGTTACATTATGTGCTTAATGTATGGACTTCACACCTATCTTACATGGATTAACAGTATGTTTACAATTAAATTGTGACAAACAATATTCCCAACTGGAACTGAAACATTATTCACAATCTTGCCCAAGCTGCCACCATAAACTAGCCCGAGAAAGTCATATCTGCTAGCTGTGAAATAACCTATGAGAGACAGAAACATAAACTGCACGGAGGGTGAAAAGAGAAAGCCAAACACTTAAAAAATTACAATAAATTGCATTGCACTTGCTTGCTTTTCTCAGAGACTCTGAGGGGAAGAGACAATTGCTTTTACAGCAGGAGAACAGATCGTGGTCAATTAAATCTGCAGCAAGCACTTCACTGATCATTTTGAGGGGTACTTTCTCTTTAGCATAGATGACTCGATTAAGTGGAGTTGTCAAACTCAAATCCTAATGATAATGGTGTCTGAGAAGTTTTCAGCTGTTGTTTTGCAGTGGAAAAACAAACCAAAAGCAGAAGCATTTTTAAAATAGCCTAAAAACAGCTGAGAAATAAAAAGTATTTAGATGGTAACGTGATAAACAGTCTCCAGTGCTGGGTTCAGGACTACGTCCCAATGTTGACAGCTATAGGCAGGTGTAAGACTGGTGATTTTCAATAGATAAAAACACACTTTTAAACAACCTTGCATCTCAAATGACTGTCAACTTTTGTCCCAGACTTGACTGGGTCACAAGGCCTCCTTACATAGCAGTGTCTGTCAGCACCGGATTTCAGAAGCTTATTCAGAGCACATTCCTCGACAGAAAGCATTTTTCAACCAATGTAGCCATTTACAGTTACTAAGGATTAGCTCCAATATACACAGAAACACACGCTTTCTTCCCCTGCTGCTCTAGTTCGAAAGAAGCTCCTTAATGCTTCAGTACCTAACGTGGAACTACAGAAAGCACAACCTATGTAGTTTATAGGTATGGCTCTTAAAAGAAACACTCAAGAACAATGCTGCTGATCTTCAAACTACCACAAAACATGAAAGTCAGGAGGAAGCAGAGGATCCATTTGCCTTCTCCGTATCTTTTACCTGCAGCTCTTGTCTCAGCTCTGCATGTGCCTATGAATTTGGGTGGAACAACAGCACTGTAAGAGAGATACCTGGCACAACACCTTCCACAGGTCAAACTGATTACGTGGAATCTTCTAGCAATCAGCTTGCTGTGTTACACACTGAGGGCATGCGGAACTGCCTCACAAAATGGAGTAGATTTCAGCAGGAGAGGAAGCACCTGCTACAAAATAAGTAGCAAACGATAGCTATGGGTCAACAAGCTGCTTTCTAGTGCACTGCATGAATCAATATAATTAACATGGTATTCCAACTTTTTCAGATTCCAGATAGACTTTGCATAGTAGGCTTTCAGAAGGTGTTTTTCCAGCTAATTTAGATTTGCTCTTGATTAATCAAATGAGAAAAAAAGTACCTCCTTTCCCCACCCCACTCCCCCCGAAAACCTGCTTTTCCTAACAAAACTGTACTCTAGGTTGGTATAAACAACAAGGTGATGAAAAACCAAGTTGCAACTATTCTGACCACTTCTCACATGTACCTTTAAGATATAAGCAGACAATTAAAGAAAAAAAAAAAGACTTCCAAGTTTGGAAGTACCTTTGAATGTATCCGGCTGCCCAGTAAAACTAGTTTTTGCCTGGTAAAACCTAGCAAGTCTGTACCTTACCTTGCAGTTTGCCAGTTCCTCCAGTTCCAACATCGCAAGAGTTTAAGCAACAAGCCTACATCTTTTCTACATGTCAGCAGGACTTCCATCCTAGATGCTGACAAAATGACCTCTCCACACTTAACACTTAAGCTAACATAGAGCACAAAGACACTTTCAAAATTATGAGGCAAGTAACTAGGTACTATACCCACTTCTGTAATTAAGCACAGTGAAGTCCTCTGCATCTGCCACTAATCCATTACTGTGAAAAACAACCCACTATCAAGTGAAAGGATAGAGTCTCTATGTACTTCCTCCGATAAGACTGCACCATTTAGTTGCCTTGTATATCATGCTGTTTACTGCAGTAACTGTGTAGAGATTAGACAGGTACCTGCACCATTCAACATTACCTTGCGTAACAATTCTGGGACCCAAAAAACCTGCATATTATTACAGATTCATCTCCAATAAGAACTCTGCAAATGCAAAATTATATGTTAATATTAAGTGCATACAGAGTATCACTGCCTGTCTCAAAAGACTGAACAGAGTCAAAACGGATTTTGGAAACATGTGTCAGAATTCTGCTGCACTCATCTCAAGCTAGGAACTGCACACCAGTCACATCAAAAAACCCACAATGTTATTCACTATAATGCTGACCACAAAGAAACTCGACTGCAAGTTAGCTGATGAATAATTTTTCTGAGGCACTAAGTAAGTATGGATTGCTAGAAATAAATTAGTACAACCATATCCTTTAAAAAATTCTAGGAATAAGGAAGTTATTTGTGATCTTACAGTGGAGCTCACATGTTGACCTGAAGAATTACAAGTATGAGTAATTAGTTGGTGCTGTTTGAAAATGTCAGGCCACCAAAGCCAAGCTGCACTGGTTGCCAGCTCTCCAAGCAATCACTGAATTTGATAACGTACATAATACACCAATATTAAGTATCCTGACAGTTTCTGCCTCGAGCACTACTCATGTCTGTCCCACCAGACTATGGATTTAGCAGAGAGAGAGTAAACACAACTCAGACATCGGCATAACCCAGGCAGCTGTCTGACGAAAGCTAATTTAGCAACCTGTTTACAGCTGGAAAGAAAACTTATCCCAACACAGATGCCAACTTGGCAAAGGCTTAATGAAATCCTCTAAGGTCAAACCAAGTTCTGTTGGGAGGCAATAAATACTTGCGAGTCCACCCCCACACACACGTGCCATGAGATACTCACTTGTAGCACATAGCACCAGCCTTCAGTTTGGGTTACTGACTACAACACTTCTGCCTGACTGGCAGGCATGTCTTTACTGACCTCAGGTTGAAATCCTGGACTCTTTTTTTTTTTTATTATTATTTTAATCGCCATCAGGGTGATTCATTCCCAGGAAAACTAAGGCGTAAATTCATCACTCCTCATAACCCACTATCTAAAGGGGTAGGGGAACAGAAAGAGACTGCTTTATAGCCAGAAAATCTGTACCCCAGCCAGCACTAAACATCCTTTCCAGAGAATTCCACCACGTGTGCATCAGGAACTACACTGTAACTGCACGCAAGTTTCTCCACAGGTTCCCTGGAGAGCACCAGCGTTTGCACTAACTCCAGTCTGCACACACAGATGACAATGTCCCCCATCTACATTCCACTGACATTGGGATTTGCATGAAAAAAGGAAAAATCTTGCAGTGTAGCACTTGAATTCAGTGCTAGCGAGGGTTATGACACAATAACATGTCACCTAAAACCCACCTACAGTTTTGGTAAGAGTAAATACAGCAAAGAGAAAAGCGTCTTGCATGTAGTTCTTAGCTATTTTCTGACCATCCACCATTGTACTGAATTACATGAATCGTCAGCTCTAATCCAAAGACTATAAAGGTAGAGAGTCAGACTTCCATGTGCCTTCCAACAAGCCCAGTGCCCAGCATCCACAAACTGATTTGGATTCTACCTTAGTGTGGATTCCAGAATATGGCTCTTAATCAATAAGCCCTTACAGGTGTTTTAACTTCAATTTTGCAAGTGGTTCTATCAACAGCAGTCTGACTCCTGTGTGTCAAATCAAGCAGTTATGAAAGTATTTCCAGGATCTGGTTCTAAATTTCATCTCAAAGGTCAATAAACCTAAGACCATATTTTTTAATTCCCTAGCCACTCTTCAATGTTTATGGTGTGGGGTTTTTTTTTTTGCTGAAAACCCTAAGCCTTCTCTGAGCTACAAACAACACATCTGATTTCTAAAATTGCTTCGATGAATGCCAGTCATCCCTACACTTTTCTCAAACACAAAATCTTACCTTCAAAGCTAACTGTCCATTTTCTATCTTACCATCAGAAGCAAGAGGATAAAATGTTAACAGAAGAACTAACATCTAAACTGGAGTTAACCTAGATTACATATATGAAGAGAGAACTACATCCGCATTCTTTACCACCACTACAGCTTTAAGAGCTTTAGGTTATTTTAAGAGGCAAAGGGCAGACAGTAACATCTGATACCGTGGAGAGCAATCATGACTTCACACTTACATGGAACTCAGTTGTATTGAGAATGTGACGACCATCCGGACTCCAGCATGAAGCCACCAACCCTGCTGACCCCTCGTCTATCTTACAGTGCCAGTCTGGCTGCTCCAAGGACCAGACCTAGGTCAGAGAGGAAACCAAACAGACAGTGCAGCAAACGAACAGCTCCTCAAAACCTCTGCTTATGAGAAAACGCTACAGCTGAGAAAAGGTTCCTGCATTGCATACCAGAGAGGTCAGGAAACCTCTGAAAGCCCGTGGCCATGAAGGACTGGCGCTGGATCCCACTACAAAAGTAAGCTCCACACCTTTGTGTGCTAATACAAATTGTGAAGTAAGGGGGGGGGGGGGGGGGGGGGTGGTGTTCTGGGACAAATATTCTGAACATCCAGCACTTAAAAAAAAGAGTTGTAGTCCATTTAGCAAGTTTGCATGTATTTATTTTCTACTGAACTGAGAAACTGTAAGATAATTTACGGCTTTGATTTGCTTTGATAAATATTTTCATTCCAAATTTGGTTTGTTTTTTTTTTTTTTCCTCCAAACTAAGACGTTTGTCCTGGTTTTAAAAATAATGGCATGCTGGGTTATCCTTAAACCATGCGTTATCGATAACAATGTCGGTTACTTTAGCAAAAGCATTGAACTAGTGCTTGCCGTTAAGAAGCTCTCACGCACACCCCACACAACCCCAGTAGGAAACACACCCCGTCCTTCTTTTGTCCTTACCTGAACAATCCCGCGCTTGTACATGGCACATAATATGAACAGAGAATCAGACGACCATTCTATATACTGGATCTGATCCAGGCAAGTGTACAGCTGGAGGATCTGGAGGGTATTCACATCCCGAACCACCAAACGGTACTGCACGCACGAAGCCTGAACAAGAACAAGACCAAACCTGAGCTGGCGCACCAACACCGGGCTCGAAGCACGACTTGCAGGGTGCCGTGGCAGGACGCCGCGCTGCCGCTCTCCCGACGCGCTTTAGACAAAACGAGGTTTTTTGCTTTCAGAGGCTTGGCGTGCGCCGTGCCCTACTGCAAACTACAGTAAAAACGGTTAAACCAGGAGGAAAGGGGGGTTACGTTAACAGAAGGAGTCCTCGCTCATTCTAGCGCTGCTGGTTGACTGATCCCACTCTTAGAAAAAATTATTCTTCCTCTCGTAACTATTATTTACTCAGCCTTAGCCAGGCCTCTGCTCCAAAGACACCTCCCCTGTTGACTAAAAGCCTCTTCGCCAGCAAGCCGCCCCACACACGCCGTTCGGTTTTTCCAGGACCACCAGCCCGACCGCCGCTTCTTCAGCGCCCGCCTCCGGGGAACCCAAGGCCCGGCCACACCGGGGGGGTTCCGGGGGCCCCGGGCTGGCTCCGCCGGCCGCTGCCGCGGTGGAGGAGGAGGAGGAGAAGGAGGAGGAGGAGGAGGAGTAGCCGTTGCCGAGCCCTCGCCCGGCCCCAGCCGCGGGGCCCCGCTTCACCCGACGGCCTCCTCAGGCGGGCGGGCGGGAACGGCCCCGGTTACGCGCGACACCCCCCCCTCCACCTGCCCCGGGCGGCACCGGCCTAGTACTCACCAGGCACTTGCCGTCCGGGGAGAACCTGCCGAGCAGGCCGGAGAGCTTGAACAGCTCCGAGAAGTTCATGGCGGAGCGGAAGACCGGGGAGAAGAGCGGCCGCGCCGCCGATTCAAACCCGCCCGCTCCGCCCGCCGCCCCGGCCCTCGCCCCGGGGGCGGAAGCGGGCGGAAAGGGCGGGAGCGGGGTGGCCGGGGTGGCCAATCGGAGCTGGGGAGGGCCGGGGGCGGGGCGCCGCCCCGCGGCATGCCGGGAGCTGTAGTCCCCGGGGCCGGGCCGTGCCCGCCGTGCGGCGGCGGGAAGCAGGCGGGAAGCCGCCCCGTGAAAGTAATAGTTATGCAAATGAGCCCTTTAACGAGAGGCGGTGTGGCCAGATGGCCCTTCTACAGCCTGCCTCCCCCGCCGCCCGGCTCCTCCCCGTCGTCGGCGAGCCCCCCCCTTCCCCTAACGTGGGGACTTTCCGCGGGCAGCGTCCCGCGCCCGGGCTAATTACTGCCCCGGGCTAATTACCGCGCCGGGCTAATTACCCCCAGCAACGGGAGAGCAGCCGGGGCGTCCGGCAAGGCTCCCTAGCTAGGACAGAGGGGCTGCAAATTGCAGTAGAACCACAGCGGTGAGCAGGATGCCAGTTGGGGTAGAATAGGTAATAATAAATAATAATAAAGTTTTGGGAGGAGAAGGAGCCAAGGGTCACCAGTTGAGGGGAGCAGCCCGGCTGACCCCTGCCAGGGCACGTATTCCTTTGGGAAACAGCCCCCTGCCACTACCATGATGGGGAGGTCTGTGTCCTAAAACCGGTCGGGTGCTTTGGGCACCGGAGGGCTCCGTGTCCCCCCGCTGCTGACCGTCCCCCCCAGCAGCAGCGGGGGTACGCAGGCCTTCCTCCTTCGCTCCTGCAAGCCCATGCCCCCCTGCATTCGTGGGTGGGCAGCGAGCCCGGCTCCCGTGCCCAGCCAGAGCGGTGCTCCGGGCGGGAGCCCACCTCCTTGTCCCGGGAATGCAATCACCGTCATTTGAAAAATAAACCTCGGGATCAGAGCAAATGCTCGAGGCCTGTTTTCAGTATGGGTTAGGTATTTCGGTCCCCAAAACTGATTACAGCGGCTCCAACGTGCTTAGGGGCTGGCAAAGGCGTCTGTTTTCTGGCCCTGCCCATAACGAAGGGACAGAACGTGACAGCTGCTCCGCTGTCACCATCTGCCCCGGAAAGCGAAGAGCGGGTGCCGGCGGGCAGAGCCGGGCTGCTGGTCTCCGAATGGAGAGGCTTAAAAGCGCAGGCGATGATTTAGCAGCAATGAACGCCGCTCGCCGTTCCCCCCAAGTCCCCACGTGCAGGCTAAAGGGCAAGCGACCAGCAAAACGGTAGCTTTTGAACACAGGTGTCAGTAAGAAGGTGCATTAGTGAGTCCACACAACACAGATAATCAGAGTCTCATGGCTGATGGTTTTTAACCAGAAATATTCCATCTTCATCCGCTGCCACTCTACATGTGTCTCGGCAAGCCATTCTTCCCACGGGGGGGAGCAGCGGGGTGAAATGCTGGCCCTTGCTGGTCCCCCAGCCAGGCTGCCCCGGTCCTCCAACCCCCCAAGAGAAAAAGCTGGTCATTTTGACCAAGGCGAGCACAAAACCAACTCAGCCCATCAGCCTGGTCGGGAGAAGAGCCTCTTTCAGTGCGGCGGTCCCCATCGGGTCTCCTTACCCGCTCCATCACGATTAACCCCCAGCAGCCGCCCCGGGGGGCAGCGCTGGTGGGTGGCTGCCGCTGCCGGAGCCCCGAGAGCCAGCTTGCCCCCGAGTCACTTTGGCGCTGGTGACCAGCTTAATTCCCCGGCACGCTTGGCTGAGCATTCCCCACCCCCTTGCAACTGCCTCCTATTCCAGGAAGGAGCGCACAAGCTTTTGCCTCACTTTTCACATAGCTTTCAACAGCTCCAATGTCATTGCCTAGGCGACCGGGACGCTACTTGATTGTAGTGCAGTAAATAACATAGATCCTCAATCCCAGGCCGCTCCTGTCCGCGGGAGACCTCCGGGGGAACTCGAAACGCTTGGGGAGCCAGAGCAGGTAGGAGGAAAAAACCGACAAAAGGAAACCCCTTGCTATTTGTGTGTGTGAGTTACTCAGCACGACCCTCTCTCGAGTGCTCGATAACGCAGCTGGAAGATGATTTGCGGCCGCTTTGCTTTGTAGGCTAGTTACACAATATTAAAGCGTCTTGTAAAGTTTGCTCCCAAGTGCCTTAGATCCGGAGGTAAAGCACTTGCGGAGGAAAAACCGGCCAAGCCTTGAATGGGAAAAGCAGAGGTGGGGCTGGGTACCGGCAGGATGCTGAGGCTGGCTGCCCGCCGCCGGGTCCCTAGGCAGGGCTGACGCTCGGGCTGCCAGGGAGGGAGGGAGAGTTGGCTGGTTTAGACTCCTGCCCCATCACGAGCTGCCTATCGACGACTCTATCTGTCAGAGAGCGTTTCTGTCGAACCTGCCTGCTCCCTGGAAAGAAAAGTGTTAGTAAGCTGCTGGACCCCAAGGAGGGCTCCTGAGATCCAAGTGTGCTGCAGGAAAGCTCGCTGGCTCTCGGTCGCTTTTACAAGGCTCGTTTCACAGGTGTGAATTTAATAATCTGGGACAAATGAGCAATAGCACAGGGTAGCGTTGGCACTTGGGGATCCGTCAGCATTTTGCAAACATTATTTGCTGCAGGCTGGATGAGCCTGATGGTTCTCGTTGCGCAGAGGCGGGGAGGAGAGACCGTCCAGGGGCCGGTTCACAAGCCGTCAAGCAATACACAGCAGCTCGGTGTGAGAGTTGGAAATGGCTCTCGGCAGTCTTCCTCTCTCAGGATGGGCCAAGAGTCTTTAGGAATTAGGAACAGCCCTGTTACACAGGTTTTGTGCATTTATCTCCCTTTAAGCTGGCTGCAAAATGCTGTCACGTTTCATTCTGGGCTGTTAGAGCGGCAGGATAGTGGCAAATATGTTATTCCCAGGTGAAATAGCGACAGACATGTCTAAGTGCCTAAAGCTGAGGCTTAAAGTTAATGGTGAGATCAAAGATGCTCCTTCGAGAGAGCGCAGAAACTCAGCTGCCAGGCATCACTCTCAGCAAGGCTTCAGCCCCTCATTACGCTCGCGGTACCCTTCCCTTTCCTTCCATTAATGAAAGAAGGAAGTTGAATTTATAATAATTCAAAGAATATGTTCAGACTGTGGTCAAAACACCAACCGTGGGCTGAACGAAGCACGGTTGAATATATGCAAGTTCATCCGCTCTGCTTCTCCAGAGAGCTGTTCTCCCGCCTCGGGAGGGCTGTAGTGGACCTCGGTGCGTGCTTTTCATTCTCCTTGTGTCCCTGGGGCTGGGGGGGAAACGGCTGCTTCAGCGGAGCGGGGGCTGGCTTGGCCTTTCGGATACAGCCGAAGTCACGGCAGTGGGGAAAAGACTGCTTTCCATACCAACCCTTTGGAAAGCACTTCGGTGGCAATTCACAGGGAAGGTACGTGGACAGAAGGAACCAGCCCCCGGAGAGACCCAGCCCACGCCCGCAGCCCCGGCGGAGGTGGCAGCGGAGCCCCAACGCAAGCGAAGGTGGCGGATCGCCTCTTCGCAGGCTTTGTCTCCGTACTCCTGGCTTTTTTTTTCCCCCTGAATGGAGTTTCCCTGCAATGCCCTGACTAGCAACAGAGGGAAGCAGCAATCCAGTGAACGGCGGAGCCGGCTTGGGGAAGCACGCGGGGAGCAGCTCTCCCAAGTGAGAACAGGCAAATCCCGCCAGCAGCCTCGGTGCCCAGCACCAAACCCCCTGGTTTGCACATTTCGGTCTTTCTTCCTCTAGAAGCCTGCAATAAATCTGGCGCACGTCCTGCCATGCCAAGCATCCCCCATCGCCTCCCCGCTGCGTCGAGGCAGAAGGGACGGCGGTCCCCTTGCCGCACCCGTCCCTGGGCAAAGAGATCTTCAGTTTAATAAGCAGGTTTGGGTCTCTGGAGGTGTTCAATCCTCCCGGTGGGGGTTTGGCTAGAGAACGCTTTCTGGTAGAAGTCGGGGTGATACCTCAGGTCTTCCTTTTGGTGGTGGGAAGCTGGTGACATCAGGGAGCTGACGCAGTTACAGCGGAGGCGAAATAGCCTCCGAACCGACCCAGGGGGCTGGAAGCGGCAGAGGAGCTGAACCTGGGCTGTGGCCGATCTTGAGCTCTGCCACTGCTGACGTGTTTAGCCCCAGGTTAGTCACCTCCCAGTGCCATTTACATAGCCTATAGGCACTGGGAAGGTAATGACATCCAAGCCGTTTAGGAATGCTTCTCTAGCAATGTGGAATTAGTCTCTACGGCTCTTCCTAGTTCACCTCGAATTTTGCTGTGCCACTGGGCCTCCACTGCTTCCGATGGGGTGTCTTTTCCTTCTGGACCTCACCATCAGAGCGCTTTCCCAACTTCCCTGAACGTGAATGCCTCCCCCACTCATTGCATAATGGGAGTCTGAATGGCACCTCCTTTTAGAGTAAAGTACGCTGTCATCGGCACCGCTGCCGACCTTGGGGAACCCTATTTGCAAAGTCTTTTGTGATTCTTTATGGTCTTAGATGCCCGGCTGTCGTTCTTGCTGCAGAGATGCTTTCCCAAGATGTGCAGTGATCACTGCAGCAGGGATGTGCATTAACAACGCCGACAGCCCGAGCTTCCCTTTGTGCCGTGGAGTTTAGAGCTCAAAGGTGAGGAAGATACTGGCCTGGCTTTGCAAACGCCGGTTGTGCTTTGAAAGAGAAAGGGAACTTCCAAAACGCCCTTAAAATATTCAGGTTTTTTTCCTTTTGAAAACGAGTGCAGCCACGTGGTTAGAGCTGGTGTCACCCATCATGACCACGCAGCCGGGGCGGTGCGGAGGTGCTTTCTCTGCTGAAGGGAAAGACCTGGCTCCTTCCTGAAGCTGCCGCTGCCCTGGGCCAGGGAAAGCAGCATGGAAGCAGGGTAAGGCCACCAGCAGTCGCCTGCCTCAGCTCTAGGCTTTTCCTTTTCTCAAAGCTGCCCCGTAGGTCCTTTCATTTCTCTGCGTGTCGCACGTGGGACGAGGAGGGATGGGAGGACACCGGACTCTCACTGCTAGCTCTCCCGCGACGAGACCCGCGGGGAACGAGCCCTCCTCCGCTGTACCGAACCCTCCTGGAAGAGCGTCCGCGGATGCCGTCTCCCGCAGATGGTGCGGAAAGTGGCTGGCGGGATCGGCCGGTGGGGTGTACCGCCCTGCTTTCGTTTTAATGCCCGGCCCCTGCAGCTACCCGCTCCCCAGCTGACTCAGGGGGGGCCCGGCGACCCCGAGCTTCACTCTGTTAGAAAGCCGCTGCCCTCGTGCTCGGCGGCTCGAGCCCCAAAAGCAGGAAGTTTTCAGGCTTTCACTATTAGATGTCAGTACCGAGTTGAAACGAGATGCTAACACTGGCGTGGGTAAAAGGCGTAGCCAGATGGTGCCTGGGGCATGTCCGTGTCAGCCAGGGCAGGGAAGAGGTCCCACCGCTTCCAGGGAGTGGGTTAGCGAGGAGGAGGAGGACGACGGCACGGCGGGGTTGCCAGCAGAGGAAGGCAGCGTGGGGCTCAAGATGGCTCCGCAAAATCTGCCGCTCCGGCTGCTGGGCTCGGAGAGGTGCTGGGCACAAAGGGAGAGCCGAGGTACGCTGCGTGCTTCCTTCCGCACTTGAAAGAGGCCACGAAATGTTGTCCGGGGGCAAGAGGAACAGATCGGACTAAGGATGGCTCTGGTTATGCCTATGCAGTCGCCTTCGGAAGGCTTTGGCTGAAAAACTGGCTTTCCCCCAGACTTCCCGTACACGGTCCTGGGTAAAGGGTGTGCTTTCTCCCAGTAACGCTTCCCCATCTGCAAAGAAGAGGCAACATTCCTGCCTTGCGTGGCTTGGGGGGCGTAATAGCCCATTCAATAACGTTTGCAAGCTGCTTAGACATGGGAAGGTCATTTTAACGTCTGAACAAATAAGATGTAGCATATCTGCATCATGGCTTCTCCGTAAACTTGGACTATGCATCTGGGTGTCTTGCCTGTCTTTATGCCTTTCGGGATTTGTGGGCATTTGCAGCTAGAGCTTCCTGAGAAAAATATGTTAGCCTGTTGAAAAACCATGTTCCCGGCACAAAAGCTGCCCCGTGCCCAAAATGGACAAACCAGGATCGGGGCTGAAGGGCTACATCAAAACAGGCAGACTTCTTTCGAAGCGGTTTAAGTGGCCGCTGGCTACGGGGGATGCCTGAGCTCCTGCCGGTGCTCAGAGCTCTGCAATCCCACCTCCCTGGCATGCCTTGCTCGGAGCTGGTGGCAGCCGAGCATATCTCATATACCAGCCTACAGGCTACCGCCCGCGGCCTGAATTTGTGGCACTGCTGTGATTCAGAGAGAGGAACGTCTCTCCCGTATTCCCCAGATCCGCGGAGTAGGATTTCCTCACCCCTCGTCTGGTCCCGACCCCGGAGCAGCCAGGCACACGGGCTGCTCTCAGGGGAGCAGGGACCACACCGTGCAGGCCAGGGCTGCAGCAAGGCTGCCTTCGGCTCCGATTCTTGCTGCAAGGGGTTTTTTTTGCCACCGAGCTTGGGGTTTCATTTTGATTCGGAGAGCCGATACTCAGGAGTTCGGTATTGCTGTGTCTAACCGGCGAGTCTAAACCCTTTGCTGAATGAAGCTGGTCCAAAGTGATTACTAAGAACAGCCGTGCAAAGCCTCCCCAGGGCTGGGGGAGCTGTTCGTAGCCACGCTGAAGCACAGCGTAAATATCTGAAACGGGAGCCTCGAGCCACAGGATCAGTGCTTAGCAGAAATGGGCTGACAACCCAACGCCCTGCCACTTTGGCCCTTCCCAAAACACCTACATATTTGTAAGAATGCTGGCCCGCGATGGCGTCACCAGAAACGCCAGCCCCTACGGGAAAGCCCGGCGGTTTTATTTTGTTATCTGCAGTCCTGGTCTGCAGCGAAGGAGTTGCCAGTCGCCTCCTGTCCTGTGCAAGCTGTCTTTCAGGGCAGCAGACTCCAGGGCAGGCTAAGCTTGGGTCACCCACGCCGTTCCTTGCCTGCAGCCCGCTGTGGTATGGGGGGGCATCGCCTCCCCACGATGGGCCCTTTGGGGGTCCGGTCCCTGCCGTGCCGCTGGGAGCGAGGTGGGAAACTCCTGCCCTTCGCCGGCCGCTTTGCTGACGTGAGATGGCACTCCAGCGATGCTAACGTTGCTGTTTTTCTTTGCCCCTAGAGTGATTTATCCCTTGTCAGACTCCCCCTCTGCGAAGATGTCCCAGTCATCTCCAGCTGATGAAGGCACGACGTTTGAGCACCTCTGGAGCACACTGTAAGTGGTGGTTGATCATTTGCCTTGAGGTGTATTCTGAGGCAGAAGTGGCCCTTTGCTCCGTAATCTGCGTTAGCACGTATCATTGCTGTGGCCCGAAGGGAGGCAAGTTTCTTTTGCCTGCGCCAGTTTTCACGAATTCCATTTCCCACACTGAGAATTTTGCTCCCAGACTCCAGTCACTCGCCTCAGACCATTTCTTTCGCCAAACGCCTTTGCCCTTGCGACGCTAGGCGGTTCAAAGGCTGTGGAGCGCGCAAATGCTGGAAGCAGAGCCCCACAAACCTTGTTTCCAGGTATCGGGCGCTGTTTCTGAAAAGGGTCGTGCAGCCGCCCGCGTTTTCGACGTGCGCGGTACACGCAAAGGCTGCGAAGCGCGGCGCGGCGCTCCCACGGCGCGGCTGCCCCCGTGCACGTCGGAGGTCAGCATCGGGGCACGCTTCCTCTCGCTCGAGGAAGCAAAGGCGTTTGGGGACCAGAAATGCCGCAGCAGCAGCTGGGGAAGGGGAGACTGAGTCATTCTCGTGCCGAGGAGAGCAGCCGGACCTCATCCTCCGTGCCCTGCCTGCTGCAGCACCCTGGGGCCCCTGCCCGCATCCCCGTGGGCACGTCAGGGCTGCTCACGGAGCCAGCCCCGGCCAGCCGCGGCCGAGTACCGGCACAGCTGGCCGGTTTCCCTGAACCGTGGCCCTTGGAGCCTGGCGTTGGTACGTGAGACCCTCTGTCCCACACGGAGATGGTGCCTTTCGGCTGGGACCCTTGCCCGGGGTGGGGCAGGGGATGCTGGCACCAAGCCTGGGAGGATGCGCTCTTACTCGTCGGTTGCCACTCGTGAGGTCGTGAGGCTTGGTGGCTGCCTAATTAAAATGGGTATTTTCTAAAATTAAACATCTTCCGGTCACACCAAGACTTTTGCAAGTCTTCTGGCCTTTGAGCCTCACGCTCTAATCAAGCAAGGAGGAAGGACTGTGCTTCACTCCATGCTCTTTCTTCCTTGGTATCCTCTCACTTAAAAGACATCCTGAGGTGACAGATACGCTAGAGCAGCTGGGGGGTGAAAACCGTCCCATCTCTGCTTGCTTTACCCACCAGGCAAAGCCTGCTCTGCCATGTGAAAATCAAAGCAGAGGATGGAGGGAGAAGTTGAGAAGGGGACGAGGTTCAAGGGAATCGCACGTTGCTGGGCGGTGGTGGTGCGGGCTGTGATGGAGAGCTGGGAGGCTGACTGCCTGCCGTCACCTTTTCCACAGGGAGCCAGACAGCACCTACTTCGACCTCCCTCCCTCCAACCACACAGGCAGCAATGAGGTCTCCAACCGCACAGAGGTCACGATGGACGTCTTCCAGATGAGAAGCATGAATGACTCGGTCATGGTGAGTGTGCTCAGACTGCACCAATGGGAGCCCCATCAGACACAAACCTGGTTTCCCCGTAGCGGGCTGGGGGCTCTGGGGTGGGCAGTGGGATGCTTGCTGGTTCACAAACCGAACACAAACACTACGGGTGCAGCGCTGCTGTCATTTGTGCAGGGTCTGATAACCTGTAATTGATGACTGCACTGCAGGATTGCAGCCGGATGGTACAGCGGTCAGTCAAATAGTGGCTCCTTATTAACAGATAACATCTCTGCACGCAGCCGCAGGGGCTCTGTGCTGCAACGGCGGCGGAGCTCGAGTACCCCGGCAGGAGGAGAGTGTCATTCGCTCCGGTATAAACATGCTGGGTAGTCAAAGCCGTTTGCAAGCTGCTGACGAGGCAGAGCTGCTGGAGGGGCACGTCGCGCTCCCAGTGCCCAGCTCTGCTCCCGCCACGGTCTCCGAGGGTCCGTGCCATCGCCCTCCCCTCCAAGAAGCTGGTGCGCTGGTGTCTAAGGCGGAGAGAGGGTTTGAAAAGCGTAGCGGTCCTGCGAGACGTCCGGGTCGCTTGTGCACGTTCAGTGCCCCGAGCAGGGTGGCCTCCCGGGAGCATCCCTGAAGCAGCCCCGGCCGTTGGCGGCATCTCCCTCCAGAAAGCCACCGTTTCCCTCCTCGCCAGCTTGCGTCCCCTCCCCCGGCCCCCTTCTCCCTCGCTTTTCGCTTGCTTTCCCTCCCTTCCCCGGCCTTTGTCTGCAGCGGGCAGGAGCCTGGCAGAGGGATCCGGCGGGGGCGGTGGTGCTAATTGGGGAGCTGCCCCTCGCTGAGCTTGCCATTGCCTCGCTTAGCTTGCCATCGCCTCGCTTGCTGTTCCCGCTGGAACCGAAGCTGAGCCCGGCGGGATTCGGTGCTGCCAGGGCCTTGCAGGGCTCTGAGCACAGCGGCTGCGCGCAGGCAGGGCAGAGCCGGCTCCCGGCCCTTGCTCGGGATAATGAGCCGGTAGTAAATATTTACATTGGCCCGATGGTGCAACCGAGCGCTGCGCTGCCGAGCTCCCGGTGAGCCGCGGCCAGGTCTCGCCGGCTGGCATCACCGAAACGCGTGGCAGGCTGACGCGCACGAAAATAAATGCACAGATAACGTGATGGCACCGGACCGAAAGAAAGGCAAGAGACACGGGAGCGGCAGCGGAGGGGCCGCTCGGTCCGCACTGCGATGCTGCTGGTTGTGGTGCTCAGCAGGGCTGGGGCGGACGTGCGGGAAGCAGCGGGTGCTGCGGTACCCAGCGCCGGTGCTGGTGCTTGGTGGATGCGAGCAGGCCACCGAAACGCTCTGCGACCTGCCCTCCCGTCGGGCGAGATGCTCCCTCTCAGCATTGCTTGGGCACTGCACTGCTCCTAAAACCCGTACCGGGGTCCTGTGGGAGGAGTTGGTGCGATTAAAAGTGTAAGCGATTCCTCAGCCACCCTTTTTGCTGAGAGATGACAGCTTCAGGACTGGTAGTTCGCGCGGTGCTCTCGGCTTTACGTACGACACTGCCGCTGACCTCCTTGTGCGTGGGTCTGCGCGCGCGCACCGGTGCGGGGAGGTGGGCGACGCAGGCTGGTTCCACCTTCCAAAACACGCCACGACGCTCTTTGAACTGCTTATCTGCTTCAGTGTGCAGCCTTCCACAGTGGGGTCTGGCCGTAAGAAACACCGTTCCCCCATCCGCCTCGAGGCAGAAGGAAATCTGCCTGGTCGCTCCAGATATCTATCTATCCATATCTGTCCATCTAGATGTCTGGCTCGCCCTCTATCCCTATCTGGCCATCTAGATATCCATCTATCCACACCTATCCATATCTATCCATCTAGATAGGGATAACTCCGTGTCTCTGAGATAAGGAGCTGTCTCAGAGTCACTGCATCGCCTGGTCGATGCAAGTGCAGCCACCTCGGTCTGCTGGCGAAGGGTGCCGGCCAAGCGGGTTTCCAGCCCAGCGCGGCTGCAAGCAGCTTTCTGGGGTAGAATCTCGCCGGGTTTGATGATGGAGCTGGACCCCCGCTCTCCCTGCGGTGGGAATGGTTGGTATCGCCCAGTCCATCACTGGGCAAGCTGGGGCCTGCCCTGTGCTTTAATGAATAGTCATGAGGGACAGAAGGGGTGGGCCCCGTTTTGTTGTTGGATGCAGCTAGTTGACAGAACTAAGGGAGATGAAAAAAGCAAAAAAGCCAACACACGGCGGCACACGGGTGGCCAGCGCAGCATCCCTGGCGCTGCCCGCCCCGGCCCTGCTCCCGCGCTCCCTCATTCCGCTCGCCTTCCCACCCCGGCCGTCCCCGCCGCCGCCCCGACCCCATGACTCCCGTGGCGGGACGCTTCCCAGCGCTCCGTGAATCCCGAGACAACTAAAATGCTGTACATTAGCGACCCGATGCAGCATTATACCACGGTAGGTGCTACTTGTTATTAATGGGGTTTGCCTCACTGCTTTTATTTGAAATCATCCGCCGCCGCCGAGGCAGGAGCCGGGTGCGTGCTCCCGCCGCTGCCGGGGACGTGCCAGGGGCTCGTCACGGTGCAAGCCCTTCCCCATCCGACAAGCTGTGTCGGTGTGGGATGCTGCAGCCTTGGCGGCTCGGTCGGCATTCCTCTCCCGCTTTGCCGGATCCGGCGCGCGCAGAGCCCAAGATGCGATTTAAACCTTTGGTGCAAAGGGGTGCAGGCTCCCTCTCCCGCGTCCGTGCAGACGGGATGGGTGTTAGCTGGAGCATCCATCCGAGGAATGCCCCGTGGTGCTGGGCACCACCGGCACCAGTTTGTCGTCCACTGGGGACCTCCTCAGCCGAGCTGACGGCAGGCACCCGCGGTCCGGGGCAGGCTTTCCCTCCCCGGTTTAAAGTCTCTGGGAGGGTAGAGCAGATGAAACGGTACCTGTGCTGCAGGCGATACATTTCCAGCCCCGACCTCAAGCGCTGCGGTTGATTTCATAGTCAAAAGTGGTTTGTGTCTGCTTTCTGGCAAAAGTTAGATACAGGCATCGACGCCGAGAGAGAGATAGAAAGGTGCGGTGCTGCACTTCCCGACCAGAAATTACTTCAGTCCTTTTTTTTATTCTTAGGTGTGTTGGTACAAAGCATGTATGTACCGGGTTCGTTTTGTACTCTAGTGCTGTTACTTGGGAGGTCGTTGCTGCAGTCCTGTGAATATTTATCTCTGTGTGTGGATAAACGTGTGTGTGTATGTATATATTTACAGACACACAGACACAAGGGCTGTGTTGTGTTTGTTGACATGCACATATACACACAAACACTCAAGCCTTCGATTTGTCTTTTAAGGGAATGTTTCCAAAATTTTGTCATTTTTAAAAAACAAGTTGGTCATTTGTCCCCCTGCACCTGACTTCGGGTATCTCTGCCAGTGGATTTGCAAAGCCCCGGTCCTCAGGGCGCTGCCTGTTGCTTTGTGCTGGCAGGGGACGCCAGCTTGGGGTGGCCAGCCCGGCTTGCAGACGTGATGCTCTGGGTCTCGTATCTCCCTCATGTGCGAAGAGGTCACCGTTTTTCCCGAGGGAAGGCTCCCTCCCGTGCGGAGGTCAGGATGCTCTTCTCAGTGGATCGGTCCCGATTTACCCACCCATTAAGCTTTACAGCCGCAGGCTTCAGCTGCTCCCGAGCGGCTCCCGAGCAGCAGGGAGGCGAAAGGCTTCCCGGTTACTTCCCATATTTCCCGTTTCGGCAGGAGATGAGCCACCGCGGCAGCACACGTGCCGTGCTCTGCCGGGCGCTGCGGCCGTAGCCTGATTTTCCCAAGTACGGACATCCGTGTGCAAGGGTAGTGCCAGAATCGCCTTGTTTGCTTGTCAAGCACGGAGCACTTACGCACCATTCATCCCTAAAAAAGGCACATGGCTGGGCCCTTCTGTTGTCCCGGGAGAACAAACCAGCTCAGTCGTGATTCTCCCGGATTATTTGGCCCGGGGATCAGCCCTGACAGGCAGCAATCCCTTTTCCCCTTGCTGCTCTCCTCCTGGTCGATGCCTGAGCTTTGCTTCTCAAGGGTGACTTGTGCTGCACGCCTGCCAGCCGGTGTCACCTGCCACCAGCTTCCCGGCTGGAGGGCAAGGGCTTTCCACGCGCATTTTTAAGGCCTGTTTTGCTGAAGTTTCTTGTAACTTTTTCTCCGGGTGAAGCCGGGGATTGTGGAAAGCTTGGATGGGGGTGCTTGGTCCTTGGCAGGGCTATTTATAGAGCGGCGAGAAGGAATAGAGGGGTTTACGCACATATTTTAGGGGAGAAAATGGCTGTATGTGTAAAAGCAAGCCAGATCTTGTTCAGCATTCCTCCAGTTAGTCACAGGCTCCAACGACCTTGCGAGAGATGCAGACAACAGGAGAACTTCCCTGGAGAAGGGTGATTGCCTTTAAACCATTATACATCGTAGACGTTTGGGTGAGGTTGGGATCCCAAGTTAAAACACGTCTCTTGATTCCTAAGCTGTGAGCCTTGCAGCCCTTCGGAGGCGAAGGCAGATGGCTGAGCCTGCCGGGCTGAGGGACGGTGACGGCCGCCTCCCAGTAGCTCCCAGTTTCCCAGAGCTGCCCCAGCTGGTGCTGGTGGCTGGAGGGACAGTCCCTGCTGGGAGGCGGGGGGGAGCTGGAGCTGGGCGAAGGGGGGAGCGCAGGCGGGGGATGCGGGACGCAGGGAGATGCGGGGAGCCGGGACGACGAGCGGCGATGCAACGGCCGCTGTGCGCGGTCACCGGCGGAGCTCAGGCTCACCTCTGGGACTGCCAGCGTGCTGCTGGCTTGCAAATGCCGGGGGAGCAACCCTTGAGCATCTCGGGAACTGCAGACGTCTGGGGGAAAAACATCCCGCTTGCTCTGAGTAACAGTTACATTAGGGATCTATTTTTTTAAACGCCAGTTTATTTCTCCACCAGAGAAAAAATGATTTTTGGGGGCCTGATTTGCAGACAAAAGATTAAGGCCGCTTTAGCCTGTGGCTTTTGAGAACATCCCTTTGCTTATGCATGGGCTATGGAATATGCTATGCCTGCAGGTAAAAGAGCTGCCAGCTCGTACTGGAAGTATCTGACAGTAACTGTTCGGAAGAGGAATAAGAAAAAAAACCTGTAAAAAGTCAGGATTTGGTCCAGCGTGTCTGGAGTAAGAGCCGGTACATGCATAAATATGTACGTTTGCTCTGTGACCTTACTGCAGGGTGCCGCATCGCAGCTACGCGCTTTGCAGGTTTGAGGTTTTCCCCAAATTAGACCTGCATCAGCGAAAGCCACTGAAAGCAAACATCCCGGCTAGGAAACGAATTACACAAACCACCATTCAGAGCGGGCTCTTCTGAGAGAAACGCTTCCAGAAGCGGCGTGCGCGTGTACGTTCGCGACGAGGGAATGCAGGCGGGAGATGCCCGGAAAACAGGTCGGACGTTGAGTGACGCAGCGGCGATGGGAGCGATGCCCTTCGTTGGAGGGCTGGCGGTCGGTCGCCTTGTGCTGGTGCTGCGTGCCAGGGCGGCTTCCCCGAGCCTCGATGCTCTGGCCGCTGGAAAGGCCACCGGCAAGCAGAGCCCTGTGCACGGGACGGGGCCGTCGCTCCCCGTCCCGTCAGCGGGACTTCTCCCACCCCTAAGCAAACCCCGGAAAATCCCTGTCCGGTTTCCCGCTGGCAAAAGCGTGGCTTTGCATAGGCAGGTGCGCTAGAAATCCAGGGATCTCGGCACCTCGCTGCCTCCGGGGAGGATGGAGCGGATAGAAGGGGGTGATTTCAGCCTGCTGGGTTTATCCCTTGCACAAGTGGTGACCTGTTCAAAAACCCGAGCGACCCAAACCAGCTCTTTTGGCTGGCTTTCCCGCACGCTGGCCCTTTAAGGAGGCTGTAACAGGACACCTGGAGCCCTGAAGAAGTGTGGCTGGGCTTTCCATGTCTCTAAACTGGCTGGTGTTTTCTTTTTTCCCTCCTCCCCTTTTCCCTTCCTCCAGTCCCAGTTCAATTTGCTGAACAACAGCATGGATCAGAGCATCGGCAGCAGAGCAGCCTCCACCAGCCCCTACAGCTCCGAGCACACCTCCAATGTCCCAACGCATTCGCCCTACTCGCAGCCCAGCTCTACCTTCGACGCCATGTCCCCAGCTCCCGTCATCCCCTCCAACACTGACTACCCCGGTCCCCACCACTTTGAGGTGACCTTCCAGCAATCCAGCACCGCCAAGTCAGCCACCTGGACAGTAAGTTGCATGTCTTCTTGCCTTCGCTAGACAGATGCTTGCTAATGCCGACAGTGTTTTCGGCTGGCTGGCCGCAAAGCCCCGAGCGTCTTGGTGGTGCTTTGCAGCGGGATGCAGAGGGCACGCTCACGCCGGGCGGCTGCAGGACGCAGCCACGACCCGACGGGGACTTTGCCTGCACAGGTGGCCCCGGAAAGCAAAGCGTGCAGGAAACATCAGCGCTTGCTTTTCAGGGATTTTCTCCAAAAGGGCCGTTAAGCACAGCGGTTCGAATGTAGCTTCTCTTGCAGCGATTCCCTAAACTGCGGGTAAAGGTCCCCGAAAATCGCAAAGCTGGAGAAACGTCCTGGGGAAGTACCTGCCTTGTTCTCGTGGTGCTTCCCTATGCGTTTGCCGGTGACCGCTGTCAGAGGTGAGGCAGTGGACGAGATGGACCTTTGCTCGCATCTGCTGGGGCCATTCTCGGCTTCACTGTAAATTCTTGCTTGTCATTTACAGTCCTTTTTCATCTCGTATCAGAAAAGTGACTTCACCCCTAGAAGTCACGGCAAAATAACAGAGTCGGTTTTTAATCGCGGCGGGACGGCTGCACGGCATCGTGCCGTCCGCGGTGTGGGCGCAGCAGCCCGCTCCTGGGGAGCGGGGATGCAGGTTTGCTCCGCTGCCGGTCTGACCGCACGCCTGCAGCCCGGCAGAGGAGTCCTCTGCAGATCAGGGACCCAGGAACCGGGCAGAGTGTACAAGGGCTGCTTTGCTTTTTGTGGCAAAAGGTCCTCAGTTCACACCCCGGCTCCTGGCTTACTGTAGCACTGTCCCTATTTTTAAGAAAAACTGCACTTGCGGCCGGTATCGGAGGCATTTCTGCGGCAGATGCCTCCCTGAGTGCCTGGGAGAGCCGCTCACCGCCGGCACGCTTCAGGCAGGCAGGCTTTCTCCTCCGGGAAATGTTAGCAGAGCAGAAAGGCTGGGACGAGACAACTGACACAATGAGGGAGCGACGGGGTTCCCTCCGGGGCTGCGGTTTGACATTATCACGAAATGGGCAGAGCAGTCCAGGAGCGATGTATCAGCCCGAGGTGCGATAATGACTTTTATTTTTGGAGGCTGATGTGTTTAATTGCCAAGACAGCCCTTCCCACGGTAGACAGAAAGCATCCTCGGATGCTTCGGTGCAGGCAGACCCCGGGCCGTGGCCGGCCGGTGCTGGTCCGCTCGCTGCTGCTGCTGGTGCGGCACGGCGGGCTGCTCCCGGCGTGTCGCGGTGAGAGGCCGCGGGAGGGGACGGGCTACGGCAGCTGCCGCAGCGCTGGCAGCGAGCTGGCGCTTGAATGCAGCCAAATTCACGGCTGGGGCAGCCGAGCGGCTTCCCTGCGCCCCGTCACCGGAGCTTCACGGCTTCGCTGCCGAGTCGCACTGACCAGGGGCTTGGGACCAGCCCCGCGATTAAATACAACTTGCCCTTGTAGGAGCAGTTAAGCCTTCACTCTTTTCCACTGTCTTTCCTTGCAAGATGTTGCTAAAGGATGCATTTCATTAGGTGTTGAATAAACTGAAGGTCCTCGGGGTAGGATGTGACTCCAGCCCACTCCTGTCCCCATTGGGGGATAGCTCACATCACTTAAAAGTAAAGCTGCACAGGACATGCACAGGGAAAGGAGGCATTCCCGTGCCACAAAAGCATCCGAACGACACCGAACTCACACCCGTGCAGGGTGTCTTGTCCCAGCTGTCCCGGCACGGAGAGCTGGGAAGTGTCTGACGCTCGCTCGCCACTGTCCCCAGCTAGCGGTGCCCCGGGGATGGCTTTGGGATGGAGGGGACACAGCCGCCGGCGGGGCCGGGCTGGGTGCTGCAGGACACCCTCGGACAGCGCTGTGGGCAGGGTGTATTCACGCACGTCCAGAGACGGAGAGAGCATCTACTAAAGATACGCTCAGTGCTCGCTTTAATTAGCAGTAAGGAAATACCCTTCCCTCGTCCCAGACGATGCACATTGCAGCTGCCGGGAGTAAATCGAAAAAGCCGCTAAGGTCTTTTTGGCCGGTTGTCCCCAGCAGAGCAGAGGGAGCAGCAAGAGGCTCCCCGAGGTGGTCCCATGTGGCCAGGGAGCCCATTACAGCCCCTTTCCCTCGCTGGAGCCATCCCAGCCACCTGGGATCTTTCCACAACTCTAACGAAACGGAGCCCAGACTGTCTCAGCATCACCCCGTGCTGACCGTGCTCCCGTAGCTGTCGTGTCCTACTGGGAGCTGCGCTAATCAGGACAGGACTGCTTTTTGTCTCAAGCCTTTGTGTTAAGGTCTCCCTTGTACGTCGGAGCAGCCAGTGCCACATCGATGCTGTGACAGCCCTCCTAGCCTCGGGAGAGCAGCTTGGACTCGAGAGATGCCCGGCGAGCGTGCCACGGAGGATGCACCCGCCAGCCGGGGCCGGGAGCTGAGGCTGCCGGGCGTGCGGCTGCAAGGGGGGGGGGCTCCTGGCAAGCGGTGCAGAGCGGAGGAGTTAAACACCTGAACTGGCTTTAATACTTGGCAAGGCAGTCGGCGAGATGCGCGGACCTCTGACCCGCGATGCTGGGGTGATCGTGCATCCCCCAGAAGCAGGCTGGCTGCAGGGCTAGCGCCGACCGGCCCACATTTCACCGCGATGAACCCGAGCCTGGCAGAGAACAGAAGCGGGTCAGCAGCGTCTTGCACCCCAGAGAGCGCGGGGCATGTTTCGTTTGAAATAGTCATTTCCGCAGGACTGCCGACGTGGGTGCAGACTGTCCGGCTCGCCAAGGTTGCCACGCAAAGAACGGTCCCGCTGCGGTGACAGCCCCGTTCCCTCCATGTCCTTCCCGGCTGATGGCTGTCGCAGCCACGCAGCTGCACGTTTTGTGCTGGAAGACGAAGCTGCTGCCTTCCTCCCACTCGCCTGGAGCTCCGCATTGCCACTGCCGCACTTGAAAGTCTGTCCTGGTTAAACGGGGAAAGGAATTCAGCAAAAAACCACAGGCTGTATGTTGCCAGTCAGTCAGTATACAAATAATGATGTATGTACACAGCGTGGTTCTCTACATAAGCGGTGAAAGCGTTTGTAGCGGCATACAAGTAAGGCTGGGAAAGCTGTTAGGAAATGCAGGCACTTGGGAGGGAAAGTTAAATGTAGAGTCAGTAAGGCTGGGGACAGTGACATCTGACCGCTTGGTGATGGTCCAGCCAAGGGGAGCTGAATTAACCGTCTCGATGCGCTAAAGGACATACACGGTTTGATTCAGCACTTTGAAAGAAACACCACTGCCTATTTCATCCGTAGCTAGGAAGCCTGGTGGCTTTTGAATACTTTAACTGCACCAAACAATTGACAGGAGGACCGTTGCAAGCGTTGACCATGAATTTGTCGGAGCCGCCTTGCCAGGCAGCGTTTCGGAGCGGCGGGGAGCCCTCTGCCCCGGGGGAACGGCTCTGCCAGACCGGCAGCAACCTGGGGTCACATCACGGAGCACCCGGCCAAGGAGGAGCTGACAGCTGGCATCCCGGCAGCACCAAACCAAATAGTTCAACGCGAGTCGTCTTGTCAAACGATTTGGCGTAGTCTTCCGATGCAATCATAAGCTTTGGTTGATGGAAGTGTGTGGCCCAGTAGACTCCTAGTTTTGAAGGGTTTTGACTGAGTCCCTCTGGCTATTCCTCCGGGAGAGGTGGTGTTATCCATAGGAAAGGAAGGTCCTAAGGGGCCCGGGGCTCATGGCCCAGGACCGTTTGGAGATGAGCTGTCTGCACGGTGGGCTGGCTGGCTCTACAGGGGCTGGGCGGGCGAGCATCACCTGGGCAGGGGCAGCGAGGTATCACCGAGCCCACTGCCCTCGTGCGCACGTGCAGTTCTCGTGTCCACGCTTCAAACCCTCCCTTGGCAAACTAGAAAAGGTTTGGGAGGGCGAGCCAAAGGAGGTGAAAGATGTGGAACAGATGCCTTGTAGGGTGATACCAGAGAAACATTCTGCAGTGAATGGTCTCCATGAGAAGAGTAAGGGTGGCTTGATCACAGCCTGCATAGGAGATGGTTGCTGATAGCAGACAGCTCTTTAATCTAATAGAGAAAGACATAATGAGATCCAGTGCTTGGAAGCTGAAGCCAGGCAAATTCAGACTAGAAACAAGGTGGAAATTTTTTAACAGTGAGGATAATTAACTGTAGGAACAATTTACCAAGGAATGCATCGGATTCTCCAACTGCTGAAGTATTCAAATGAAGAGTCTGCATATCTTTCAAAAGATAAGCTGTACTTCAAGCAGCCACCGTTGGCTCAATGCAGAACGAGTAGGCAGGGGGTCTTAGGCCAGCAGTGTAGGGAACCCAACCAGAGGATCATCATCATCTGTTCCCTCTAGCTGTAAAATGCTGGATTTCTAAATTTGGGAAATGGGTGAACAGAGAAGTGGCGAGGACGTGGGATGTGGGTTGGGGGCTCGCGTCACCAGAACCAGGTCTGTCCCTGCAGAGGGATGCCGGGCAGCGGGCGGGTGACGTTGGATGTCCTGACCCGGGCTGGGCTCTGAGCACCGCACGTCGCCACAAACTCTGAAGCGCAGCGGCCGCGCTGGTCTGCGCTGCGGGAAGCCCTCCAGGCTGCTGCCGCCTCCCTTTCCATTTTTAATGGCCTTCTTATCAGCAGAGAGCAATGGCCAGATGCTGAAAATAAGGTTTTCCCTGTAGGTTCAAAGCCCCCCTCTGGTAGGCTGCTTCGACGGGGCTGGGAGGAGGACCGGGAGCTGCGGCGCTGCAAGACGGGGCATGTCGGCAGCCTGCCTGTTTGTTGGAAGCTATCAGGACTCTCGGTTCCCCGGAGCTGCCCATACACGCTAGAGCCGTGAGCCGATCTCGGCTGTTTTCTCACAGGCAGCCCCTCGCCACGCCGGCCAGCTGGTAACTGATGGATAATTAGTATTTTTCTCAAGTCGGGTTTGCGGCGCATCGGTGCTCCCTCCCCTCTAAAACGCTACCGCGCGTGCCAGAGCCAGCAGAAGCGTTAATAGGGTCTTTGGCCTCCCACGGCCCGGTTGCAAAAGGACGAGGGGGCTCGAGCCCCCCCTGGTGCAGGGCAGCTGCCCGGGCTCGTGCAGAGCCCCTGGAGCTGGGGGGAGACGGGCAAACCCCCGGGCTAAGCAGGCGGGGGGTCCCCTAACCCGGGGACGGGCACGGGGGGGGTCCGGGTCACATCCAGGGTCTCGCCTGCTGCTTTGGGGAGCAAACAGCCTGCCATGGAAAGGCTGGAGAGGTTCAAAGCCGAGGTGAGATGCTCCTGCTGCGGTGGATGGCTGTCCAGCAGTTCACCCACAGCAAACCGGTCTGCGCCCCAGCGCTCGGCCAGTGGGACGCTGCCGTGCTGAACTGGTTCCAGTCGCTCCGTAGATCTTGCAGCTGGAGCGTGGGCACTGGGGGAGCTGAAACGGTTTGTCTGATGCTAACTGAATGAGGAGGATGGAAAGAATTGGTGTGGCAGGGGGTAGGTTCTCCCTTGCTGGTGGCTCTCTGAAGCTTGTTAGGGTAGAGGCAGTTGTAAAGAGGAGGGAAAAGCCTTCTGGAGCATCTATAGAAAACAAGCCCCCTCTCACGCTCTCCCTGACACCTTACCATATTTTAGGGAGGTACCTGTCCAACAGCAGCAGCCTGCACTGAGCAGGGGCAGGCACTCTACCTCTGAGCCGCAAACATCTTTGTTTTTATCCAAGTAGCTGGGCAGAAGAGCGTGGATATTTTGGCATGCCAGAAGTAGGAAAGCAGCCTCGGCATCAGCCCGCTCCAAAGCCCATTGAAGCCGGCCCACCGGAGGCTTTCCACCAGCTTTCACAGGGCGTGGATGAGGCTCCAGGAGCTCCAGACACAATGGAATTAAGAAAAAAGGCAAAGGAATTCGGTGTGCAATGTTCCAACACGATCCCACTATCAGCTCCACTATCTCGAACGTGTATGGTATGCACAGGTCAAGGGAACGACTTACTGGCAACTGCTGCTCCAGCGGGAAGGCAACGCTCTCCTGCAGGGACTGCTGCGGAGGTGGGAGAGGACGCGCCGGGGAAATGAGGTTGCTCTGGCCAGCTCCTCTACGCTGGGATCTGAAACACACAGGGGAGGTGGGAACTGAGGGACCCGCTGGAGGAACGGGGATAATAAATAGGCTGCAGAAAGAAACGCACGTCCGTGCTCTGGCCCAGCACTGGCCTCGGGCAGCGGCTCCCGCAGAGCCCCGGGGAGCGCGGCGGCTGCGTCCCGGTGCGGCAGCCAGCAGCGCTCACCGCCCCGGCCGAGTCCTCTGCACCGCTGGCAGCAGAAGGTTTTACCACGCGGGGCCGCGTCCCGCGCCACGAGAAGCGTGGCTGAAAGCCGTCCTGGGAGCCCCGACCTCCGGCACCTAAAGGAGAGGGGGAGAGAGATGCTGGGTGGGCCCTCGGTAAATAAACCACGTTCTCTGGCCGTGCCCACACCAGGCGGTGGCTGTAGGAAAGCAGGAGGAGCAGCTCGCTCCTGCTCGGCACAGCCTGCCCGGGACGCTGCGAGAGGCGGTGGTCTTCCCCCCCCCCCCCCCGCCCAAGTCCAGGTCTTGCTGCTCTGTTTTTTGCGTTTCGTTTCCAGCAGTGAATCCCAAGCCCAAGTCAGCCTTTTCTTCCCTCCCCTCCCCGCTTGCTCCCTGTATCCAGTCTGGATAATGCAGCATGAAATAACTGCCTCGCTGGATTTTTGGCTTCCTTTTTGGATGAAGGGGAACCCCAGCGCTGGGTTGGTCAGGGGACCCGAGTGTCCAGACACACAGAAGGAGTCAGACTTACTAGAAAAGATTAAAACAACGCCCGAGCGTGCCAGCGCCGGCTGGTTGAGCAGTGACTAAGAACGGCTGTGATCCTGGTTGGCAGTTATCTTAAGGATGTGCACACCGGGGAAGGACGGGAGAGGACTCCTTTGGGGGTGAACCAAGGGGTTTTAATCATCAGCAGCGGCACGATAATGAAGGTAGAAGAACGCAGGCTGGAGCCAACACAGCCTGTCCATGCTGGTCTGCTGCCCCGAGGCATCGCCAGTGGTCCAGCGCTCGTGGGGGGGGGGACCTGCGGGTGACGGGGGTCCCCTGCAGATGCTGATGGCCAGGGGGGGACCAGAGGGGCTCTACCAGGTGCCTTGAGAACCCCCCCATCCCGGGCACGGCCAGCGGTGGCCCCGGCCATCGCCCCGATGCCTCGCCACCGTGGTGCAGGGACGGCAGACACGGGGAGGCAGACGGGGCATCCCGTCCGGCCGTCCCCGGGCAGCATCTCTGCTGCCCAGCCCACCCGTGTGCCTCGGGCACCGGTGACGCGCTGGACATATTTGAACCCAGCTCATAGTACAACAAAGTAGCTTTGGGCGGAATTTCCAGCGCGGTGAGAAGTTATACAGGCCGGTGATTAAAAAACGGTTATTAAAAAAATTAGAGAGAAAAAATTAGCTCTGTAGTCGGCACGTCTTCCAGGATCTGTCGTAACAGATTCGTCCGAGCCGGTTAACGGTATTTGCGGTTTGCAAGATGCTACATGTCTGAGTAAGATGACAGACACATTATTATCACCTCTCCGCTGCGATCTGTCTGAACCTGTCCCAGGATGCAGCTCCGCAGCTGCTTGCTGGGGAGCGCAAGGAAATTAGCAGCCGGAGGCAGCACTTTTCTTCTCTCTCTCTTGCCAGGCTAGTGGCTTCATTGGGATCCATTGACTGCAGTCCTGGACACGTCTTGAGTAGAGCTAATGAGGAGACTGGAATGTAGAAGAGGAGGAGGAGGAGGAGGTGGCTGGTAGGGAGGAGGGGGGAGGATTTGTGGAAAAAGTAATTGTTGAGCAAATCATTTCCTTCAAGAGAGAAGGGAGGACTTGGCTGCAGCCCTCCCGAAGCAGGCAAGTCTAGACGCTTCAGTGTGAACAGTTGAAGATAAATAAGATTTTATCAGCTCCGAATCTGTTGGGACACATCCTCCTAGCGGTTCTGCTGCCCAGGGAGGGCTGGGGGGAGATGGACTTGGCCAGTAGGTCTTTCCACGCAGAAGCCTCAGGTTATTTTTTGTGCGAGGCTGTCGGCATCCATGGGGAAAAACACCTCTCCCCGCTCTCGCCTCCGGCGCAGGAGAAGTAACTTATGGGCCTGAGCAGCGCGGTGGCCTCTTCCAGAGCGGGTCCTGGGTACTCGCTCAGGGTGAGCAGCGGCGGCTGCTGAGACTTCATTTCAATGCCGCTTCGCAGCTGCAGCCCTCTCAGTCGCCATGAATCGTCGTGGGGCGTTAGCTTCTTTGGATCTCGTGGCGTGTAAAACATTTCCTTGGGTACAGCGGGCAGCAGTACCAGGACAACCTTGGCAAACCCCCGCCGGGGCCGGTTGCACCACGGGGCTCTGCCGGGCTTCCCTCCCGTCACGTTCGGCGTCGGTGCAGCGTGGTCTCCGTCTCGCCCAAGAAGTAGCCGCGTTTCAAACACAGAGGTGAAAGAAACCCCATCTAAAGATGCTTTGGGGTACCAAGTCCCTAGGGAACCTGAGGTTAATGCTGACGTACTGCTAGCGCTTAAATAATTTGGCTTTTCCAGTTTTTCCCAGTGCTCTGCACTCACACTGCAGGACAGGTGACCGTAACAGGGGAGGGACAGCGATGGAGATGGCATTATACTTTCAGCCCAGCAGATGAGGGCTGACATCAAAAGCTGCGCGACTACAGAAAAAATCCAGAGGAATATGGGTTCTGCGGGTTTACGTAAGCTTCAGGTAGATTGCTCAGTGCTATTACTGCTGTTTGCTGTTTATACCGTACCAGCACCCACAAGCCACACTGACACGTGAACCTGTTGTGCTCTGCAAACGCACAATAGCAGGCACACTCTGACGTTCTCTGTGAACAGAGATGGCCTTAGTAATAACATAACCGGGGAGGCAGACACTAACGGTCCAAAGGGTAGAGCAGGAACCGAAAACAAATGCAGGAGGTGCCCGGGGCAGAACGTACCTGAGCTCTTCTGTAGATGTGAAAGAAATCTGGGGGCTGAGGTCTGGACGAGCTGACACACCAGCGCCGGGAAAGTGTTCGGGTGGCCTGAGATGCTGTTCCCGCGCCCGGGAGCAGCAGCGAGTTGGCGGCAGCGTGAGCGATGTGAGCTTTGGCTGTGACCCAGCTGCCACGTGTGGCCGGTTTCAAGAGGTCAGCTTGTCCAAATGCTGCGGACCGGGAAGGATACGAGCCAGCAGCCCGAGGTCCACCCCCAGTGCAGGTGACAGAAATGGGGCCATGGCAAAAGAAGAGTACCAAGCCGTGGGGCGGCTGCGCTAACCTGTGCGATTAAGTACTGGCATTTTGGACGCCCGGGTTCCACTTTGCAACTGGCTTGTCTTGCACTTGAGGAAAGCACGGTGCCTTTGTGCTCTCTGGGAGCTGTGTGTGCACACTTCAGCTGTGCCTTGTTAAGTAAATCAGAGTATGCAGCACAGCTGCACATGTGGCAGGTTATTAGCAAATACAGAGAACCACGTAGCAGCAGCAGCTGCTATTCTGCTCAGCACTCTGCTTGGCACCCGAGCAAGACATGCATTTTGCTGTCCCCTATGGAGACCGCACATCGCCGAGGGCTCTTCCTGGCTGAAAACACAGCTGGGGCTGTAGAGCCTCCTGGCATCCTAAAAACATAGTGCTCCTTTGCCCCGTGGCCGTGAACAGGCTGGGTCTGCGAGACCGGGAGCGCTTTGCCCCAGCAGCGGCTGGCGACGCGGCTGCAGGATGGCCGTACGCTGCGAGGAGCTGGGAGCGCGGCCGCATGGGGCACAGCCCTGACTTTTCTTGCCCAGAGTTATCAGCATGGAGTTCCTTAAAAGAATAGTTTGTTATTGTGGAAGGATCTTTGAAGGCAATCCTGGAGCTGTTAAGACATGATAAGGTTATCAGTGGAGGCATGCCTGTGCTGAGCGGCAGCCTTTCTCCCTGCGGGGCAATCGCTCTGCTATTTAAGAGAGATTTATCCATGTCATAACATGGTATAATGAGAGAATTTGTTACCAAAGAACTTGCCATATAATGCACCTCTGCTCTTCCAGAGCAGTTATATTTCCCAGGCATGTTGAGGACTGCCCGGGAATGTCTACATGAAAGGATCCTTTGACAGGAGTTGTCAGTATTTTAACACCTGGCAAGGAAGAGCCCCCCTCCAAATAACCCTTGTTTTGCCACGTTGTCTCCTCAAAACGAGGGCGTTAAACCCCCATCGCACTGTGGGCGAGCAGGTTATGCGGGCCACGGCCGCACGAGAGCTTCCTCCTCCAGCCGGGCAGAAGGGAGTAAGTGCGTTCCAAGCGGAGCCCGTGCTTCCAGCTTAGGCACGATCCCTGCTGTGCAGGAGGTGCAGGATCGCACCCAGGAAGCTAACCTGGCTGTAGAGTCGAGGCGCAGTCGGTGTCAGCAGGGTCCAGTGCAAAACTGGGGGACTGCAGTGGAAGGTGGCGTTCCTGAGCATCCTCTCTCTCCGGGCAAGTCCACATGCCTCCGATACTGCGAATTAATTCTTCTGCCAGATTCAGCTTCATGTTACACCTCCCGATCACACCCTCTAATGACCAGAGCTTCTTCCTGCTCTCTCTAGCCCGAAGCAGGCTCTGACCCCCCGGGACACATCCACTGCCAGCCCGCTGGCTTCCCTCTCTGGGAGCTGGTACCTGCTGCCGGCCGAGCATCGGTCCAAGGCATCCTCGCAACGCCAGAGCTGCTGCAGTTTGCCTTGGCAGAAGCCCCTCCCCTGTATATCTCCCCCGAACTTCCCTAGAAATACCACCTGAACGTGGTTTGTCTCGTTTGCCCCTTTAGCAGTCCACGGGCTGGGGGGGGGCTCGCTCGCCTACGGAAAGGGCAGCGGGATGGGGAAGCACAGATCCCTTCTGCAAACCCGCCTGATGCGTGGGGTGCACCGGACCGGGCCGACGGCAGCGGGAAGACGAGGGCTGAGCCATCCCCGTCAGCCCCCTAAATGCCCTACCAGTCCTGTGCGAGCGGCTGGCTTGCTGCCCAGCCCTGCTGCCCGCCTGCTTCGGGAAGCCCTGGCTCAGAAAACAGCCCCGCCACCGGGAAAGCAGAGCGGCGGCGGGAGCCTCGCTACCCTCAGCACACCTGTATTTGGATGGCTCAGGACAAGCTTTAACATCCCCACAAGTACCCTGCACGGTGGTATTGTTTTGGCATCAGGCGTGGTGTTGTGGGGATGAGATAAAATACTTTGAGCAGGAACATGCCCCGCCATGCAGGGACTGGCTCCTCTCTGTGCGGCAGGGGTGGGCTCTTGTATAGCAAACACATTCTTTGCGAGATGGAAAACAGCATGGCACTGCTGAGGTGGAAGGGAATTGCACATCCCCGCACCTGGGAGCCGAGACACGCGTTTACTGGAAGGCGAAGGACAGGCTCTGCCTTCCCCACCCCTCTTCTGGAAGCGGCGTGCAGCCTCCTCCAGCCCCTGCCTCGCTCCAGACGGTCGCTCGTGGTCGGGCTGGACCCAGACCCGGCGCTGGCTCCCGGCCCCGAGCAGAGATGCGCGGACACCGTGGCCGAGGGGCTCTGCCGCGCTGCGAGCAGGGCTGGCTCGCAGGCACGCCGCTTTCTCCAGGCTGCCGTTGCCTTCCCGTTTTCAGGTGCCACCAGGAGCTTCCCCCGTGCTGAGCAGGTCCGCCGTCCTCGCGAGGGGATTTTTGCCTCGCTCCTAACCGAGCGAATCCCGTTGGGCCATCCCGGGGAGCGTTTTAGTGGTCTTGAACCGTTTTCTATTAACAAGCGACTCCGGGAGCCGCCTCCAGCTGCCCGCAGAGCATCCTCCTCCCACGGCCAGCCTGGGCGAGCGGTCCCCGCAACGTCCCCTCTGTGAGCCACCGCTGTCACCGCGAGCAGCTGCAAAGGATCGAGTTGTGGTCGGGACAAACCCGCTCTGTGTCGCACGCGTTAGTCAGAATTAAACTCCGAGGTCTTGCATAATTAGCTGTGATTCCGTCCACGACGTTAAGCACGATTTCCTTAGGCTGTGGTGCGTCGGTGCCCTCGGTGCTCCCAGCCCTCGGCTCGGCCGGGAGCTGCGTGTGCTAACAGGTACAGGATGGTAACGCTTCCCAAATGGGCCGAGTGATGTACAAACGAGGGTTTATGCTGATTTTCAGCAAGATTTCCTCTAAGTCACCATGTAGCGGGTGCTCCCGCTTTGCCAGAGCACTTAGGCTAGCTGAGAAACCCTTCCTACAGCGCCCGGCCCTGGACCCAGTAGGTGGTTGTATCTAGTTTATGTGGAAAGCGGATACGAGGTAGCGTGGGCGAATTTGGTCACATTTAAATATTTCCATGGGAAAAACAAATACCGAGCCTAGAGAATAAACAGTTACCGCAAAGACAGGCTGCATTTCCTCCGGTCGCCGTCCCCTGCAACGCGCTGGGAATGTGCGATAGCAGTTCGCAACGCCGCAATCCGTCACGGAGCAGCCGCGGAGCCCGGGCGCCGCTGGGGCGATTCGCTCCGCCGGTACACGGAGCCGCTTTGCGCTGGCATAGTCCCTCCAGGGTGGCTGCAACACGATAGGCGGTAATTGGTTTTATAACGAGCCATTATTTTAATTTGCTGCTTTACTGCCGCGTTCGCCTTTCGCTTGGAGTGGTGAGGAAGCAGCAGGCGGGTGGACGAGAGGAGCCGAGGGAACAGAAACGCTTGTTTCGGCGCAGGCGGGAGCGTCGGCCGGGGCTTTTAGGGAAGGGAACGCTGCTTTTACGCCGCCGCAGCGGAGGAAGGCGAGGGCAAGCAGGGGAGCATCCGCCGCCCCGTCGGGCTCAGTGACATTCACCCGATGGGCGTCTCTTCTTTTCCAGTACTCCCCCCTGCTGAAGAAACTCTACTGTCAGATCGCAAAAACATGTCCCATCCAGATCAAGGTGTCCACCCCGCCGCCGCCGGGCACCATCATCCGGGCCATGCCCGTTTACAAGAAGGCAGAGCACGTCACCGAAGTGGTGAAACGCTGCCCCAACCACGAGCTCGGCCGCGACTTCAACGACGGTGAGTGCTGCTCTCCGGCCCCCCCGGCGTGCACGGGACGAGCATCCCGGTCGGCCCCGTCCTCTAACGCGGCGGTTTTGCCTCGCAGGCCAGTCGGCCCCAGCCAGCCACCTCATCCGGGTGGAAGGCAACAACCTCTCCCAGTACGTGGACGACCCTGTGACGGGAAGGCAGAGCGTGATGGTGCCCTACGAGCCCCCGCAGGTACCCGGCTGTTCCCGGGGCTGGTGGTGGTGGTGGTGGGGGGGAGGACCAGCCTCTGCCTCTAGCTGGGTTTCCGCTGGTGCTGAGGGTGAACCCGCTGGTGCTGAGGGCTGCTTGGTAGGAGACAAAGGGCAGGAGCATCCCGCTCACCCTGGCACATCTAAGGCCACCCCCTGCTCGCTCCCCGCACCGGTGGCGGCTGCGTTCCAGCACGTGCGGCTCCCAGCCCTGTGAAGCATCCCTGAGCATCCCGTTCCTGGGAAGCGGGGTGCAAAGGGAGATCCCCTCCGGTCCTGCCCCGGGGGAACCCCAGGGCCCCCACAGTCCTCCTGCAAACCCCTTTTCCCGGCTGGGATCGTCCCCACGCCACCCTTCCCTGGTGCTCCCCTGCTCGCCCTGCCAAGGCGCCAGCCCAGCCTGCCTCCCCTCCTCTTCGCTCCCCGGGGGGGGGGGGGGCCCAGCCTGCCTTCCCCCCCCGCCGTGACTCCCCGCTCAGCGCCTGCTCTCCCCTCCCGGGCAGGTGGGGACCGAGTTCACCACCATCCTGTACAACTTCATGTGCAACAGCAGCTGCGTGGGAGGAATGAACAGGAGGCCCATCCTCATCATCATCACCCTGGAGACGAGAGAGTGAGTGGCTGTCGGAGCAGGGACGGGCATCGCTCCCCGCTGCGGGAGGGCTGGGGACCCTCGGGAAGGAATCCTCCCCTGCAGGGAGCTCCCCCCGGGGGAAGGGGACATGGCAGCCCCCCCCAGCCCCAGCCCCAGCCCGTGGCTTTGTTGGCCGGCTAGGAAAAGAGCCGGCACGGAGGGACCAGGGATCCAGCCCAGCGTTGGCTTTGCCCCCTGCAGCTGGAGCCTTCCTCTGCCCCAGGAGCTCCTCTTCCCCCGGGAGACCGCTGCTGAGGGGCTCCCTGCACTCAGTACCTTGGGGGCTCGATTGCTTCCCAAGCAATCCATGCGTACGGAGGGACGGGAAGGCACTCGGCTGGTCTGGTTTCTGCGCTGGACCGAGCCGCGATGCACTTCCCAAGCAGAAACAGGGTCACCGATTTCTCTCTCCTCCCAGCGGCCAAGTCCTGGGAAGGAGATCGTTCGAGGGACGGATCTGTGCCTGTCCCGGCAGAGACCGCAAAGCTGATGAAGACCATTACCGAGAGCAACAAGCCCTGAATGAGAGCGCGGCTAAAAACGGCAACGCCAACAAACGCAGTGAGTCCCCTTGCCGGGAGAGGGAGGGGGGCTCGGGGCACTGCTCCGCCGCAGCCCCAGGCTCCCGGCCAGCACCTGCCCCCCCCCTCGCCGCTCAAAGCTGCGCGGATGCTTCTGCCTCAGCCCCTTTGCCATCGCACCCAAAATCACTGCGCTCCAGAAGGTTGGGCTCAAATCCCCATCCAGGCGTGATGCTTTGACTAAATCTAAAGTCTCGCAAACAGGACCCGCTCCTTTTCCCGCCAGAGCGCAAAGCTGTTTGAGCAGGGCTTTCGTGTCCAGATATATTTACTCTTTGTTGTTATTACCAATAAAGGGACATCACCAATGCCAGAGCCCAGGGGAACAGCTAGCATCCTGCGTGGCTTGAGCTTAAATCCTGCAAGGAGCCATGGTGCTCCCAGCCGTGTCCTGCCCTCCCGAGGACAGCACGGTGACCCTCTTCCCCTCTCTCTCCTTTCCAGCATTCAAGCAGAGCCCCCAGGGCATCCCAGCACTGGGGACCGGCATTAAGAAACGGAGGCACGGGGAAGAGGAGATGTATTACGTGCCTGTAAGTGTTGGTGAGCTGCACTGGTTGAGAGCTGGGCTCGCGACGGCGGTGGCATCGTGCCCTCTGCGAGAAACACCCTGGGGAGGCGATGGTGGGCAGGATGGGGCCACACGGTCTGCTGCAGGGCAGCGGGCATGGGGGCTGAGCAGAGACCTCGAGAACAGGAGCAAAAGCATCTGTGGATGCACGTGTCCAAGGCAGCCCTGGCCACAGGGACACTGCACCTTGCGTGGCTGGGTGGAAAAAAAGGGGCCACGAGGAAGGTGGCCAGGTGGGACGGGAACGAAGCGAAGCCCTGGGCTTCTTGTTCCCTTTGTCCAGGTGCGAGGCCGGGAGAATTTCGAGATCCTGATGAAGATAAAGGAGAGCCTGGAGCTGGTGGAGCTGGTCCCGCAGCAGCTGGTTGACTCCTACCGGCAGCAGCAGCAGCAGCTCCTGCAGAGGCAGTAAGTACCGCCGCAGCCCCCCAAAAGCCGGCAGCAGGGAGAGGCAGGGGACCCCTCGAGCAGCCCCAGTCTGGGGCTGGCCCGCTGGCTCACAGCACGTCTGCCGAACGCCTGGTACGTGGCAAAGGCTGCAACCGCTACAGAGCCGCAACGGGCGCACAGCGGCATCTCCGTGCCGCAGCCCGCATCGGTGCGGCTGCCCCAAGCCTCCGCAGGGAATTCTGGTCGGCCGGAGGGGAGCTCTGGGACGGAGCGGGGGGCATCTCCATCCCACCCGCTGCAGGCTGACCGGCCGCTTGGTTTCCCCGAGCAGGAGTCAGCTGCAGACGCCTTCCTCCTACGGTCCCGTCCTTTCACCCATGAACAAAGTTCACGGCGGAGGACTCAACAAGCTGCCCTCCGTCAACCAGCTGGTAGGGCAGCCAGCGCAGCACAGCTCCGGCTCCGCGCCCAGCCTGGGGCCGATGGGTAAGGTCCTCGCCTCGGCGGGTGCTGAGCGCCGGCAGCCGCGGACGGAGCGGGCGGGCAGCAGCCGGTGCCGGCCGGGGCTCTCCCTGCCCGTCGGACCGTGGGGTCCCCGCCGAGGGAGCGGGTGGTTATCGGGGTCGGGGTGACGTCTAACGGATCTGTTTGTTGCGTTGGCATGGCCGCCGCCTAGGACCCGGGATGCTAAACAGTCACCCCATGCAACCCAACGGAGAAATGAATGGGGGCCACTCGTCCCAGTCCATGGTCTCCGGATCACACTGCACCCCCCCTCCGCCCTACAACCCCGATCCCAGCCTCGTCAGGTAGGGAAGGCGTCCGATGCCCTGTCTGTCTTGTCCTCTGACGTTTCTTGCTGTTGTCCCTCACTCTAACCTTCAGATCTGTCTAGCAACTGGTCAACTGGCCACTGGCCCCAACTGAGAAATCACTGCTCACGAAATCACATAGGCCATTCCTCCCATCTCGGAACCCGAAGCCCAGCTACCCACCAGTTAGAAACCTCTATTGCCCTCGTATACCTCTACCTGGGTAATCCAACCCTGCCTAATTAGCAGTTAAATGCATCCCAACGAGAGTCTTTTCCTGCATGTCAAACCGGCACGTAGCTTTGTGAACTGCCCCCTTCCCCTTCCTCACCAGCAATGCCCGGAAACGGGTCCACGTGGCTTATTTCCATCAGGAACACGTTAACAGGTCTGCAGCCACTTCTTAACGTTTCAGTCTTCAAAAAGACCGCAGGCGTTTCGACAGAGACCCTACCGACGTCAGGGAGGCTGTACGTGCAGCCTCGCTAGAGGTGCATCGCTGCAGCCCAGCGCGATGTGCAAAATACCCCCGCACCACCAGCCGGCACGCTGCGGAGACCGCTGCCCAGACCGAGGCATGCCCCCCCGTCTCCCTCCCCCCGGCAGCTCGAGCTCCCGTGGGTTATTCCCAGAAAGTTACCGAGCTGAAACCTCTGACGATCAGGAGAAAAAAAAAACAAAACAAACCAAAACCCATAGTGTTAGGAACGAGCGTAGTCCCAAAGTGCTTCACTTTGGCGTTAGCGGCAACGGCGGTCACGCTCGGGAGGGCAACAGCCACAGGCAGAAAGGCTGACGGAGCAGTCGGAGCCCCCCGGCACGAGCTCTCGCCCACCCCCGTGCCTGCCACGGTCCTCTGGGCTGCGGGAGCTTTGCCGAGGCCGGAGGCAGCAGGAGCCCCCACCGCAGCCTTTTCGGTGGCCTGAAACACGGTTTGCCGCTACAGCGATGCTTGCGAGCACAGCTTTTATTCGTGAGAAGTTAATGGCACTGTATTTTCCAAATTTTTTCTGCAGTTTTTTAACAGGATTGGGGTGTCCAAACTGCATCGACTATTTCACCTCACAAGGGTTACAGAATATTTACCACCTGCAGAACCTATCCATAGAGGTAAATGCTTTGGGAAGATCTGTTCTTACCACTTGTTTCTGTCAGCTGTTGATCTGAAAAGCAAGGACAAAACCGTTTTAAAAGGAAAGGGAAAACTGTGCACCCACCTGTCACACAGAATATATGCTCCCCAGGATTTATGCCTTCCATTTACGCATCCTCTCTGGTCCTTCGGATTTAGCCGTAGCTCAGTCATCGGTAGCAACCACGATAGCCTCAGTCGGTTCTTCCAGACTGTCGGAAACAAAAGAGCTAAAAAGATCCCCAGAGCGGGCCACAGGTAGATTTTCCACCTAGCAAACACAGAAAAAATGGCTGAGGTGCTCAGCAAAGTAACCCAAAACCCACAGAGCCAGCGGGAACACCTCCGCCGCGGTTCAGCGAGTTTTAAACCTGATCTTATGTCTTCCCCTGTTAATCTTTAAGACAAAAGAAGCTGAAATAAAGGAGTCAAGCCCGGGGCATTTGTATTAAGGGAACCCTGGCATGAAACAGCCCAGGTCAGGCAAAAGCTGGCCTGAAAGACGGTGGAGGGGATGCTGGAAGTACCTGAGCTTGCACGGAGCGTCGGCCCTCCGCTGCTGCTGTTCTCGGTTAAAGCGCAGTCTCTTGGTGACGATAGTGAGGGTGGCACCGAAGCAGGGGCTTCCCCAGCCCGTCAGGGTAATGAGAAAAAGGGAGACAAAAAAAGAAAAAAAAAATCCTAAGCCCTTTGAGTCATAGCAAGCCCTGTAAATCCCAGAGCTGGTGTTTTGGCCGAGACAAAGCTCCCGCCCCGATCCCGTTTTGCCCCCAGGCAGTTGGTAGTAGCTGTCGTCCACCCGGCAGCTACGACAAAACGCGCGACCACGCTTTGGTGACGCAGCTGTTGGAGACAGGATGATTTTTCATTGGTAGCTGGGGCCAGTTGCGTAACCTTAGCCTGGTTTTGGACCGTTTTTCTGAACTAACTCCGTGGCCGTCTGTAAGCTGTCAAAGGAAACGTTTGGTATGGCCAAAACTCGTATCAGATCGCTGAGCTGTGTGTCCGAGTCGGCATTTGTAATTACTAATTGCATACTCGCTGTCTTCTCTAGTTAACACTCACGTGAGTCTCTGTGTTTGGCATTAACGTGGCCCTCTGGCAGCTCTCTGCTACGACGGTGTTCCTTCTGGTGCAGCCCCCCCCCAGCCCTGAGGTTTTCGACCTCATTTGGCTTTACCACCACAGCCCATAGCGTCGTAACAGCCTGCTATCGCCCGTGTCGGCGCGTTAGCACATGATGCTGGCCCCCAGGGGCAGATGCTGCTCCAGCCTCCTGGGCCAGGACCGGAGGAGAAGCCAGCCTGGCTGACGGCTCCTCGCCCAGGTGGACAGACAGCAGGACGCTTCGCACGCTGCCCCTGCGACCCAAAGGGGAAAGGTCCCTTCCCTCCCAGTTTCACATCGGTTTGATGTGAACCCACCCCCCCCAAAAAAAAAGAAAAAAAAAAATATAATTTTCAAACCTGCAAAGCTGTGCTTGAGTAACTGGTCAACTGGCCGTTGGTTACGAATGAGAAATCGCCCGTGGCGGATGCACCCGTGGGCTTGGCGTCGTGACCCTGGGGAGGTCCAGCCCTGCCACCGCTGGGTGCTCGGGCATCGTGCCCGCGTGCCCCCCCCCAAAGCCTGGGGCTCGCTCCCACCGGCACAGTCGCATCTCCGCCGGCTATGCCTCAGCGGTGTTGTTCTTCCAGGATCTCGGAGCACTGAAGATCCCGGAGCAGTACAGGATGATCATCTGGAGAGGTTTGCAGGAGCTCAAACAGAGCCACGACTATGGGGCGCAGCAGCTCATCCGCTCCAGCAGCAACGCTTCCACCATCTCCATCGGCAGCTCGGGCGAGCTGCAGCGGCAGCGCGTGATGGAGGCCGTGCACTTTCGCGTGCGCCACACCATCACCATCCCCAACCGCGGCGGGGCCGACGAGTGGGCAGACTTTGGGTTCGACCTCCCGGACTGCAAATCTCGCAAACAGTCCATAAAGGAAGAATTCACGGAGGGAGAGATCAACTGAGGGTCTCCAAGAAGGCCGTAGCAAGAGACCCGGTGGGGGGGGAAATGAAACTCCCACCCCCCCCGTGACAAATATTTGCAGCCTTGGGCGTCTGGAAAAGTGTAATTTTGTTGTCCAGAGGGGACCTGCCAGCCGTGTGTGAATGCACAGCCCCGAGGCGTGCGGGAAGCTCCTGCCCCGGAGAGAAAACCGCGGTGGCTTCGGCAGAGGGGAAGAGGAGGGCGGCTGAGGCAGCTCGCCGAACGGAGCGCAGATTTTCTGCCTGCCCGCGGCAGGGGAGGCTCCTGCCGGTGCTTTACGCCATTTCGTGTTTTACTGGAGGATCCCCGCATCCGACAGATGCGGCGTAAAGACGGCACGTTTTTCTCTTGGCGAGACCAGCCTTCGTTACTAGCTTCCCTACCCCCCGTATTCTCCGTGGTATCCAAGCCTGACAGGTCTTTATCGTTGTAAAAAGGACTTAGCCCTTACCTGTTCCAGTTTCTGTACAGATACCTGCCCGTGACTGATGCAAAACAACACAATCCGCTTTCCTGACGGACTGCCAAAAAGTACCCCTGTCCTCCAGTTCTTTGTAGAGCAGAAAAGAACCTGTTTGTCAGTTCCCTATGTGTTCATGTACTTAAATATTTGTGTATATAAACAGAAGCGAATGTATATACAGTATACTCATTGTGCTGTAAGGAGAAAAAAAGATTTATTTTCATGTAAGCTATAAAAATTGATACTTACGCCTGAGACACTATAGTGTCAAGTAAATTAATTTCACGTTCTAGCACATAAACATGCAGAAAATCATGCCTCCAGCCTCACCTATTCAAAACTCAGCTTTTTTTCTCCTCTGAATCTCTTTCACACAGTTGCAGAGGAGGGGGCAAGCCAGTGAATTCTGCTGGGAAGTCAGAGGTCTGGATAATCCCTCCCTGCTCCATCGGGGGAGTTTTGCAGACAGGTTAGACCCAGCGAGCATGAACGTGGGCGGTGTAAATTTGGTCCGACTTTGGAGCAAGGAGATGGACTAGGTGACCACATGAGGTCTTTCCAGTTTTGTTTTCTGTTTCTGGTCCTTTTTGCCAGCCTTAATTTGTCTGTTGCTTCAGGCTGGAAAAAAACCTCAGCAGAAAGCAAGGACGTAAAGAGGCGTGTTCCCTCCCTCCGTCCCTCCCCTGCTAACGACTACACGTTTTGAAAGGCGACATCCCACAACAGGTCTCGGAGAGGCACGGCACAGAGGCTGCCGCTGTACGGAAGGAGGGAGGGCGGGAGGGCAGGGAGCTGCTTCATCTGCCCCCTCAACCTTGGGGTGCTCGAGATTTTGGGCAGCCCGAGGGATCCATGCAGAAACGACGCTGCCCGGCACGTTCCCGCTGCCGCGTCTCCTCCCCGCATTGCCTCTGCGATGGAGACCTCCAGACGGACGGAGCTAGGAGACCCTTCGCAAATCCCTGGACCCTCTGACCAGTAGAGCAAAAGAAGAAAGAGCTTGAGTCCTACCTATGACGTTCAGGGCTCTCCTCGGAGCTGCGCCTTCTCCTCCTTGCAGGCCAGGGTCTGTCCCCACTCGAAGGGAGGATCACGGGGAAAACAAATGTGAACCCTGTACGTGCCGCACCAGCAGCCACGGGGCCCAGGTGCTCCCTCCGCCGCCTCTGTCGTGGTGTCCCACCGCAGCTCCGAGCCTTCGGCGCGCAGGAGGCGGCCTCCTCTCCCTCCCATGCCGGTCTCTGCTCCGTTCTCCCACCCGGGCCGAGCCGCGGGTGCGAGCGTACTGTCCTGGAGGCCATTACGCCCCTCTACACTACCCCGATTAGGAACCTGACTCCTTTGGCATTGCTGAAATGTGAACCTGTGGCCTAAGATAACGGCGACTTAAAGCACTTTAATGCTTTAAAGGTTTTGAAACAATCATTCATGTTTTCAATGTTCACTAAGGCTTCTTCCGGCAGTATTAACTGATACACTCCAACCATGGTATGAATGGTATTTTTTGTAATGTTATCTTTGGAAAATGTGTTATTTTTATAGCTGTGGTTTCTCTTCCTTTTTTTTTTTTTTTTTTTTTTTTGTAAGACAATAAAAGCACATGTGGGAATTACAACATCTGGCAACTAAAGTCTCGCTTGCATTGTACAGAAAGCGTCCTCCTATACCAGCGTAAGGCTTAAAGCGTAAGACCTCGAAGGGCCTGAAGTTGCTTTGCTTCATCAAGCAACCACGAAGCTACAAAGAGACGCAGCTCTGCGCAGGAGCAGCAGCGGCTGCCAAAGCACGAGCGCTGTTAACAGGCCCTTTGCTCCTTACAGACATCAGGACAGCCGGCCTGACGGATCAGAGAGCTTTCCTCCGCAACTGGGGTTACCGTTTGCGGGGAGCATGCGAGAGCAGTCTGCTCCCCGTACGCAAGCGGCCCTACCCTGCCCTGAAAGAGCTCGGTGCTGCTTTCTGGTCCAAACGCTCCACTGAAGGAAGCATACATCCCGCAGAAGTCACGCCTGCATGGAGCCAGCCTTGAAACCCACCAAAACACAACGAAACCTGCTTGCTATTAATAAATTGCCATAGTGATTACAGAGAGGCAAATGCCTACCTCTTTATAGGTAAAACTTTTTTTTTTTTTCCCCCAATAAATGAATAGAAACTAGAGAATGAAATTGATAGCAATCTTTATCGTTAAGACATAGCTTTTCTGAGTTTGAAAAGTTACACCACTAAAACCAATTTCCAGGAGAGAATTGTCTTTAGTTATATATGTCAGCGCTATTTCTAGTTTTAGTAATACATATTCCATATGTAGGAATTGGAAATTGATTACACTAAAGAATCTTGCAAGAAGTGTCATTTATAAACTTACACTCATGGCAAGAACATTATTTTAATACAATAAAAAAAGCTTTCAAAAGATCTTGAAAACTGGCGTGTGAGAAACAGACAAGAATAGTCAAATCCATACATCTGCAATAAACTCAACACAAGAACAAAACGGTACAAAGAACCTGGTTTAAAAGCAGGCTTGCCTGTTGTTGAAGGCACTATCTTTTTCTGTGGTGTGTGTTCCAAACCTGCTGGACTGTAAAAAACCAAAAACAACCCCACCTTTAAAATACACAATTAGATGCCCTTCCTACACTCAAAGAACATGATTATTAGCTCAATTTTGCTACTAAAATGTTAACATACAACACTTGCACTTAAGCAAGGAAAACACCGGCCTCCAGACAGCTACCCAGCTGCTGCAGCGAGTAATCCAGACAACGCTCAGTCCCGGTGCTGAACAACCCGCCCAGCAGCCGCGTGTCCCAGTAACAGTCGTTGTACAGGGCCGCTGTGCAAATTCACAGATTGCATTCTGAGAAACCCTTTAATAATGCAGTGTTTATTACTGAAATGCCCAAGTGCGTTGCTCCTCTACAGAATAGCCTTAATTTATGGCCTTACTACGAAGTCTCTCGTCTCTGTAACAACAGGACAGTCAGGAGCCTCCCTCCCTGCTTTTTCATCTTTTCTCCCCACCCCCCAAGAAAATTAGATCATAACTTCTTTTCAAAAAGATTTAGAAAACCCAATAAAAACAACAACCAAAACAATAAATAGGAGGCCTAGAGGCGAGTTCAGCACAGAAGTCACATTCCTGCATATACTGAAGGGAAATGAGCATGGACCAGACAGATGCTCCCCTATTTTTCTGGAGCATTACGTCGTCTAGCTTGCGAAGCTGTCGAGAAAGCCACTCGCTCGCACTGTTCCCATCACGGCTGGTGGTGGTCTACACCACCTTACCACAGCCCGAGGAGTGTCAGTCTTCTCCCAGGAAAACAGAGCTCAGTAGCCAGCAGAGCTCTCCAGAAGGAAAAGCCATCTGGATGAAACCACCCAGAATTTCTCGAGGGCTTTGGCTGACATGCTAAGAAACACCTGCAGCCTCAGCACCAAGCGCTTCTCGTTCAAAAGTGCCTCTGTCTTCTGGGCATTCCCGGCGGAAACCACAAGTCTTATTTTAAGGTTACAGCAGAGACATCACTAGGTGGAAAGACCTCACTGTAGCACAGCTTAACGGTTATCCTTCACCTCTGAACACAGCAGCATGTGTCACATTATCTCAGTTTTGATTACAGACGAATCTATTGCTTCGCTCCGCAAGTCAACAGCGGATCCATTTCTCCAGGACTGTTCAGCAGCTGCAGCGACCTGAATTGTCCAGAGAAACTGCTCTTTGGTTATCACGGGGGGTTCCTTGCCTGCAGGGACAGGAACGAAGCGCTGGATGAAACCTATATTATCACCTGCTCTGCCTTTCGGCACATCGCCGCCCACCACGGCATCCCTCTTCAGCTCCTGGAGCTGGGGCCTCAGATTTTGAAAAGAGAGTTTCAGCCCCTTCTCCTTCCTGTCCTGTGACTAAAATCCTGTATTTTTGTCAATGCAGCCAGCAGAACAGAAATATTTTTATTCCTTCTGGGCAGCCAGGACTCTAGATGAGGGTGTCCTTGCTGTTAGAAACGGCTGCTTTCTTCACAAATGACAGTAAGGTCCAACGCAATTTTCCCTCCCCATTTTCATTTCTTCTCAGAACACAGTTTCAGATCAACACTCCATCCGTCACCCATCTCACTGACTCGAAAGTGAGAAAAGCAGCACATCCCCCAACGAAGCTGCGTCATTCACTTTCATTTACTGAAACAAGGTTAGTTGTTTGCACGTCCACCGAGCTATCAGCTCCTTCGGAGGCTGACCCACTCCACGCGTGTTTTTACCGAGCTGCACGCACTGTCGTGCTCAACATGCCTCCGCTGAGAACACCAGTGCTTGTCAGGGTGGCAGACCAGCCCGTGAAACCCCATGTTTGCTTACAGGGAGCTTGCTCATCACCTACACCGAATCTCACACCGAGTTTTCACACCTACTCATTTCTTTTTGGGGTTTCAGACACAAACACTAAATTGCAATTGCTATTGCAACAGCTTCCAAGGGAAGTTTTCGCTGAAAGCAAATCCAAAACAACACTAGCCATCAATGGAAGCTTTGTCCTACCTTTCAGGGTTCTCAGAAAGTGTCGGAAGAGTTCCCTGTGTGCATCTCTGTAGCGATCAGCTTGGGTCTGTGAATATATGGATACCGAAGTCCCGTGCTCCGTAATCCCCAGGGGATTCTGATTATCTACCCGCAACGTTCCTTGAGAACCGTGAACCTGCAGGGAAGGCAGCAAACAGGAAAGAGAACAACGTTTTTAAGTTATCGTGCTTTCACTCTTGAACACCTGGCTAGCGTATAGAAGCCCTGGTTTATAGAGCCAAGAAAAAAATGTAGCTTCTAAAATTAGCAGTTACAACTGACATACCCCCTTGGACGGATCAGACACGACAGAAAATACCAGGCACATGTTATAGGACAGTGGCTTCTGCTTATGTGATACCTCCTTTTTTTTTTTCTTTTCACCTGAGCAAAGCTCCTTGTCCTGGTTAATTTTCTTTCTAGTAGCTGCTATAGTGTTACGTTTTGGATTTAGGATGAGAAGAATGTTGATAACACACTGATGTTTTCAGTTGTTGCTAAGTAGTGTTTATACCAAGTCAAGGATTTTTCAGCTTCTCATGCCCAGCCAGCAAGAAGGCTGGAGGGGCACAAGGAGTTGGGAGGGGACACAGCCAGGGCAGCTGACCCAAACTGGCCAAAGGGCTATTCCATGCCATGTGACATCACACCCACTATATAAACTGGGGGGGATTGCTGCTCGGGAACTAACTGGGCATCGGTCGGCAAGTGGTGAGCAATTGCATTGTGCATCACTTGTTTTGTATATTCCAATCCTTTTTTTATTATTATTATAGTTGTTATTATCTTTATTATTTTCTTTCTTTCTGTTCTGTTAAACTGTTCTTATCTCAACCCACTAGTTTTAGGTTTTTTTCCCCGATTCTCTCCCCCATCCCACTGGGTGGGGAGGAAGCGAGTGAGCGGCTGCGTGGTGCTTAGTTGCTGGCTGGGGTTAAACCACGACACTCCTTTTTTAAGTCTTTAACAGATACCACTCCCCAAATCCAGCCCACGCATCTGTTATAAATCATGACCTTCGGAATTTACAGACAATTTGCCTCCGAGTTTACTCTTTTCTTCCCCTTTAATATCCTTAACTCTTGGCTTGCTATACACCTAAAAACACCCTGGAAAGACAACAAATGAACTGTGTGACAACATTTCAGCCTCAGGAGAGCTGACACCAATTCCTGCTCTAGTACGACTGCATGCAGCTTATAACCCCAACATAATACATGTAAACAGAGGCAAAATTCAGGTAACAAAAGAGAAAGCGGATTGTAGATTAAACAAACGCAAGCAATCCACTGCTGCCGAGGTACAGAGGCGTTCTGTGAAACATGCTTGCAGGGATGTGCACGGGACACAACGTGTATTGCTCCATGTGAACGCGTACAGGGTAAAACTCGTGCTGGCCTGCGGTGTCGCGACAGACTTGACTTAAAAGTAAGAACGCACCTCTAGTCTCTGATCACAGCTTTTAGTGCAGTGCTGACTGACGTCCAAAGTAACAATTGCTCCGCTACGAAATTTCATGCTGACCGCTACAGTGTCTGCATCCTTCAAGTAGGCCATATCTGAGTGACAAAAAAGGCACTCGCTCACACCAGGAACAGCAAACCAGCAAGTACTACAACTACAAAGTGCTCTTCTTCCTTTACAAGGCAACACTGGCTCTACAATACCTTCAAACAGGAAGCAACAGTGACAGCAAAGCGCTTTCTGCAACGTACACCAGCTGGTTTACCTTTATCGGCCCTTCTGATGGAGAACAACAAGCTCTGCAGAAACACGCAGCCCCTGGGCCTGAACTCCACCTTCCCAGCCCGTGGCTCTCCCTAAAAAAGGCTTCCACTTCTACTTCCAAACACATTTTCCTTTGCAGCTTATTACAACCAAGATCAGGCAACTTCCAGCACGTAGCTAGAACGAGGCGGATGGTACAAAATCCTCCCTGGGGCATTTTGTTTGTTGCATTTCAATGCTTTACCATAGATTATAACATTGCATACTACACCTGCTAACAACAGCCAGTCAAGGTTGGCAGCAGCTGCAATTACCTTAATTAAAACTTTGCATTCCCATTTAAAAAATGGCAGCTTCCAGTTTTATGGTTAGTTTAAATTAGTCTGGTAACCCAGAGCATGCCCGTCAGCTTGACACAATCCAGAGTAAATTCTCATCTTTAACTGTGCCGAGATCAACAGGAAAGCGCCAGAGAAATCAGAGAAAGCAAAGAACTGAAAAAGACTGCATTGACGTTCTTGTAAGCACATACAGAGTGGAGTTCAGCAATACCTCCACAGAAACCACTTCACATCAGCAGGGAATTGACAGAATTCAGAAATCATCGCTAAATACCCTGTCTACGACAACTGCTTGAGAAACTTGCCTTCTATTTCACTAGGCTATTTTTTCAACTGTTCCATGATGGAACATTTATGTCATGGCTACCGTGCTCTCGTACACTCTCTTCCCAGTTTTAGTACTAAAGTCCAGAGGTACACAATAAACTATCAAAAGATTTATTCTTACCTGCACAGAATGCATGTCCCAGTGAAAATATTGTATCTGGTGCACTCTCTCCCAACAGCAAACTGATAATATCTATATCATGCACAGCAGCATTATAAAAAATTCCACCTGGAAGAAGCAAAACTGGGCATAAGGTCTCCACATTTAAAACCCACAGTCAACGCACATTTCTGAACGGCACCGAGATCGATACAAAAAGCCCCCTACATCAAAGAAACTAATACTAAAAGCAAACCAAAAAAAGCAACAAAATCAAAGATGGATTAAAAAAACGCTCCTCAAAAGAAAACCCATGCGTCTTAAGGTTACACAAACATAGGGGACTTTCCACCAGAACACGGGGCAAGATACATTTCCAGTCCTTTGCGAACAAACTTTTCAGAAGAAAGCTGCTCAGTACCTGATGTTTTTAGGAAGCTCAGGGATGCTGCTGGATATATGCTGCTAATCGTCGATATCCGGTGGATCCTCCCCAGCGCCTGGCTGTCGCGGACTTTCTTGTACAAGAACTGCAGCGCTGGGTCAAAGCGCCTTCAAAGAGAAACAAGGAATGCGGTATAGGATTTGGAAAAGGAGGAGGTGACCCGGGCCGCTGTTACCGCTGCGCTGCACGAGGCCGACTCGCTGGCAGACTGCAGCGAATGTGCGGACAGATGGGGTTAGACACAGCTTTCTAAGTTCAGCCACTTAGTACGTAAGAATTTTGCTTCTTGCAAACGAGCCTAATATCTGTACTTGTGAGGACTTAAACTAACAACTTTAATGAAAAAATTAAACCGGGGGGCTAAAAGCATTTAAAGGTCCAGTAAATGACCTACAGTTCTTCTTAGAGCCCTGCCTACAAGTTTATATTCAGTTGAGTGTTGACCAAAACCTCAGCTGAGGTTCAACCTTATGGCTGGGATCAGACCTGTACATATAGCACTCAAATGGAAAAGGCAAACATTAGGGCAGATATTTTGTGTAATTACTTACTAGTGTATATGAAATACATACATATGTGTCTGAGTAAGTTTTATTTGCAATGAAATTAACTATTCTCAGCAGAGGAGCACAAAACGATCATGTGTGTTTACTAACAGCCCACATCCACTTGGCGTGCAGCGTTAAGTGCCGAGCACAAGTTTAAAGCGGCATTCTTCGCTTTTAGCTGAGCTCCCCAATTCCCCGCAAGTTGAACAGAGCAGAAGCAAATGAAAATTAATCTACTTTCCTTCCATTTCAATTATTTAATTGTAAGGGTTCAGATGTAAGGTCCCAAGTGGAAATATCACTTCATAAAGATTAATAAATCTATTCCCATCGGATTGGTCAGTAACTCTAACATCAAGCGTAATTTTCACAGCCATGTAGTTTGCAACCCTCAAGGTTAATAATCTTCAAGCACCATCCCTTCCAAAGGCATTAGAAAGAAGTCAGAGGTAAAAGACAGCTCTAGGCAGACCCCAGCGTTTGGAAATTCAGTTTGAGTGGAAAGTTAAGTAGTGGATGGGCTCAATGTGTCCCTAGAGACAGTGCTCTAAAAGGAACTTCAAAAGGTCGATTGTTCTTTTGTTGAAGAGTTACTCCATGCTTTCACTAGTATTTGCTTATGTTTCACAGGACCACCATCATCTACTAAGTACAGAATATAATTAGGAAATCAGTGAAAATATAAAAAAGTTACAAAAAAGGAAGAGTTTTCAGTACCATGAAAATATATTCAAAGAGCAGCCTTTTCCGCTGCTATTTTAAAGAGCACAGCTAATTCTCTGCCTTCTTCCAATGTTATTTCTAGTTTACTGTAACAAAGCTGTCAAACAGGGAAAAAAGGATACTGTCAGATCCATAAAAAGTACAATACGAATGGGCAGAAGTTCCGTACGGAAGCCAAACCATTGAGCACATCACAGGGCATTACTAGACTGAACAGGGTTGCAAACTAAACGCTTTACAACAGAGCAGTGAAAAGCGAATCTTGGTAGCTGCACGCTTAATAAAATTACAGATCTGCCCAACTTGGTGGTTGTATGTGAGCAAAAAACCATGAGCAAAAAACATCCTAAAACCACAGACCAAGAAACTGCCTCAGAGAACGGCACAGCACTGTCAGAATATTTCCTTCTCTGAAGCTCCAACTAGCTGTAGCATTTGCAAAACCTCGAAAGGACTGCAGAGATGTGGACCCCAGCTGCCTTAGGCCATTCAAAAAAAAACCAAAAAACCAAACCAGAGCTTTCCCATTTTGAAAGCTTCACCGTTTGAGTTCCACTAGCATCCATTCAAGCGAACATTTATTTTCATCTCATGACAGCTAGATTTTTATCTCCATTAAACACGAAGAATTAATCCAATCCAATTAACTCCCAGCTGAACAATGTTAACAAGCAGCAGTGAAACTAAGTTTATTTGAGGACAAATTCAGGAAAGCCTGAGGAATCTATGCTACTTTCAGACACGCGCTTCTTTTCAAGGACAAATCAGAAGAAAAATGCTGGTCTTACTTGTAGAATCCACACACCAGTGGTCTTCCACATCTGTCAGCTTCATCGAAACAAGCTTCTGCCGTCTGCCTGTCTAAACTGGGCAGCCTCTCGCAAAACACACCTTTTCCTGTGCAAAACGGTACAGGACACAGGATTGAAGGCAAGACACGGTCTTCACAAAACGTTTTTATCTTGCAATAAATATACATGTCATTACATTCTAGAAGGTACGTTTGATGAAACTGAAGCATGGCTTTTTATTTGTTGATGCTACTAACTCCCCTTTGGCCTCCAGCTGTGGCTTTACTAGCTGGTTACAGACCCCAAGAAGCGTGACTGTTTTGATAGACAGCTCTCCTTTGAGTCCTAGTGGTATTTCTAGGACTAGACACTCTGCATGGCCATACCGGGACCAGCACAGTACAAACTCTGCTGGTGTTAAGCCATTAACATCGGTGTCACCAGTAGACTAATTTTTCTTTCATTACGCAATTAGGTAGTCTGCACAACTCAAGGGACACTGCTGAAACGAGAAAGCATTTGCATTTAAAGCGTTTAGCAAGCATACAAGGTCTGCCTCAACGTGTGCTACTGACTACAGATAAAAGCTGAATTTGCAGCTGTTCGTCTTACCTGCTCGTAAAGCGTCTATTACAATCTCAGAGGCTTCTTCAGGGGGTGAACAAATAATGGCTCCAGAGACTCTGCAGAAGTCAAAAGAAAGACCTTCAGTGAAGACAAGGTTTTTACTAGAATGAACAACGCTCAAAAGCTCCTTTCAGTTACGGTTATCTTTCTGATAGCTGCCTTAAACTTTTTGAGGAAGAGTTAAAAAAAAGACATCAAACCCCACTGCTCTGGAAGAGCAAGTTACATTATAAAAGGAACTCGGCACCTGCTTGCAAGGATGAAATACGGCAGGACATATGTAGGTTAAAATTACAAGTGGCACAGTGGAATTGCATTGCTTTTCCTGCATCTTAAAGGATAAAGTCTTTTAAAGGTGTCCTTTGAAAACGGGTTAAATGCTGTTAGTTAACACATGCAGTGAAATCAAAAGTCTTTATGGGGTAGAGCTGCCAAACAAGCAATGGGTACATCTTAGCTTATTACCATGCTTTAGCTTCTCGCATTAAATCCATCTTCCTTAAAAGCTCCGCCTTTCACTTTTGCAATGAGATTTAAAATACCAATTTGAGAACTGACTGTAACCACATCGCCAGATGTTACTTGTAAAGCAAGACGCCACAACCTTTCCTACTTACAGCAATCCTCGCTTATCTCAGACAGTTTCAAAAGAGCCACCAAAGTCAGCCAGCTGCTCTGCGGCAGAAAAACTGGCAGGCAGCAGGAAAGCCTGTCATTTATTGCTCTATGGGAAAGGAGGAAAACAAGGGGGTTTTCTGTATTTCTTAACAAAACCACCTGCAACTAAACTCCGAGTTTCCCTCGGTTATGGGCACGCCAGTCAAGCTAAGCTTCTCAGAGACTTCTGAAGCACCTACAGGTAGATGACACGCTATGTAAGGCTTAGCCTGTAACAGCCCTGGGTCTCGCTCCGCTCCCCTGTGTGGGGCCGGACAAGCACGGTCTGGGTCTGCTACGGCGCAGCGGCATTTTCCAGAGAGGAGACGCCAGACACGCGCTCTGAGCCCGGCAGCAGGGAAGAAGCGCGCGCGGGAGTCCGCGGCGGACGGTACCGCTGGTCGTTGAGCGCGACATCAGCGTCCTGCTGCTGCAGCACCCTGGTGCCAGCCAGGAACTCAGCGCCGAAGGCGCGTTCCACCTCCTCCAGCTGATCCTCCACGACGTAAAGCAAGCAGCAGCCGTTTTCCTCCATCAGGCTTTGGAAGAAGGCTTTGTTAACCAGCCCTACGCCGAAGAGGGCGAGACCGACACCGCTGCCGGGCCACAAGACGGGCGCCGGGCCGTCGGAGGCCTCGGCTGCGGCCCCTCGCCGGCCAGCCTGTTTCAAGGGGGCAGGGGCGATCCTCAGGTGGAAGGCGGCGAGAGCCGAGGGGCAACCGGCCGAGGTGGAAGGTGTCGGGTCTTCCCTGGGGGGGGGCGGTGGCAGCGGCGGCAGCGGGTCGGTGGGCAGCCAGCGGTTCAGGGTAGGAGGGTGAAGAGGGGACTGAGCCTGTGGCGGTGGCGAGGACGAAGGACGGCTGGGAGAGCAGGGAGTGCGCGTCGAGCTGCAGGGGGAGGCCGGCGCCGACGTCTGGACCTGCAGAGCTGGGCGAGACAGAGGAGGGTTTGGGCCCGGGGCTCCGGCTCTCCCTCGCCAAGCGAGGGACGGAGGCCGGCCGCTTCCCACAGCCGGTCCCGACAGCGGGGGCCGGCCCGGTGCGGGGTCGGGCACTCACAGGAGCAGCGGAGCGCGCAGGCCGTGCTGGCGGAGCAGGCGGCGGTTGCGGTAGTGGCGGCCGGAGGAGAGGTGCTCGAGGATGCGGTCGCGGCGGACCCGCATGGGCAGCTGGCAGGAGGTGCAGTACAGCGTCTCCACCACCGCCGCCGCCTCCTCCTCCTCCCCGCCGCCCCGTTCCAGGAGGTGCCGCTTCACCGACAGCTCCGAGAACTCGGCCGCGTAGTCGTGCAGCGTCTTCTTCTTCCGACCCATGGCGGCGGACCCGGACCGGAACCGGAACCGGAAGGCGCGGCCCCCCCCGCCCCGCCCCGCCGCCGTTGCCTAGCAGCGGGCCGCTACGGCGGGGGTAACGGGCCGCTATGGCGGGGTACAGGCCCCGCTCCGTGCCCGACGCCGGGAGAGGGGACGAACGGCCTTCCCGGGCAGCGGGGAGAACCTCGGTCAGCCCCCCCCCCCCCCCCCCGCGGCCGCGATCCCCCCCACCTCCTCTACGGGAGAGCCCTCGCCCCTCTGCCCAGCGCGGAGATGGAGGGACGGGGCTCGGGAGAAGCGTCCCCCGTGGAAGCTGGTGCGGGCGGCAGAGCTCAGCGAGACCCCGAAAGGTCCGACCGAGAGCCGCGCCAGGAACCGCGCTACAGCCCGGCCACCGGTACCGGGGGAAAGCGTCCGGAAAAGGGGCCGTTATCCCTTCTTGCCGCCCCGCTCCTTTTGCCTAGACAAAAATGCTCGGGAGTGCACGGAAACCTCTTTCTTGCTCCCCTTAGAAGCGGAGCGCATGAGGAAAAAAACAGCAGGGAGAGCCCCGAGCAGTCTCCCCGGGGCATCCCGCAGCGTTTCAGCACACCGGCAAACCTGTCCTTGTGCTGCCGGCTCTACCAGTCCTCACACAGCAAGGTTAGTTAGTTTAATAAGCATCACAGCAAATTAACTACAAAACGCGTTATCAGCCAGCGTCGCTGTGGCTGGAGCATTAACTCCACCCACAGTCTACACTCAGATGGTTACAACAGCAGCTCTGCTTACACTTACCTGAAGAGAGGAGGCACGAAGCTTTTCGCAGGGATTCAGTTTGCTTACAGTAGTACTCCTACTTCACAGGCGCCCTCTCTTCCTTGCAAAGACAACTGGAGATCCAAGAATCACAGCTTCGGAGAACCAAATCTGAAAAGGAAGTGCTCCAAAAGAAACTCAGAAAGCCAGAAAATCAGCTACAAGCCATGTCTACCAAGGTACTGCCCTGCAAGCAGGGTGGCCATCGCTGTTAGGAGAGCTGGCGGCGGGGAATTTGGGCTTTCCACATAGACAGGAGGTACACCTGTGCACTGCAGAACTGAAGCGTAAAATATGTTCTCTTAAGTTTTGCAGTCTGAGAGAAGGACAGAAACACGAAGAAATGATGGTGACAATAGAGAAGGATAACTGCAGTCTTTGACAGGTAAACTTGGTGCAAAGCCCCTATAGAAAATTCTTGTATTAGCTGCTGAGTTGTGCTTGCTTTAGGCTTGGGAGAGTTTGCCACATAAAAAAACCCTATCCAATTCAGTAGTTTCAGAGAAAACACCAAGTAAAAACAGTTACCAGTACTGGCAAGGGTGTTAGTCTGTAGACTCTGCCCAGGAAATACAAGAAGCGTTTGGACCAGATACTGGGAAGATGCGGCCAAGCCTGCTCGCCTCCTTCCTCACAATAACGGCTTGATTTACCTATCTCCTCATGTTGTTACAGAACAAGAATCCAAATTGGCTGAGCAGAACAAGCTGGTCAGTGAGTTACAGGGGATGGTCAGCCAGCTACACGCAGAGGTTCTGACCAGCCCATACCACATCCACAAGCAGCAACGGGCCCCAGAGGCGATCCAGAGCCAAGCTGAGACACTGCAGCACAGCAAGCTGCAAACTAGAGTGGCACTCAAATGCATCACCAGCTGGGTAAGCGTAGCCTCCTTCACTTCAGACTCCTGCCTCCCTCTTGGGAGACACTTCAACCATTTCAAGCAGAGAATCTGAAAGCTTAGACATTCTCAGGCAGAAGCACAGCGGGAGATGCACCAGGGCACTACAGTCCTTTGCTCTCAAGGCCTGGCCTCCCTTTGCAGCCACAGGGCCAGAGGAGCAGGAAATGCGTTCCATTTGCTTCCCAGCTTTTTAGCATGTGGCTTATGTCACTTACAAAGCAAACAGGCCCCAAATACCAGAAGCCCTTGAGAAACTCGAGTTCAGAACAGTTACATCACCAGATTTCTAATATCCTTCCGGACTCAAAGTAACAGGTATCACCTTAAAGCCATTTCCTGCAAGCATACGTGCCTGGTAGCAAGCACAGAGCCCGATACCCAGGTAAGGGACTCAGCCCACCCCGAAACACATCGTTATCACAGTCCTTGCAGTGAAGCCCAGTCAAACAGCCCATAATTTCCCATAAACAGACCTTCTGTTTCATCATTCACTAGTACTTTGCCCCAGCCAGTGTAGTCTCTGTAAATCCACGCAAATGCCGAAGAATTGTATATAAAGACTAAACACACCTACTTTCCTCTTTTATCAAAAGTTTGAATGAAAGATATTGAAGCAAAGTAATTCAGGCTATGTTCAGTATGGTGGGCAGCAAGCCTCCTGAGGCAGAGGTCACAGGCGAGAGTGCTGGAGGCAATGCAGGTACGTGCCTCTTTCGAACTCTGCTTCTAGCAGCCAGCTAGAATGGACTGATGAGATAAGGGTACACTTTGCAGTACTGCTCTCCGCCTAATGCTTTCCCACCTCTTTACACATCCCTCATTTTTAGAAAATAATTAACAAATGGATGGAGTTCTATCAGATGCTGAAACAGAAAGGCGTCAAGGTCCCGTCGCTCTACAGCATCAACACATCTACTTCCATCGCCTACCCGTGCTAAGGGAAGGAGAAAGAGTCCTGCAGGGTAGCATCTTTTAACACCTGAAAAGCAGCCCTAACAGCCAAGTCAGAATACGTCACCAACTTCAGGCTCCCATTCCTTGGTTTTGAGATGGTGACTTACTAAGAAATTAAACTTATTTTACTAAATCAAGTTCTGCAGGAGTATCTAATTCAATTTTTTCAACCGACTCAGAGCACAATTCACTGTAAATCAGTGGTCTGTAGAAACATTCGACTTCACAGGGAAGCCTGAAGCACTACACTAAGGACTGCTCAGCCACATGTAGCTAGAAAGCGTTTAGTTACCATTTTTTTGCAGTATACAATAGCTGCTTTGGCAAGTTTGTATAGTTACATGACTGGAAAATTCACCAATGCCAAAACAAGTGACAGTGACATATGACTGCAAGAACTGTTTTATTTTTCCATTCAGTATGCAAGTCCCAACACGTGGATGTATTTGACACGGTATCTAGAAGTTCAGTTAGAGCTCTGTATCATTTTTAACAGAAAAAGTTCAATCTGTCAGTCACCCTAACTTATGGAGATGGTTGCATTCATACAGGTAGTAGCCTGGACGTGAAAGTCACCCACAGACTGCAAAAATCAGAACCACTCAAACTACCTGTATTTTGGAAGGTGTCCCCAACACTCTTCATGTGGGAGTGTGACAGAAAGCTCCAGGAGGGTCACTTTGGGCAAGAGCGCTTCTATTCTGGGGAGGTGGGGAGCTTCCGTAGTGTCGATGTAAGGCAGCATTAGCCCTCTGAACGGAACGGAACTTCACGGGCGAGAATAAATTCAGTGCTCGATCAACGGTAACTCAGCGGGTACATAACAAGGCCGCTACAACTGGTATTTCCAAGGGTGGATGATAGCTTTAAAACGCACTGGGACACACAAACCCCTGCAGTCAATTGAACTGACTTCACTTAAAAACAAAAGCCATGTTAATGTCTGAACACAGAAACCATCACTTTAAAACTCATTCCTCAAGCTCTGACAGCAATTAAATTTTCACAATTACTCCAGATACAAAAATAAAATTAGGCAGAATGTTAGCAAAGTAGTTTTGCATTCTGTCTTCAGTATCGGTAGATAGCACGTGACTTCGTTTCAATGCTGTCACCTACTGGATTTCCCAGTTTAGCTGCCAAAATTATAATCCTGCTGAAACACACCAGGAAGAAATGGTGATCTTGCAGAAAAATATGACTGCACTCACTTTATAAACACTATGATGCCATAATGATTTTCTCTACAAGTTAATGCAGTCTGACCTCCAGTACCTTCTCTGCCTTTAAGTTCGCATGTGAAGATGCTGTTATCTCTACCTAGTTGGAATACTGGTGACTTTCTGTTAAGGCTGAACGAAGGCAATACTCCTTGCTGTAGCTTGATCAAACTTTAAAGTTTTCACATACCCAGGCAGGATGCACTGCATCTTTTCTTCAAAAAAACAAACCACCTCACTACCTACAAGTTGCACTGTTGAATACAGGGGGGGAAAAAAACAAAAAAGAAAATTGAATCATTTCCTTAGCTTTGATAGCTGCTAACGTATTACAGTCAGAAGAGAGGAAACTGTGGTTAGGTCAGTTTTTGAAGGGTAAAGTACTTTCAAGTTTCCATCTGTGTCCACCACTCGAACCTGCTCCACCACCAATGGAAAATTCACCGGCTGTACATTTTGGCCGGGGTTCAAATTCACTGGTCCGCAAAAAGCATCAGATTCGTTATCCGAGCCCGAGTCTTCCTTATTTTCCAAGGTAAATCTGTTCAGTTCTGCAATTTTCTGTTAAAAGCAAAATACAGAAAACAAGGTTAATTCTGCAGCTAAGGCCTCACAGCAACTCCCAGTTGCTTCCAAGGTGTGGATCTGGCCCGCCTCTGGAGGAGTATCTGCATGAAAAGGTTCTTCAGTGGGTTAGAATCTTTCAGGAAACCGAAAGAGGTTTTGATGTTATCACCGCTGTGCTCTCCAGGAGGTCCCACTCCTCTGAATAGTTTCATTTTTTACATTTAACACAGAACTCGGGCTTTGTCAAAGCACTGGATTCTAAGTAACAAGAGCCTCCTGTAGGATCACCACCGACAAGCTTGCTTTCGGTGCATTTGAAATTGTCTCTGCTACTACCTTGTGTCAATCACACAAATCACTTAGCTTTCACCAAAGTGTTCTAAAGGTTATGTTAACTGGACAAGAAAAAAAAATACGTTTATCTTGCAAAATATCTAACAGCATACTATCCTGTACTTGCCATATACCAAGTTTTATCTTTTTCAGTAAGAAAGCTTTAGTTAAAAGAAAGCATGTTGAATGGCATTTAATGAGACTGTCCTGCTGCTAATACAGTATCTGAAAGACAATTCTGTAATAACGATAGGACCAAACAAGCTAATTGTCAAGCAGGCTGAGGTGAGAAATCTCCCTAAAAGAAATTATTGGCAGCAATGGAAGCCATAAGATCACTAACAAGGTGAAGGTGTTCAAAGTCAAACCATAAATTTCCAATTGTGGTAACACAACATTATTTACCCTGGTGAGTTTTGAGGTCTGCCAGTTAGTCAGGATACAAGAATATAAACACCTTTTGCGATACAGCAAGAATGGAAGAGTAAGTGAAGGGGAGGGAATACTACTACTACTAAAATAAAAATCAACTTCTGTAGTCTTCTCAATACATGTGAGCAATTAAATACTTTGTCAAGGAGCACACCAAGAACAGATAGGATTATTTTCCCGAACTACTTACCAGAATTAGTGTGTCCATGACATCTTTGCATATCTGTAAACTGGTATCGCTTGTCACTTCCAGAAATAGATCACGGGTGTCTTTCCTAATCTGTAGGAATTTCACAGGTAAAGCAAGTAAGGCATCAGACCATACTCACCCACAGTCACTTGGCAACATTTCAATACACAAACTGAATGAAAGGCTTTCATTCAATTCCACCGGAGGCAAAGTACTGCCTTTCTTTACAAGTCAAAAACCATATTCTTGCCCTTCAATAAAGCCGTCTCAGCAAAGGCAGACGGGTGCCTTTGGAACAGCTTGCCAGAGCTTGACAGATTTACAAAGTTAAAGATGTAACTCCGAGATCCATCTCAATCTGAAAGTCTAGCAGACAAGATTCAGGCTTTGAAGATCTGTATTTCGAATACAATCACAAGTTTCATAGAACTGTGCGTGTCTTTGAATCTGGAGTTAAGTATCTCTCAGTGGAAGGAACCACTGTTTAATTCCAATTAACGCATTTCCACTAACAGAGAGTACCTTTGTTTTCTCACTATTGGTTATCGGTGGGAAAGAAATCACGCCGCCTTCGGCATCCACAAGACATGGGTAGTTATCTTTGCCATCCAATAACTGGAGATACCTGCCAAGAAAAACAAAGCAGCGAAAAGTGAGCAACTGAAACAGCAGCTGGACACAATGGCAGAAAGTAGTGACAAAAACAAACTAGTGTGTTCCTGATCTACCACGTAGCAAAAACAGAAGTCAGAGCACTAAAATTCAGCAAAACTGCATCATGGTGATACAGCTGAGGAAAGCCACCAGCTGCAGGAAGTGATGGGCTAGAACCATAAAGGAACTCACATTTTAATATCCTCACTGTCAAAGCAGACACACATGCCTGTAGTGCTTTCAGAGATCCAGTACTCAAACAGGACCATCAGAGTCCACTGTCTGATTCTTCCAGACAGCTTACTTAATTTTCCCTCTTACTTACCATGGTGATATACAGTTCTCCCATCATGTACTTGGCAAATTTCCCCAAGCTGTACGAGTGATGGATATGGGTGGTGATCTCCACACGAGCAGTAAACAGAATAGGGCAGCGCCACGCTCCGCTTTGTAGTTCACATCTGTTACTACATGCAGATCTACCGCACCTCCGATTTGCTTAGTTTACTGAATGTGCATGGCATACACTTCATTCCTCTGTGTTTCCCTTCTATTTGCTATTCTAAACGTATTTGTCGCCTCTAAGAATAATTCACATGACAAGAATTTACTCGACGCAGCTAGAAATAACGGAAGGCACTCATTGTCCTCATTTCACTCCAGGTTACTCTGTATGCACAAATTCAGCTCAGTGTTTTTCATCTCGGCTCCTAAAAGCTCGTGCTGGGTTTGTTAGCCCCATCACCATTACAGAACATGCTTCAGAATACCTTCCAGCACGTTTTCTTCAGTGCTGTTTTTCCATACGAGCGTGAGTTACCAAAATTCACATGAAGACAAGCACAAAAGATCAGCATACTGACTTGTGTAATCCAGAAACATTCTGACGCTTCTTCTGTTTCCTCTGCTCCTCAGCTTCTAACTGCAGCTGACGGAGAAGATCCTTTGCCTTGATCTCCTTTCGACCCAGGGGCGTTATCTACACCATACACGAAAACAAACATTTGAATTTAAGGGCGACTCAAACACTGGGGTTATTAAAACTCTCCTGTAAGCAAGGCAATAATTAAAACCATGCTTCTGTATGCCGACGTTCCTAATGCCTTTTTCAGTATGGAAATATGCTTGCTATTTAACATGGACTACTATGATCGCGCTAAATTTTAAGCCTTTTTGTGAGCTACAACACCCACTTGAAAAACAGGCTCATTCGCATGTACTAAACCAGGCATGGACAGTCATCTTAGCCAGTTCCTTCACTGTCATTACTTACTGAATAACGTGAAAACCTGCTGTCTCGTAACAGAAGCCATGCACAAAAGGCTCTGTAAGCCATCAGGAAAACAAAGAATTCATTCCTGAGGACAGGCCACATGCACAGAACAGTTACAAACACAAGGTGTCGAGAGACCAGAATGCAACAAAAGCGTTGGGTCAGCCCCAAAGAGAGTATTGTTCGGTCCTCCAGCGAGATGGGTTCTGGAGGCAGGATGTTAACCGTCACACTGAAATAGGCCTCAATAAATAAGGATGACGAATTTGAAATAGAATTTTTATATTCTGGATTGAAGTTACAAGTACAGTCTAAGAGCTTATCACACAGAGGCACTGCAAGCTTCCCCCCCGCCACTTTCCCTTCTTTGAAAGCAGCAACATAAATAACCCCAGATTGGGTAAAACAGCAGAGCCTGAATCGATTTCAATTAGGTTACATTGAAGGCTGCTGCCATTTGAGGCGCACTCACATGAGTGAGCACCTGCTTTGCTGCATGACACTCCAGGCACATCCTAACATATAGGGACCTCCAGGGAACATTAAGGTCGTAACACCACAACACAGGAGAAAGGATCAACAGTGAAACACCGATACCTCAGTCACCCTAAGCAGGGGCACACATTAAGCAAAATCAGAATGTTTTTACAGGAAAAAAAAAAAAAAGTCTACATCTGCTTTCCCTGATTACTTTAAGTCCTCGGGCAGATATGCTCTTAACTGGTCCTGGAGTAATACTAGGTAGCTTTGTGCGGCTTGTTCAAGCAGGCTTCATTACAGCAGGACAGCAAGAAAATTAGTACAGCTTCTAAATTAAAGCTCCTGGAGTTAGTTTTCTAGGATCTACGGGGCAAGAAAAGAATTCTTTCCATTCTGTACAGTTCCAGAAAACAAAAGGAAAGAAAGTGGAAAGGCTCACCAATGCCACTGGCCTTACCTTCAATTCATCAGGAGGCTGAACATCGTATGTCAGAGGACCTTTGATCAGCTGCAAGTCGTGGGTGGCAATTGTGGCTGCTGTCCGCTTTTCACAGATGTCTTCGTGCAGTTTAGTCTAAAACAAAGAATGCTATCAAAATATATCCAAAACATCAACATGATTTATTCCTCCTGCGGTTCAGCATTCTTATGTATTTAAAGTTTGTAGCATTATCAGCTGCTTGAGTAACCCTTCTGCATTAAATGGAGCCCTTCTCTTCACCTGTGAAATTATTTCATCTGAAGTACAATCCAAACGTAAAGATAGCGAAGCACAGCACAAGACACGTTTCTCAGCTAGGAGATAGTTTTAAATCAGAAAACAACCACAAATACATGAGTCCCATTATCCTAAAGAAGCTAACACCTGCCATCTAATGGGCAGGCCAGCAGTATGCCAGGTGAAGGTCTGTGGTTACGATACCTTCGTTGGAAAGTTGGACGTGCAAGACACTTTTAGCACAGATTAGGGAACCTGGAGCCAAACCAGGGTGCTCCTAACACGGACGTGGGTTTATTATTAGCTCTTGACAGGTTCCGCAGCACTAACAATCTGTTGTTCCAGAGGCAACGCAAATGCGTGTGCGTTCGTCGCCCTCTGATGGTAATAGCTGAGCTCCTACTAGGTTCTGCAGGAAAAGCAGTTTTGCTTATTACGGACTGACTAGGCAGCACGCCACGCCGCCGGCAGAGGCCATGCTGCATGGCCCTCCCGCCGAACCCTCACCACCTGCCAGGTGAAGAGCTGACCCTAAGTTTCAGAAACTTATCTGCTGGAAGGAGTCTAGAATGTCCTACTTCCAACTCTGCTAGCAACGTTCCCGTTGCAAACGAGTAATGCAAGACCGCAGCAGTTACCTGCATGGACAGGAACCTCTTCAGAGCGTTTCCCGGCTTTAAGTTTGCTCCCTTCAGCACACAGCACACAATGAAGGGTCGAACGTCTTTGACGCCCGGGCTCGCTTTGACCACCAAGGGCGCCGGGTTCTCGGAGACGTGCAGAACCTTCACCATCAGCTTGCTCGCCTCCTCCAGCTCGTCCTGCTCCCCGTCCCCGCCATCCTTCTTCTGCTGCTGCTTCTCCCTCTTCTTCTTCCTGGCCTCCTCTCTAGTGCTCTCGGCCTTCCCCTTCCCGCGGCCCCCGGCCCGCAGGTACTCCAGGATGGCCTTCGTCTGGCAGCCGTTGACCATCTTCTCCAGCCGCTTGTCCTTCAGCTGGTTGCCCCTGAAGTTGGCCTCCTTCAGCCGGGGGCAGTCAGCCAGCGCGGCGGGCAGCTCCCGCAGCCGGTTGTTGGCCACATCCAGGCTCTGGAAGAGACAAAGACAGAGACAGGGCGGTCGGCGGCGGCGGGGACCCGGGCCGGCGGCGGGGCGGGGGGTGGCCGCGGGTCCGCTCCCACCTTGAGAGCCGGCAGGGCGGCGATGTCGGCGCCCAGCTCCGCCACCTCGTTGTCGGCCGCCTCCAGGCGGCTGAGGAGCGGGAAGGGCCCGCCGGGGACGGCCCCGGCGCCGGCGGGGGGCAGCAGCCCGCCGGGCAGCGCCCGCAGGCGGTTGCCGGTGAGCAGCAGCGCCTGGAGCTGCGGCGCGGCGCCGGCCAGCCCCGGGCCCAGCTCCCGCAACCGGTTCCCGCTCAGGTTGAGGCTGCGCAGCTGCGGGAAGGCCGGGGCTGCCGCCGGCTCCGCCGCCGGCTCGGCGCCCGCCGCCCCGCCCAGCGCCGCGGGCAGCGCCTCCAGCCCGTTGCCGGAGAGGTCGAGGAGGCGGAGGGCCGGCAGCGGCCCGCCCAGCCCCTCTCCCAGCCCGGCGGGGCCCAGCGCGTTGCCGCGCAGCACCAGCGTGTGGAGGGCGGGCAGGGCGGCGGCCAGCCCCGGGCCCAGCTCCCGCAGCGCCGGGCACCCGCTCAGCTCCAGCGACCGCAGCAGCGGCAGCGCCAGCACCGCCGCCGGCAGCCGCCCGCCGCCCGCCGCCACGCGCTCCGCCACCGCCGCCCCGGCCAGCGCCAGCTCCCGCCGACGCTCCCGAGCCGCCGCCTCCAGCTCCGGCCAGGCAGCCGCCATGGCGCCGCGCTCCTCCTCCCCGGGAAGGCCCGCCCTGCCCGGGGAGGGGACTCGACGCCCGGAAGGCGCCCAGCCGGCACCGGCGGGCTACCAGAGGGGCGGCAGCGGGGCCGAGAGCCCGCAGCGCTGGCCGCCGCCGCCGCCGCTCTCCCTCCGGACCGGCGAGGGCCCGGGCCCGGGCCGCGCTCTGCCCGTCGGTGCGGCCAGCGATCGCCTAAACGGCGAAGGCCGGGATCGGCGGCGGGAGCGGGCTCCGCGGCCGCGCTTCCACCCCGACCGGGACCGGGCGCTGTTGCGACAGCGTGAAAACGCAGAGGTACCGTCCCAACTAAACAGATTTATTAACCAAGCGCAACAAAAAGAACTCACGCGTCTAACGTACGTGGAACGACGGCGATAAAACCTCTAGGATTTAAATACCTTATCTGCTTGGCCAGGGCGTAGGAACCGCGTCATCGGTAGGCATCGCTCTCTCGGGGCAGCGGAACTCCACGCCGTCGCTCGAGACGAGATGAGTCGCTGCACGAAGGGACGCTGCCGGCTCTTGAGTCCTCGCTGCAGTTTAGGTGGATGATGAAAACACCGTGGCTGACGTTCAGGTACAGCATGGAGAAAGAGGGCATACGGAAAAAAGCCCATGAGATGGGGACCACGGTCCGTTCTTTCTTTAATAACGATGCACCGTCATTGCCGATGTTAAGTTCTCCAGTCCAACAGTCTGGAGAACTCCTTTCTGTTAGCCGGACCTGCACCCGTGCAACGTTTTTGCTCCGGAATATTTTGCTCGAGACTTCATGGCACAGCAACAAACTTCACTGTGTTTTTCACACCACTGTTTATTTTGCCACTGCAGAAAATACAGGTTGTTTATTAAGTGCAAGGAAGCAGCCCAGAGAAATCATCCTTTAAAAATTACAGTGGTGGTACTACTGCGCTCAGAGAAGATCCTCTCACATCCTAAAAAAAATAATCTGTGTTTTCTCACTTCTGTTTCCAGTTCGTACCATTGAGTAGTTACTATCTTTATATCTCACTTTAGAAGTGCATTTTTTTAGTCCAAAAGTGCCCAGGATTCTTAGTGAATGTCATGCACTCTAAAATGTTGAAATGATTTCTTTTAAATGTTGCTAAAGAGCTACTCTGGATTTGAAAAAAAAAAAAAAAAATTACAAAGCCCTAAGACGCAATGTGGTGTGCCCAAGCCTATGCATTTGGCTTTTAAAAGCTGTTTGACAAAGACTCTGAAATGCGCTTCCCTTGCGCATACCTAATTCCTGCTCCTTAGGTGAGTAGGCTGGGTGGCAAGGACAGGGAAGAGGCAGGAATCTCCTACATGACAACTTCTTGCAGTGAAAAAGCTGCAGAGTTATTGCACAGGGCCCAAAGGCATAATTACTGCGCTCTACAATGGAGCAAAGAGAAAAGCAGTTACGGTGCTTGCTCCGGAGCCCAACAACCGCAGGGGGAGACAGGCGGCCTGAGCGTAGAGCAGAGCAGCAGGAAAACATCCTCGTACACAAATGTGACAAATGTGAGACACAAGTGCTACCCAAGGGAAAATGCCTCCAAAGAGAAGGTCTGTAAAAGCGTCTTCCCATAGCTCCCAACTTTTCGGCTATTCCGATCGGTCAGCGCTGGGAAATATGACCCTCACTATAACTCATAATGTTTGTGGGGTCTTGGTTTTGGGTTTTTGGTTTGTTTGGTTTTTTTTATTTAACTCCCCCCCCCCCTTTTTTTAAAAAAAATAAGTTTAAAAAGGTTGTCCCATAATATTATAACATAGAAAGCACACATCCTGCTACGTGCAGGATTTAACAGATTACTTTAATTACGCTTTGCTTGACTGGGTTAAAAAGCCATGGTTGAGGAGCAATGGAGAGCTGTATTTACCAGTTCAGTATACATACTATAGTGGCCAATCCAGAACACATGGAGGACCTTTGCAAACGAGGTTTTTTCATTAAACTTGCACAACGGAAAGCTCACAGTTTTATGTCCAAAAGGAAAAAATGCTCTAGGCAGCAGCTCATGAGCCTGCGGTCCATTGCACGTGCTAATCTCTGAGCAAAATCACTGGTTATTTTGCTTGCATAAGGGATCAGGTGCTCAAGTAGGAACCTGTGTCACTGAAGTAGAAATAAAAATACATACATATTTGTTAATATATATATATTCCTAACGTATGTATATTTATTGTTATATATATTTGGAAGAGTTAAAGAAACAATTTATATAAAGACTTTCAAAATACAAGCGCACCAATCTACCTGTAAAATTCATAAGCTTGTAGATAGGCTGCACGCCAACTATAAAAACCGCATATTACAAAATATGTATATACAAAACAATACCGCAAATTCACTCAGTGGTAGCAAAAAACCCCAACCCCCAAAACTTCTATTATCGTGATCATTCATTCTTGTACCTGTGGTGGACATAGACGTGGGACCAATTAATTCTATCCCGGAAAGCAGTTGCCCAAGTGTTACAAGTAGAAGTGCTAGGATTGTTGCTTTAGGTACAAAGCTTCATACATTGTGTCTCAGTAGAATTTGTTCTCTTTGAAGCTACTAAACGGTCACATGCGGCAGTCTATGGATGTTTATTTTAATCAAGACCTAACTAGAGAAACTCAGAGCTGGATTTAGAAGCGAGCTGCAAGAAAGTACACTAAAGCAGGAAAACAGGTCTAAATTTATTAATTCAAGCTTTTCAGGGCCCCACAAAGATTTTTTCTTTTCTTTAAGGGGCCATTTCTTGGGGATAAATTTCAGAACTAACTGTGAGATTTTAAAGCATAACTTTAATTTTTACAGTAGCTCCATCGATACACACTCTTATTATGTACCAAGTGGGACTCTTGCGGTTTAGCTCAATCCTCTTGTCAAGTGGACTAATAAGGCACTTAGTGCACAGCGAGAGAGGCAGCGCGGAACAGCTATTTCTTGTTACTTCCTATGTAATGGCATGTCATATGGCAATATCCAACCAGCCCTTTAGCTTTTTTATTTGGTGCTAATTCTTGGCGTTGAGTAGCGCTTTGGGTACTGCTCTGCTGCCTTTAAAACTCTAAACCTGAAATATATGTAAAGGCCAGGCTTCCACAGCAAAACCACTTCCCACCATGCATGGCTTTTGTTATTCCTAGATCCTCGGCAGACCCAAGGAAGACACATCTATTTCACTCGACATTATTAACATGCTTGAACTTGTAAAATTACAGACACCAACCAGTATTAGAAAAGAAAGCAAAGTTATCTGTCAAAGTAATGTTTCTAAGCATTTTAAAAATGAGTGGAAACATTTTATAATGGCCCTGATCCAATTCCTTTCCTTGCAGGGTCAACTAGAGCTTTCAGCTGACTTACGAGGTGTTCAAGGATACCAGTCAGTTTTAGAAAAAAGTACGGTTCCCATTTCCAATGAAAGAACCAAGAGTTTTACTGCCTAGCACAAATAAATGGACTTGTAAGCTTTTACAATGGCTATAAATTTGCCCCATTTTAACTGACAAAATTTATCACCACAAATACACGGAAGAAAAAGGCAGCTGTTGTAAACACACTAATAGTGTCTTTCTTCCTATCAAAATACACTAGATCCTGGCACAGTGGCTAAACTAATCACCAAAGAATGGCATGATTCTTTGACTTACTTCATTATACCTGAGGAGTGGACACCTGAAAAAGCTTTCCAATTCCTGGCCCTACTTGTAAACATGCCCTAAGTGAAGCAAATAAATCCACACTATAGGATTTGCAGTGGAAAAAACAAACCCCATGGCTTTCCTTGTCTACATTGCAATTTCTCCTTTTTTTTTTTTTTTTTCCTTCTAGCAAACACACGAGGAAGAATTTTGCCTTATGGAACTGTTATTTTACCCATTAATTGGTTCAAGAGTTTATCTATATAGGATCATACATGTCTTTCAGATAACTGAGATACACATTTCGTATAGTCTGACATGTATTTCCTTCTACGCGTGCATGCATTTTTCATTTCACCTTATGCCAGCTGCACATCATAGCAGATGAACGATGGCATCACTAAGATATCAACATCATCATCACATCAAAGAAACCTGCGCGACTGCAACAAGCCTGTTTTGCTCATTGTATATCCCTATTTTCAGTGGTGTTTCCTCAAGTTTAATGATGATGAATTCTCTGTAAATGCACTGATGTAATGCAAAAATACACACAGGCAGCTTATCTCCTAGCCAACCAGTGCATGCAATTAAACTTGCGACCCATTTGTCTATCACAAGTGTCTGACGGCGAGACAAACAAAAATTATTGACACTATTACTTTCAGCGTGTTATAAAGTCAATTTTGGCAGAAAACTATTAGCAATATATTCTGCCGTTATTACACTGAAGTGATCAGGTGGTAGTCAGCTAATACAGGTATTACTTCCCAAGCTTTCAGAACTTGTAATTGCAAACAAGTGTCACGCTTAGATCAAAAGAACAAATGCTTTTCAGCTCTGTCCTGAAAGTCTAGTACAATTTCTGCTTGGTCAGTTTCTTGCTCTTCCCCCAAAGAAAGCCAAAACAGAAATGACTGTGGCTTTTGGACCTTAAGGAAATTCCTTACTGGATCTCAAAGCCAGCCTGTTAGAACCACGGTCCCAGAGGAATCGCATAACCTCTGGGCACAGCCTCTGTGCTGACTGTGACAGCAGCCACATAGTGTGGCCGTGTTAACTCCATACTCATTGGGGAGTTTTTTTAACATGAGGAACCAAAGACCAATGCACGGCCTTCCTTGTGCCATGCGGGGAACGTGGCAGGCTAGGTCTGTCCCAGAATATTTTGCGTATTTCTGACATGAGCATTTCTAGGAGGAAAAGCACAGTGCTGCACAGACAGCTAACGCAAAAGTTACCAGACTAGGCAAGTACTGCTCAAGGCTGGTAAACAGTCCTATGTAGTCAAACAAATAAGATTATATGAGTTGCCCACAATTTTTAAATAACTATTAACAACTACATGCCCAGTTATTAAGACAAAGGGAGAAATACTTGTCCTGTCATCGCTTTGAGTATGTTTTGCCAGTGCTTTTATTTGGGCCCCCTCTTGGGGTTGGGATCTTGCTTCCTATAGAGGGAGGTCGAGCTTTTGCTCCTGAAGGACCTGGCTTCCTTAAATACTGGCCACCTATTTTGCCTGTGAAGAGAAAATACAGATCATTATTGTGAGCACATCTAGTCCCAGTCTTGAATCTTAACTCCCATTTTGATTCTCAAGATATATTAAGTCCGAATGACTGATACTAGCAACTAAAAGTTGGCAGGCATCCAGCGTGAGGTGTGTCTCATACCAGGAGTGGTAGGACTAAATGGTCAGGTTTCCTTTCCTATGTCTAGGAAATTGCTCTGGAGCTTTAGCTGTGTCCAGGAAGGATTTAAGTTCCTTCCATGTCTCCAAATTCTAAGCAGCAGTAAACTAACTAGCATTCTCATTAGCAAGTAGAAACAGCAAAGCTGAAGACAGATAGACAGACATGATTGTAGGTCCAGTTCAAGACTGGAAACTGTCGAGTTTAACCGCATTTCACTGGTGACAGCGGAAAGAGACAATTCAACAGTTCACAACTTGGAGTAGTTGTGAAACGCAGGTATGAGCAAAGCCAAGTATCAGGCAGAGGAGGTTAACTCTAGCAACAACCTGAACATGCAGTGGACTAAAGAACTCTGAAAAAAGTCTGAAGGAGGACAGGTTTTGGATGCTACTGGCCAAAAGAGTTTTGGTGCTGCAGGCAGTGAAAACCGCTTGTTTAACTTCTGTGTTCGGGAAATAAAAGGATTTTGCATGTGCTTCGTAAAGACAACTGTTAAAAAAAACCCCAACACCTGACATCAGCATCAGTTTCTCTTTGTTGGTGAAGAAGCTGCACAATCATAAATTCTGCCTAGCTCCTGCGTCTGAATTGAAAAGGAAAAGCAGTACACAGCACTAACTATTCAATTCATCTTGTAATTACGATTAGATTAGCATCCTCTGATTGGACATTAAAAGCTAAATCAGGCTCCCGGTTCTCTGTGTCAGCGTTCAGGAGCTTTCCAGAATGTTAACTGTTTAGTATCACTGCTGATTGTTCTATTCATGGTCGTACTATTATGCCGGAGAAAACCCCTGAACTGATCAAATTATCAAATATGCCAGCTTCCCCAATCCACTGAGCTAATGCCCTCGTTTTGAAATTATTGTTATTGAATGATCTTGAGAATTTGCTCCCTAAGTATACTGTAGCCTATACCAGCATGAGAAATACCAGTTAGGTTACGCAAATGCAAAAAAAGTGTTGAACAACTAATTAAGAGCCAGCTTGCTCTCGAGGATGAAATACTTTTCTTAAGCAAAGGCAACACAGTAAAAAGCATAATCATTATTATCATAAAACAATATCTTACCAGGCTGCAACAGAAGAGTTTTATTTATTGTGGATAACCTCCGTTGATTCATTTTACAGCCATCTTTGCCCATTAGGTGAGATTTCCAGGCCTAAAGTCAATTAAAAAGAAGTGATATTACAATACCAGCAAAATTAGCCGATCTCTTATCTAGTCACTATGTATGCACATACACTTTTTAAAACATGGGGAAAATGAAGGTCGTATACAGTCTTTATGGCAACAGCATTTAAACCTGCTTACTCATAAAAGCATGAGCACCTTATGACTTACTAAGTGAAATAGAAATTAATATATCAATTTTTTAATATAACTTAAAAGGTACATCACAATAAAAAACCCCAGACAGATCCTCGAAATTAAAAACAAGTGACATTCATTTTGTTTTTAAATTTTTCTTAACTAACAGCTGAGTTCATATCAGGAAAGAACAATATACAAATAACATGGAAAATCTTTTCATCTACACATATTTTAAACCGAAAAGGTGTGGGCGTAACTACAAGGTTATGATAACAGTTAAAGTATTCAGCAACCCAAAGGAGTAGGAGCTGCTATTACAGGAACATGACAGCTTCTTCAAACTAGGGCTATGTGAAGCCTCTTACTTACAAGAATAATTTGGGCAGAAGAAAAAAAAACCAAAACAAACAACCAAAACACAAACAAATCCAAACAAGACATACATTCTCAACAAACGCTTCAGACTTGGTTACGGTATTTTCTGAGCTCCTCACGCTGGGCAAAGCAAAAAGTATTTGGAAAAAACTTCTTGTTGAGAACAGAAGCACTACTCAATGGTCCCATTGAAAGGAAGAAAATAACATAGATTACGTATCAGCCAATGACATTTAACTGGATCTAATACTCAGTATAGTGCTGTTAGCTGCTCCCTGGATAGCCTTTTTCCAAAAATTAAATCATACACAGAACTACTTAAATATGATCATAATGTAGTGTTAGATGATTCATATAAAAGACTCAAACAGATATGTTAAGTATTTTCTGGACAAATTGCTTTTTATATAATACCAATACATATTTTAAATTGCAGAAAGCAATTGGAGCTGGCGTGTCAGAGATTTCACAGCATTAGGCAGTTACAGGGAATAGCATGCAGAAATTAGAGAGGCCACCTCAACTCTCTTGACAATTATAGCAGTTCTTGCTTACTTTCTTCATGTCAATTTTTTCTTATACCAAAATCAACATAGTCTTAATCCTGGATGCCCTGTTGGATGTGCTCAGTCCTGTTGCAGTATTTTAAGCTGCATAATGTCACTCCAAACACCAGGGCTGACAAGTGAACTCACAGAATCTTGTAGTAGTTGGGAATTTGGAAAGCTGTAAGGTGTATAGCTGCCTCTGCAGGAGGAGAAAGACCGACACTGAATAGCCTGTAGCCCTGTGGTTCCCATATACACCTCTAAGGGCAAAAGACCCAGGTTCAACGATGGTCCCCAGAGCGTGAGGTAGCCATTATAGACCCCAGCAATAATCCAGGCAAGTTCTTAAGTTGGTGGGTATAAGCCACTGTTAGAAGAGGACAGGAATTCAGTCCCACTGACATAACAACAGCAGATCAGTCTGGAAGGCAGTCTTACCTCCTCTCCTGGGGAAAAGTTGTGATGGCACAATGGGCAATGGTTTGCCACATTTTCTGGTTTGGCAGCTGAAACGATTAAAAAAATAATGTAAGAATGGCAAAGACAGGCTAATTTCAAATACAAAAGGAGAAGGTGCACAACAAAGAGCATAAAACTACCCTATGGCTAAACCAGCTCCTACCCTATTATCATTGACTGCTGTCAAAGAAGTCCCATGTTTAATCATCTACATTGAAACAAGATCAAAAGGAGTGATAGGGCTTAATCCGCAAGGATGTGGTAGAGGCCTTCTGTTCTCCTCACTCATCCTCCCCCCATACCTTCATAGAAGCGAAGCATTTCAAGCACTGGGAAACTCAGGCATTTATTCTATTTACTTAGATTTCTAAATCCATCGTGCGGTACCTAAACAGAAGTGGTCTGACTTGCCAAAGATTTGCAGTATTTGAAAGTCTGACTGACTTGACCTTTGAAGTTCAACCTTCCTGTTTGAAACTACTCACAATTGCAAGTCTTGCTCTTAATATGTTTGGGCAACTCATCTTTTGGAAGGGCCTCACTGCATCGTTGACATTTCCCAAAGCTGTCCTTTTTATCACAATCAGTCAACAAGTGCTCTGTCAGGCTTGCTATTTCCACCACCTGCAACAGAGCAAGAGGCACCCAAAAAGATTTGTAGATTTGTACTGCACTGAGTAAATAAGGATACTATTTAAAAAACTGCGATTTTTGGAAGTTAAATCTCACTTTCCAAAATGACAAAGGGAAAATGAAATTTTAGTCCAGTTATTAACACAATTTATAATGCTGCTCTTTTTGAAAAGCACTACCCAAGGTCACACAGCTGTGTTCAGAATTCATCTACCTTAGTGCTAAGTATCTTATAGCACGTTAAAACCAGAATAGCAATAGTTAATGTCTTGTAGTAGCTCTAGAAAGTTTATGCCTAACCTGTTTGCAGTGCTCACATCTGGTTAACATAGGGCAGTGTTTCCAGTAATGGAGATCCAATCCTTCCTCTGTGAAGGATTCGTCCCTTTCACCACAAAAAATACATAAGCTAGGAAAAAAACACAAATATCGGTAACATCACAGACTGAAATGGATGAACCCTGTTTCTTCTGTTAGAAACTATTCTGAAAAATAGCTAACATCTCAGTATACCTCATTTTCCCCATATAATGCTGGCCTTAGGGTAGGACGTGAACAGATACTATTATATAATTTATGGTGAACACAACTATAAAGCATTTGTTCCTATAGAAAGACATAATTTTACAAAAGCACTGAGAACAGCTCACTGAAACTGGCTTTCATGGCTCCAGAATTTTCAAATGCTTTCTCTATGCCCTTATGCTACAATTCACATGAAAACTACAATATACCTTTGCCTTATTTTATACTGGCAGTTGAACATTAAACTGTGGCAATTTCTTATCCCACAAACGACTACTCAGAAAACAAGTTCAAGGTCATGCTATCCAAGAACTTAAGAAATCAACATCTAGGATTGCCTAGCGATAACTCCAAGTCTGTTAGAAGAGATTTACTTTTTCATTGTTTCAACGCTGAAAGTATTAGCTTTGATCTACTGGGAAAATGTTATTAACATTATTAGCTTGCAGGTTATATACTAAGTGCTTAAGGTGATTAGAAGCTGCTCATCTAACTTACTTATCCAAGTAATTTGCAACAGAGGCATGATCATCTGGAATCTCTGCTGCTGCAGGCTGTGGGCTTTCATTTACCTGGTAACCTGTAAAAAGAGAACTATTAAAACCAAGATCACATTTTCATTAGTTTTTGTGCATGCCTAGAAATACTGCTTCTCTGGATCTTAACAGGGAAAAAAAAAAATAATCTAATAGAATCATAACATTGCCATATTGGTAAACAAGCACTGGAAGACAACATACCTGTAGGCAGCTGGGAAACTATTTCTTTAGGGGTCCACAACAGTAAAATATTTCAGTGATTATTTTTACATGTAGTAGCTGTTCTGCTTCAGGTTGAGGAGAAACCTAAAGTGGCTTCAAGCCAAGCCATACTAATTTCTTATTAGAAATTAACTGGTTAGCTGATGGTAAATTTTCTTTCGTGAACTTAATGGTTACCTCTATGGCAGGTTGAGACTCAGCCAATCTGAAGCACTCTGGCATGCTTTTAACTGAGATAATTCAATAATCTATTAAGCATCCACAGAATTTCAAAGACATCCTGAAATATCTCTACATTTCTTAACACTATTTGAAACTACCTACCTTGATTCTTTGGCTTCTGAAAATCAGATTCTTTCTCCTATTGAATAAAGAAATTTAAGTCAGAAATTTGCTTAATGACTGTGATGCTTGCCAGGGAGAAAAAGAACAGATTATATTCTGTTTTTTCTCTGGAATTAAAAGCTTAGAAGCAGAGCCAGTGCATTACAATGTTTGTGCTTCTGGTCCCACAGCAGATCTCTCGGGTATTAAGGCAGCAATCTTCTGAGGGGGGCAAAACAGTCCTACTTCCTGGCATTGGGGTAGCTGACTACCCTTCTAAGGTTCAGATATAAAACTTAATGGATGTGCAGTACAGCATGCTTCTGGAGGGCCTTGACGCACTCGGTACAATTCCTATACTCTAGCTGGTACAGAAACACTCAGACTTGTAGAAAGACTCTTGAATTTACCATACGATAGACAAAGCTGTTATAAAAAAGAATCCAAATTTTATACTATGTTAGGAAAAACAACACGCAGTTTTTAAGTCTCTGCTGAAGAGGAGTACATCATGGAGCCTCTTTTTTTTTCTGTTTGTTTATAATGAGACAACAGTAATGTTAATTATCTAAGCCTGCGATACCTGAGGAGAAAAGGATTAAAAAAAAAAAAAAATCAAAACCAAACCACCCTAACCTTTCCAGCTTGAACTTCTGCTTCTATCTCCTTTAGAGCTGCCAGCTGACCTTGCAGAACTTTTATTTCTTCCTTCTTCTGTTTCTCTGCTTCTTCTGTTGCTGCCTTTCTCTGTGCCTGTCAAGAAATACTCTTTCAATTACAAGTTTTTGAACCATCTGTCATATAGGAAAGATTGGAAAACACATCAGCATAGAACAAATGGTCAATGCAGTACAAGAAACAACCTGCTTGGTTAAATGATTGGTGTGTTACAGGAACACCTCCCTTGCCCCAAAGTCCTCTGTACTAGCCTGAAAGAAACACATAGCATTTCCCCTGTGCTTACTGTTTCCAAGGCTAGCCAGCATAAAATAGGATACGTGTATTTTTCAAAATGATTGTGTATTATTTCAGAAGTACCATCTCTGTATTCTTTGTAGGCTTTATTCATAAGAATAAGTATATGCAATAAACGGAACACCAGCTTGTTACACTAAATAATGTTAACAACACACCTTAAGATACTCTGCTATGCATGTCATTCAATGTCTAATATAACTATGAAATCAGTATATTGCTCAGTTGAATGAAATGTTTAAAGTAGCTACACGTGTTCTGCAATCTTATTACATACCCTAATTTCAGCTTCAGAAAGTTTACCATCTATTTTAGTAAATCCATCAAAGAGTGTTTTATAGAGAACAGTCTTGCGAATGCTTGCATCATCTGGAGGAAGATATTCCAGTATAGCAGCCTTGTGCTGCCTGTACATATCAAAGATAATCCGCAACGCTACATCACGAACTTCATAAACTCTGTGTTCCAAAGCTCCCGTTGCAAACTGAAAAGAAAAAAAAGAGGAAAAAAAAAAAAAAGTCTCTCTTTTCCCACATTCTTTTTAAGGACTTATTAGTCTAAGATAATTATTTCACTGCAGTGGGAGAAATCTTCATACAGACAGGTTTTTCCAAACACTTTTTGACCCAGCGATTCTTTTTTCCCCATATTGGCATCTTGCCTCCTCACATGGCTGTGTGTTGTCACCTCCAAGAGGCTCAAATTTTCTTCAGTAATTCACCAAGCACTCCAAAGCAGACAGATAAGCCCCAATAAAACAGCAACAGAAAACACTTCATGTGCTGTAAACTCAGACTCCTACCTTCATGACATTGCTGATGGTAAACCCAGAGTTTTCAGTTCCCATGTCTTTCAAGAGGCACTCCACTAATTCCACTTGACTCATCGCCAGATGTGTTGGGGAGTTTGGTTTTAATGGTTGAACCAAATGAACTGGAACAATCTGAAGAGGTTTAACTTCACTACACAGTGCCATTTCCTATAAACATACAGAGTCAGTGTGCATGGAGGAATGCTAAATGAGGAAAATTAACTGTCTTTGCAAAGTAGAGTTATTCTAAGTTACTTATAACAAGTTAAGTAAAACAAAATAAGCCTTCCATAAGAAGCAGCTGCTTATTTCTTACTTTAGCAGCCAGAAGTTACTTGCAAAGGTTTTAAAAAGAGGATTACACAGATGTTTGGTCTTGCTTTTGGCATCAGAGAGAAAGCTACTGAGAACTTGATAAAATCTTAGTCATGCTCAGATGAGCAAGAGTTATAGAACTGGGCTGTAAGAAGAATTTCAAGAACTCCATCTTACACTGAACTATCTGAGGAGAAGGTAGATGAGAAGTGTCACAAAGGATGCAAAGTCTTGACATTGCATCAAGATGGATTTCAAGACTGCTTCAGAAAACATATGCCATCTCATAATTTCTCATTTTATTTCGCAAAGGGCTAAATTCTGCTGTTATTCAAAGCTCAATGTTTTATTTCTTTGCAGGTAGCAGAATGTTTAATAACCGAAAGCACCCCTCCCTCCCAGTTCCTGTCAGCTGACAGACACTCAACCAGATGATGGTGTCCTGCAGTCCCTCTTCCTGAGGACCAGATGCAGTTGTCACCAGGTTGGCTGGTCTGTTTTGGACGTACTTATTTCTAGAGATATGTGGCACCTTCCCTAGAGAACTGCTTATTCAGTCAGGGTATCATCTATTAGCAGTGATACAAAACAAACACATTTTCCTTCTCTCCAGGCCATGTCCTGTCTACAAAAATATACCTGTAACCATGTTCTCATTTCCGTTCTCATTCAATTACAAAATCTATTCTAAACAAGCCAAGCAGTAGTAATAAAGTAACCTGTCACCTTTGGGGTTCCAGTGACACACCAGAGCACTTTACACAATTAATCCTGTTAAAATTTTAGTTACGTCTACAGCAAAAGAGAAGTCTTTTCCCTCCATGTGTGGATGCAAGCAAGGATAAATAACCCAGAGCCAGTGACTCACTCCACTCCACTCCCAGGACTGAATTAACACATTTTCACACAGAACTACTGTTCTTTCTTCTAAATTCTACTGGAAAACAGAGCCTGTAATCCTCTAGCAGCTATTCACAGCTGCTCTTTGTCAGCAGTTGAGCAAGGAATGGACTGTGTCTTTTAAAATGGGCATCTTTTTTATGCTAAGTTGACTTTCAAAAGTTGACTGTCAAAAATGCAATCAAACTGCAACACAGTCTGAGCAGTATGTTGTACTTTCTTGCTCTCATCTCTGTAGATCACTTGCAACTAAGAAGAATGCAAGAGTCGTACCCTTCTTGCATCTGCAGCAGCAGGTATCTCCCCACACTGTCCCCCACAACAAAGGTGACAATACATGGCTAGAAAAAACACCGCAAAGATACTAAGTTGGTGCTACCACTTTGCCTTCCATGTAAGGCATAATCCTTTACAGCACCAAACTCTGGTCTTGAAGTCAAGTAAATTGTAAGTTCTGTGACATTCTTAATGCAGTCAAACGGTAATTTGAAGAAAAACACCTACCTGAATGAAGTTAGAAGCCACAAGGCGAAGACGGGATGAAGAGTCTCCTGTTCTAGAAAGCAAACTTGGAAGCGTTTTTTCTACACAATGAGAAGTTTCTAGTTTTCCTAGTTGATGTTTTGGTATATATTGGGTAATGATCATTTTTAAGAGTTTCAGGGAAGCTTGAAAAACCTAAGTTAAAAAGAAAAAGTAAACACTAAACAAAAATACCACACAGATCCCTGTTTTCAGACAATGTGGTAAAATCTTTTCTGTAGTTCTGAAGAACAGCAGCAACAGGAATCTAGAATTACGGTAACACTCTTAACGGAAGCTACTTCATTCAGATACCTCTCTTCCAGAAAACTTGTCACTCGGGTTTAGGTGAAAGGCTTCAGAATTTGTTTTATAAAGAGTAACAGAGCTCTTGATTTTTTTCTTTTCTTCTTGTTTAAGGCTTATTTGAAGCCTAAGTCTCCTGTAGTCTCTCAAGTTGGAAACTAAAAGTTACTTCATTGCTGTATTTCAACTTTACACACACACACACCAAAAAAAGGCTCAACCACAGTACACATTTACTGCATCAGCAGTTGTTTCGCAAGCTCATTACTCAGCCCAGGACAGTATTTTCCATGCTGCTGAATGCCAGACTTTGCTCAGTCCTTGATCCTAACTAAAAGCTGACATTTCAGTTGTTTTTGTTTTGGTTTTTTTTTTTTTTTTTGAACTTACTCAACAGTAGTTTTACAAACTATTTAAATTATTTGAAGTGCCTTAACCACACGGTTCTACAATTTGTGCTGTCAGTTCTTCACTGGAACATTTCTTATCAAACACATCACAACTTACTGAAGACACTATGTCTTTGATGGCTCTCCTTACAAGAAAAATGGCAGCCCTCAGCATGTTCTTTAAATCATCCTTTGGAGTCTTTACTGACATTTCCATCAGCTTCTTATACACAGCCAGTAATGCGTCTTCTCGATACGACCAAGTTTTGGAATATGCTCCTGAAACCTGAACACAGAACAAGTTTATCTCTTAAAAGGTCAATACTGATCTTTCAATATTTATATATAGAAACAGCCTCAAAAGAACATATGAACTTCAGCATGAAATCCCCAGGTGTTTCCTACAGGAATTTGGCTTTTATTAAAAGCACATACTTTTGAAAAACGATGAATAAAATGGATTAACAGGTCAGGCTCAAGGAACCATTTCACGCACAGCAACGATTTCTCTCCCTGCAAACGACAGTGGCAAGTTATGGGTATTCTGGTAGGGTCTGTACCCTAAAGCAGTCTACCAGATACTATCTGCTTAATAGCTCATCAAGTAATCAATCATAAAAGCTACAGCATCATATAAGTGTTGAAAACAGGCACCCATATATCCAAGGTCAAATTCTAATCTCAGATTTTCAAGTAACAGCTCTGAACATGTAAAAACCGTATCAGTAGATCTTTGTTGACAGAGCGCATATAAAATCAACTCAACACAGACCACAATAATCTATGCGTTTATTTTGTTGTTTTTTACCAAAGCTTCTCCAAAAACTTCAATAGCAGGGCTGGCCTCCCTCAGTGCCTTCTCAGTTAATGGTTCTGGTTCCCCAGTAATGCCACTTCTTGCAGTATCATCAATAGCCCCTTCAGCCATCTCCGGCTCAAGGTACGCAATTGCTTCATCAGGCTGTTTGCAGATAGCTGGAAGAGGTCTCTCATCATAAGGTAAAAATTCAACCTAACAGAGAAGACAAAATTGGCTATTCTAGAAATGACTTAGATATGGAGTTGTTTCATCACTACTTGGATTCACCTCAATGCATTTTTTTCCCCCGTCAAAGCAGTATTGCTTTACATTTAAGTACAGATGTTGAAGTTCCCATAATAACATCATGAAAAAATGGAATCAGTGCCTGTGAATAAAACTTACTTCTTGTTTATAGAATACAATAAAACACACACAAAATGCCTTTTGTGGAAGTGCACGCATCTACAGAAGAAATCACCTGTTGACAGCAAGCCAGCAAGTCATAAAGCCTTATTTGTTAAATTATTTTAAGTCAACATCCTGTTAAGAGCGAATACTACTGCTACTAGAGTCAATGCAAGTCTTCCTTAGCTTTGCCAAAAGCTGAAGCAGCAAAACCTAAAGATCAGGTTAACTAGATACTATGATTTTCTTCCTCTCTTTAGACATGACACCAAGACTCTTACCCTACAACCACATTCCAACAAATTCCCTTGCTGCTGTAGATTCATCCAACGTGATCTCTGAGAAGGAGATTTATTAAGCCATTAAAGGAGCAAGCAGAATTCAGCTACTGCTATATTGGCTGTATGACCCTTGATTAGTCATTTAATGTCTATTTGCTTCCATTCATCTATTTGGAAATCAGGTATAATCCCCTTTTGCCCCAGACTCAATGAACATTTGTAAAGGCTTCCAAAGAAATTCAGGAAAGAGAAAGACCAATGCCAATTATTAGATGGGCACTGCTCAGCAACACAGTCAATTTCAGATACTATATAAGCCACGAGAATAACCACAAAAGACCTTGTTGTTTTGGAAGGTTGAATACAAGATCATTTGCTCTGACAGGTTTCTGCAGTAACAGAGGTACGCTGCTCACATTTTCTTTGGGAAACACTTCCCTGGCGGTTGCAGGATGAGTCTGAGGAGGAGGAGGGGACTGATGGGGAGCAACAGGCTCAGCAGAAGAGGGATCTGCTGACTTCTCTTCCAGCAAAAGCTCTGCTCTCCATGGCTCTCCTTTTTGCGGTTCTATGTGTTCACAAGGAGATGAATTTGTAGCTTTTGTGCGCTGAGGATTGTCAGTATAAATCATAGACTCCAAAGGCAATTCAGGTGGTTTTCGAATCTGAGAAAAGGAAAGAGATTTTGTAAAGCAAGGCTAACAATGTACTAAAATCAGTTAGCACAGCTACAACTCTGACAGTCAACAAGGTTCTGCTGCTTTCAAGTAAATATCAGACGTCACTCACAGACATGTAATCATTGCCACTGGATACAGCTTTATGAAACAATCGGAAAATAATTTTGTGCAGATGCGTGTGTGGAGAGATTTTAAAGCTTCCCATTCTGAGAACAATATAAAACTATATTTTATCACATTAATTCTCTATGGTTAGCCATGATGCCAGCATAAGACTGTTATACCCCTTCAAAATACGAGAAAGTACCTTATGAATCTGCAGTGGGTAGCCTTGCAATTATGCAAAACATTCAGGATTCTAATGTCATTTGCTTGAGACCTTAACAGTTTAATGTAATGTTATCTATGGAGAACTAAGCATGTTCATAAAATGGCACGTGCAAGCCTTTGGTTAGGGAAATCCACAATACAAATAGAAAACTTAAAATCCTTACATAATTGTCATAAAGTACCTGTGTAACAACTCTTATTCCCTGAATTTATTTTGGTTGCTCTGCCATTTCTATTTACAACCCACAGGATAAAGCCTCCTGAATTAGGAATAACAGTACCCACCATCAGCTCTGCATCCAGAAGGTCGTGGAGCTCCAGTTGCTGATACACCTTCAGGCGGTAGCCCTCCATTTGCTGTTTCTTCTTTTTAGCGAGATCATAATCCTCTTTCTCTACAGCATAGCGCTTCTCTACCTCATACCGACCAAGTCGTTCCCCTACCTAGAAGGTGGTATAACAGGCTAGCTTGGAATCACATTACCATATATATGTATACATTTCAGTATTTCCAGCCAAGCTACTAAATCAAGCTATCTGATTTTAAAATTACTGTTTTGAAAATATACTGGAAATCATTATGATTCCACATGAACACTAGGGTCCCCGATGGACCACTGGAACACTGTTCGGCTTAAGAGATAAACAGTCTTTCAACAATACCTTTTGCAAGTCTGCGATAGCTTGTTTGAGTTTCTTGGCATAATCATAGCGTTCATGATGGACAGCTTCACGCTTCTTCTCATCCAGTCTACGTATTATCTGAGCAACTTCTGGATCCTGGTACATGTCAAAAGCCAAATCATCCAGAGGTGAAATGGAGTCAGGCTTCCTGAAGATATAAAATGGATAAAATAACCTTTCAGTTAATCCAAAATAAACCAGTCTGAGCATATGTCATCTCTTTTCACTAGCAGGGAACTAACAAAATATAGAGACTGAGAACTACTTTAGACTGAGTAGACGTTTTGCCAGGGTATACGCAAAAAAACATCCTTACCCAAGGTAAGTTCCATCTAAGGCAGGGTCATCTGATTTAATTCCTAAGTAGTGGTCTATCAGCTTCTCTCTGGAAGGCTTTGTAAGGGGGGAAAAGAAAAAATCTTAATGCACATTCAACATCAAGTATGAGTTCAGGACAGAAATTGTGACTTGCCACAATCAACATAAGCTACACTACTTATAATACTTATGTTTTGGGGCATATTGAAACAAGAGATCTTGGAGAGGCTGAAAATGCAAATGTTCCAATTGATTGTGTTTCATTTTTTGTATCCACATATTAGGCTCAATTTTTGAGAACTTTCTTGCTTCAAGATAACAAAAACAAAAAAAAAATCAATACATGGCAGCTCTGCTACAGCAAGAAACTAGCAGAAGAAAGATGCATTCCATTACCCCAAGAACCCTGTAACTGAGCATGTGTAGCAACATTAAAAAGACAGGGATGCTTTGCACTTACAGTATTATTGCTGTCATTGCTGTAGTCTGCTGGATCTCCAATAATGTTTATAGCTACTAGGGCAACCTGGGATAGATTTAAAGAAAATGTAAATGCATAAGGGTATTGCATTTCCATATCTTATGAAAACTGAACCAAAAAAATTTGAACAAAAAAAAGTAGGACCTGTGGTCTCCAGGGTGGTATGGAAGCAAAGAAAAGTACTAAGTGCTAAACGTACTTCATGCTTCATTAAAAAATTATTACCAAATCTACAGACCACAGTGTACAGTCATCAGTTGTTCCCTTCCTGTACTGCTCTGGAATGGAAGTGAAAAGAGTCACTGCAGGCAGATATTTGCTTTTTTCTGTATCGGGATGGCTACACAACACCTCCACTTAATGCCACATCAGATCCTAAAGACTAAGAGTGGCTTTGTAGCAACTGCAAAGCTGTTCTCAGAGAAAGTATTTGGTCTTCAGCACAGAGCCTGCTGTGCAGTCTAAAACTCAGAATGGAAGGCAGTAATGGAACATGCACTTGACTCGTTTGTTCTGGATAAGTTGCATGCACTTGGTCATGATTCCAAGTCACTTAAAATCTCTTATTTGTATTTTCCATTTTAAAAGAAATAAAAAATAAACCCAGGAGCTTTCAAACAACATTATTGGCTTCTACAAACCAAGGGAGTGAATTTCTATGCCCATTCTGTACTACTGAAATGCCATCTAGCTTACCAAGTATGGACTCTTAACTCAACTTACCTGACCGTATAAGTTGTATTTATTGACATAATTCTTATGGAAAATCAGCTTCAGGTACTGGCCAACTGCATCCATATACACAGATTTTAACTCTCGTGCTTTGAAATCAGTCTTTTCATTGTCCGAGAGAGGGACATAACTGAGAAGGAAAATATAACAAGTAAGCAGAGGAAATGTACAAATACACAGCTGTATTTTTGCTCCTCAGGTTAGTACTTTGATATGGTTTAAAGCGCTCTCATAACTGAAACAATGTGTGCTGTCATCTGACAAGACTGTTACACCTACATCTTCAGCTTTGTTACAGATCTAAGTGAGTACGGAATCTCTTTACTGCTTACAGCACAGTGTATTAATATTGCATGCAAAGCATAATGAATATTCTTTCCTCCTGAAGCCTTTCTGATTAAGGTACTAAAACCATTTAGAGCTTTTTGACTTACCCTAGTCTGTGAAATCTCTCTGACTGATAAGGAGCAAAGTATTCAGGCAAGCTTTCACTGATGTAGAACTCAATTTTGCTTGAAATCATGTACTGGTGAGCAAGCAACTGCAGTTTTCGTATTCGACACCTCTCCACCAACTGCAGAACAATTTCCTGTGGATACTGACAGAGTCTGAAAACATACACAATTTCTGAATCACCTTTTTAAAGATGACTTCACTTCAACTCAAGTAACATTTAATTATGAAACTTTCCGAAGTTATTATAGTTGAAGTCAGCATTACAGATATTGTAAAAACAAACCAAAGAGTAGAGTAGAAACACTCTTCACCTTATTGCATGCATGCGTATGTTAAAGTACTCCATACATATCTAGAAGATGTGGTGAGAAGACCGGATTTTTAACACTAAGCCAAAGCAGCTGCAAACTCTAAGAAGACTGACGAGAACAAAAATGGTTCCCTTTTTTCCTTTTAAAGGACTTCATTTAAATGCAATGCGATGCCTTTAGGTGGTAACCAAGGTGCTTTTTTTTCCCCAGGATAAGGATTCCACGGGGTTAAAGTAAGTTTTCTGGTTTTATAATCAGTTTGGTCTGGGATGCTGTAAACTACTCTGACCGTGCAAGGTACACCTCCCGCTCATTTTAAACTCAGTGCTTCAGGACTCCGCACATTCCACCCGCTTCCAGTACCTGGGTGATCGCCATCCATTCACAGTCGGTGCGTGAACCATCAGCTCTTTTGCGCTGAAGCCATCTTCGTGTCCCGATGAACTAACAACTATAAAACCGATCTTCTGTGGCATCCTGCAGAAGCGAGCTAGTCAAAGCAATGATGTTTCAAGCTTAAGCTAATCCCTGGAAGGACAATAAAAGAACACTAAAACACTACAGCCAAAGAATTAAATCCTGTGGTCCATCAAGTCAGTAGATGATGACTACAAATCTAGATTATCTTTAATTAATGTTGGCACCATAAACTGCACCATATTCTTATGCTGAGTGTTTTATTAGTACTTAGTGAAATGAGGGTTTAGCTAACTCGTATAGCAGATTGCTAATAAACTCAATTAAATCTGCTAATCCGAGATGGAACTTGAAACCATCTGAGTTCCAAAACGCGCACGGGAGCGCCCCGTACCATCCTCTGTGCACTTGAGCCAAAGGGAAAAAGCAAAGAATAAAGAATGGGGTCAGTTTAGCCAAAAGCTAGCTAGCTAGCACTGTTTCACAGCTACACACACACCTGGGCTGCTGACAGGGATGGCAGCAGAAGGCAGGTTACCACGGGCACAAGGGCCAAGGACCACCGCTACCCCCCACCCCGTGTCGTAGAGATATCGCGGCATTAATTTCGGCTCCCTCTCTCCTTCACCTCCCCCCTCGCCCGGCCGCTTCACCACAGGAGGCGGCAGCAGGCCGAGGCGGCAGCAGGCCGAGGCGGCAACCCGCAGGCCCCGCAGGGGTCACGGCGCCGGCTCAAGGCGGGGAACAAAACCGCCCTAAGCGGCGGCCTAGCGCACGGCGGCGGCCCGGGGGGAAGGCTCGCCAGGGCCGGAGGAGAAAGGCAGAGCGGAGAGGGAGAAGCGGCCGGGCCCGGGCCCGGCCCCCACTTGCCTGACTGCGGCCCCATCGCCGGGTCTCATGGCAACGCCGCGCCCGCCGCCGCGCACGCGCGCCGGCCCGCCCGCCCGATCCGCCCCGCGGCGGCGCATGCGCGCCTGGGTGGCGGCAGCGGCGGCGGGAGAGCGGCCGGGAGCATGGCGGAACCGCTGCGGGCTTTCCGCCTGCGCGGGTGCGGCAGCCCGCAGAAGTTCGGGGTGGCGGCCGGGAGCCTGCGCGGGTTGTTGCGGAAGGGTTGCCGGTTGCTGCAGGTGCGGGCCGGTGTCCGAGGCGCGGGGCCGGGGTGGCGGGTCAGCCCGTCTCTCACCCGCCCGGGGGGCAGCTTCCCTTGCCAGGCAGCCGCCTCTGCCTCTACGAAGACGGGACGGAGGTGACCGAGAGCTATTTCCGCGCCTTGCCGCCGCAGACGGAGCTGGTGCTGCTGGGCCCCGGAGAGACCTGGCGGGGCTGTGAGTCCGGCGGGGGTCGGGGGTCGGGGCGGGGGTGTGACAACCGGCGGCGGCGGGGCAGCGCCCGGGCCCGGCCGCGGCCCCTCAGCCGGTGCCGTCTCCCCCGCGCAAGCCGCAGGTGCCAGCGACATCGAGGGGTTCCTGGCCGCCTTCTACAACCAGAGAGCCGCCGTCGTGGAGGCGGCGCGGAAGCTGCTCTCCGACGAGCAGGCTCCTCGGAGGCAGAGGCTGCTGGCGGATCTGATCCACAACCTGAACGAAAACAGCCTGGCCGAGGACAAGGAGGACGACAAGAAATGGTTCGAAGGTACGTCTGTCGCCCGCAGGGAGCTGCTTAGGGGCAGCAGGGCTCACGAAGGAGAGTCACTCCTGTCAGTCTTACTGTTCGGAAAGAAAAGTAGTTCAAAAATTCGGGACTCCTTCTGGCTGGTGCGATTTGGTACCCGGTCCGGGGATTAGTTACCACCAACATCAGCGTGCGTTTTTGCGCTTCTCTAAGAGAGACGCGTATTTACTGTCAGAAAATGGTAAAAAAAACCCATGTTCCCTATTGCTCCACCCTGGATTGCTCTGGAATACGTCTCTTCCCCTTCAACATAGGTCTGCATTTACAATCTTTTAACGATTTGCTAATAGTATATTGATAATTTGCACCTATCAGCCAGCTAACTTTAGACTTTCTTTGCAAGTTCCCTCTCCTGTTCCCGAGTCATTATTGCAGGTCTTCCTCAACAACTCAGTTTTCTTTTCACAGCCTCTTAGTGTTCTGTGTGTGCGCATTAATGAGAAACATTTAACAACTACAGTATCAGCTACTGCTCTCACAGCAGATGCTCTGCACGGTCCTTTAGAGTGCTAAGAGCAGGGTAGTCTTGAACCAGTAAAATAAAAATGGGAAAGAAAAAAAATCTGTGCATGCTGAGTTTGGGAAAAGAAGGGATAAACACCCAGCTAGGCAGAAGCACAGCACTAGAAGTACTAAGTTACAGCATGATCTAACTCCCTTTAGGTCTGGAGTCTCGTTTTAAGAACAAATCAAGCTACATGCGATACAGTTGTGAAAGCAGAATACGAAGCTACATGAAAGAGGTAACAGTTTCTGTTGAAGTAACTTACTTTCAAGCTGCTAGTAAAAGTAATTCTGTGACCACTTTTATATAAAACACTTTTACAGAGCAATATACTCATTGTAGAAAAGAGCCTCAGGCTGCTACACGGACCAAGGAATGACTGGGTTTTGTTTTTCCCCCGCCCCTAGGTTAGTAGTTTTATTTCCAATGTTCATCCTACAGCAAGAGATGCATATAAAAGGATAATTGACCTGATGTCAGATAAACTGAGATCTGTGAAATACAACGGATGCTACTTTGACAGAAGAGAGGAGGAGGCAGTCCGCCTGTGCACTACGGAGGGATGGTTCTCTTGTCAGGTAAGTTCAGCCCTTTCTGAAGCAGAGAGCCTTGGTTCCAACAAGCAGTGGCATGACTTGCAATGACATTAGAGGAAGGAAACAGGTACTTGGATGCTTGCATAGTGCAGTATCAAGCTTGGTGGGGTGATGTTGTCATAGCGTGTGACCTATCTTTGGTTCATTATAGCAAGTGGAAGGACAGCGCTGGGGTGGCGAGCAGTACGCCTTTCATTGTAGCCGTCTTGTTTTACAGGGACCTTTCGACAGAGATGACTGCCCATGTAAGCATTCTATCAACCCCTACGGTAACAGGGAAAGCAGAATCCTCTTCAGTACCTGGAATCTCGATCACATGTATGTACAAAGTATTAATCCAAGCTTACCTGTTTCATGCCCTTCATCTTAGGCAGGAAAGGTAGAGCCATTGAGTCTTTACACCGGCCCCCCCCCCCCCCCCGCCACTGTGCAGTTACCTCTGCTGTGACTAGTGCATTGGATGTGACTAGATGCTTGGATGCTGCAGCTGTCTCTGATAACATAAAATCCTGATGACAGATTATAATGCCATGTCTCATTAGCTGCTTTGCTTCTGTTCAGATTTTCTTTGTATGAAAACATACGCCTCCTTACCACGTTATGCTTTGTGAAGGCTAAAAAGCCCTGGCACAGGATAAAAACCTCTGGCAGAACCCCTCAGACCCATTTTCAGGCATTGTACACTTGTGAAGCAAACAGGATTTGCTAAACTAATTTCCTCAGGAAAAAAAAATAAATCATAAACCTAGTTATGGTGAAAGAATTCAAATTCCGCCTGGCTCTAAAAGGAAGATGGAGACTTGATTATTATGAAAAAACTTTTGATGGCAATATTGTTTTCTCTTTTGTGTACTGAAGAATAGAGAAGAAACGTGCTGTTGTCCCAGAGCTGGCAGAAGCTGTCAAAACACGAGATGGAAGAGAAGTGAACTGGGAATACTTCTATCAGCTGCTGTTTACCGTGGATAATTTAAAACTTGTACACATTGCTTGCCATAAGAAAACCAACCACAATCTCAGCTGTGACAAAACTAAAATTTACAGGAAAAGGAAGCAAAACCACAAGATTTCATAGTGCTATCTCTGGAAGTGACTTGATTTTTACAAAATCATGTCACATGCTATCATTTTTAAATAGCTCTAGTTTCTTAAACAAAAACTTATTTAGGAGTCCCTGGCAAAAGAGACTTGCTAAGTAATTCAACTGCAGTCTCACAACACATACATTCATATCATGCCTAATTCTACTCTCCCGCCTTCTCACTTACTACAAGCCTTCCTTAGATCTCACTGTGTTAAGCGCAATAAAATAAAACTGTGAGTCAGAGTATAAAAATGAGGCCAAAGGGTGACACTGATTACGCCCTACAATCTCTTTCTTGCCCTGACAAACGTAGACCCAAAGGGCAATTCAGTGACAGAGCTGCTGGCTCTTCTGTACCAAAATACCCGCATTCATCCACGACCATGCCATTTGCTGTTGCTTTAGATGTACATCTCCTAGAAGGAAGATCAAGGCCATGGCATATCTTTGCTTTTACCACCTTTGTTCTTTGTCATCTTTCCCATTGATCTCCCTCTCCTTTCAGTTTCTACCTCTTTAGCTTGAGTTTGCTTGGAGCAAAACAAGCAATTTTACTGTATAATCATGTTTACCTGCCGCTTTAAGAGAATACTGCTTTTGTAAAACACTTCCTACCTCAGATAACAAAATACAAATAGATAAATTTTTACTTGATTTTTTTTTTTTTTCTAAATACCGGCTGATAGCATCTGAACTTTTAAGGGCTGTCAGTGTAAACGACGTGAATTTTTTTTAAATAAAAAAATTACTACCATTCTTCTGTGTGTGTATGTAGAGGCAGATGTGCAGGAGTGATTAATCAGGTATAGTATAGCATGGCCAATACAGACTAGAAAGACTGAGCGCAGGGAAACATGTTTATGAATGGAGCACTAGTTATTTACTGCTGTGTAAAGATCATCACTCATCTCTAGGGAAGAACTCCGTTGTCCCCCATGTCGCTGGTCCTCTTCTTACCTGGGCAAATCCAGCTAGTCCACACAAGATGATAGTATTGCTGTGTGAGCCATAACTTACTAGGTCTTGGAAATGCAGGAGCTTTGCTACAGAGAGTATTGTTTTACTTTAAACAACAAACTCAATCCCCCTCCCAAACTTTTCAACACAAAAAGTAAGCTGGGGGCATTTTAAGTACAGGATTTCTAATACTAATGTATTGAATCAATCCTTCCAGATTGCCTTACTGAATATACGTCATTGGTAACTAAGATGGAAATGCACACTACACTGTTTTGAGATTGGGGAAGGTATCGCAGCTATGATTCTGATGACAAACACAATGTCATCTGTATGGCACAATTCCTACAAACTGAAAATCACCATTTTACACAGTGCTGAAACCAAAGTGAGTGTTTGCGTGTGAAGACATATTTGCTATAAAGGGATGGTAGCAAATATGGCATTTAAGGAAAGCTGGGAGAGCTACTTCAAGATGGAGTTGTGCTAAAACCCATGAATATGCTATTAAAAAATTAGATTTTTCTGTGTTACAGAATTAGAGTAAAAAGGAGCCAAGAAATATCGTTGACAGAAACAATGCATCAGCTGGAGTGGAAATGTGAATAAATTAACATGTCATGCATATACAATTTGTTTGGCTTACAACTTTTGAATGTTTAACAGGCTATAGCTGTAGAAATTAATATTTATTTAAACCATCTGCTGATAACATTTTCTCTATATTTTTAGAAATGTAGAAGAAACTATTTATAACAATAAAGATCTGGAAGCTTATTGCATAATCACACTTTCAAAGGAGTATTATCATAAACGTTGGGCGAGTTAACAGTTCCTAAAATCATCTGAGCTTGCTCACTGTTTTCTAAAACTGCAGGCCAAAATAACAAATTCAGTGGACTGACCGATATCCCTAGCAATCAGTACTGGTTTGTCTACCAAGTCCGCCACTGAGAGATTTTATTCCTCCTTTATCACCACCAGCATATTTGTTTATGAAATTCCTATTTGTAACCCTTGGAAGTCAACTGAAAATACTGCACGAGCTGCATTACACAACTATTAGAAAAGGCAATGCTTACGGCTGGTCTGGTGGAAGAGGGAAGCAGTCAGCTTCACGTGGTGGTTGTTCAGAGAACTGATGTGCAATAAAAACGTACTTAACTTCTAGAGATTAACACCACTGAACTCACATTGATATCCATGCATTTAGTTTTGCTAGCGGAACTGTATTTTAGAGGTTTAATTGGTTCTGGTTTACATGTCAACAATGTAATACAACTTACACAGCAGGGGCCGGTGTGCCTCTTTCTACTGGGTAGTCAACTGGCTGCATTACTAACTGGATGCCACAATGTTAGACATCGCAGAATTGAAAAAGGACCTTGTTCTAACATGGTTTTCTTGGCTATTTTTAAAAAAGGAGCGAGACCAAACGTTCACCCTAGATATCGGCTCAAATTTATAAAAAAGCAATAAGAACTTCTATTTTCCCTGTTTTTTCCTAAATATTAGTGGTAAAATGATAAATTACAGTAATTCCAAATCACTGAAAATTCAGTCAGTCTTTGCCCCAGATAACCGTGGGAGAATTCTGTATCTGCCAATTTCAGAAAAACAAACTCTACCAGTTCTGTCTCTGAGAAAAGGCAAACACAGACACCTTATGTTAGTGGCACAGCCAGCCATCATTACGTGGTTGCAAAGAAAAGAAAAAAGGTTTCATTTGTTTACAGTTTGTTGTTAGACAACATCCTCTTCCTCCTCCTCCTCATCTTCCTTTGCAATGAAATGTAGCTTCCTGAATTCTCGCCTGCTCATCGTTGTGCTTGGGAGTGCAACTGCTGGGAGATCCTTTAAGAAAAGGATAAAATCATTCAGGAAGGTCTGTTGCGGCAAATGGCAGACCTCCTACCTCTCCAACAGTTCACATACTTCCACATCTGATACATGAGGCACCAACACACACCTCTTCACTTGGAAGCAGTGGCATAAGCCAATAGCTAAAGCTGAGAGGCTTTCAGGGGAGCTTGCCTGAACCAGTCACAGCTCATGGTCAAAGCAAGGGCTGGCATTCCTTCTGCAGGCTCGAGAAGGATTCAGAAAGGGTGAAGTGCTCCACAAACAAAGCTTCACTACTCCCACTAAATACCAGCCGTGACCCCTGCTAAATACCAATCCTCATGAAACACCTAAAACATGAAGGCATCGCTTGCCCAAAGTTATGCAGTGTTAGAGGCAGACCTGGGATTCAACTTTCAAGCTCTGGCCCCTGATTGAAAAGCAGAGATGGCCAGAAAGCAGCTTCCATTCAAAAGAATCACAATAATCACAATTTAGAACCAATGACCAGTGAAAAACTATTTTGACAGAATAACACTGTATCTATGAGTAAAAATACCTATCTTATGGAATTGGAATAATAAAATCTAAACAAGAAAGATTTCACATCTGAAATTAATTGCCAAGGCATCTCTGAGACAAATAATTCTATCTAGGGGACAGGGATATGACTCCAGATGTCTACCGATACTGGTCAAGTTTGCCTACAATTTCGAGGCTAGCCTTCTTTTGTCTGAAGATGCAAGACTGAAGTGGAACAGAACTGAATCTGTAGAGTGAACAGACTGTCATCATCTTACCTGGATAAACTCAACATCTCCAAAGAACCGGTCCACTGGCATTGGCTGGTTGCTGTCTTCATCCAAGAAAGCATTACCCTCTAACTGTATCGGCTTCTTCGGGACATCTGCATCCTCCAGGCTGGACCCATCTGACAGTACACTCTCACAGCTGCTTTCCTCTTCACTGCAGACGTGATCGTGCAGGTTTTCATCACTGTCCATTTTTGATGGAGCACTGCTTGATTTCACTGCACGCGGCCTGAGAGAAACATTATGCTCCTTTTCCTGTTTCTCTTGGTCAGTCTCCGGAATGCTTTCACCCTTTTTCTGTTGAATTATATTGGAGTCTCCTGGATCTTCTGAACGTTGATCCCCATCAGATGTTTTAGGCGCTTCCCCCAGTGCAGCAAGGTTTCCACTTGCACATGTAAGTCCTTCTAGATCTGATTTTACTAGACTGTTTTTTTCACATTTGAGCCTCTTTGAGGGTTGTCCGCCAGCTGCTTTGCGTGAAGAACACTGTTAGAAAAAAAAATAGGATCCTAAAGCTTACTTGAAATAAAGAAAAATAAAATCACCGTATGTCTTTAGTTCAAGGCTGGATGTGGAACCGAAGGGCTCCATCGAGCGAGCGGCACTGTGATCCAAAGCTGCATCGCTAAGACAAATAATTAGTAGAATGTGCACATGAAAAGGAGGAAAGTGGAGCAGATAGCTTACACTAAACCACAACGTACAGTCCATCATCAGTGGAAAGCTACCTCTGAAAGCACAAACTAGCACCGTACGTGGCCAATCACCATTTTCCTATTTCCTTAGGGATGCTGTAGATGGCAATTAATGTAGCAGAACGGACTATCAGCCGGGCCAGCAAACCGTCCCGCCGCTTGCCGCACGGGCCAGCAGCCTACCGCCGGCCTTCCGACAGCCAGGAATCCGAAAGCTGGCCCTGCGGCACACAAATCTGCCTCCGCACCGTGTGTCTGCACGCAGGCCCCTAACAAAGTGGCGGGAAGGCAGGAAAGGCGAAGAATTTACTTAAATTCTCCAGGTAGTTCCCTCACGGCGATGCCCGGTTGCACCCCCCCCCCCCCCCCCACTGTAACTGCCCGGCCCCGTCCCCTCCTACCGGGCTCGGCGTCCGGGGGCCGCCCGGCTCCTGGCGGCGGGCTGCCGGCTGCGCTTCCCCCGCGGGTTGAGCAGGGGCGGTTGCCGGGCGCCTGGCCGCCACAGACCCCTTCGCACAGCGCCCGGGAGGCCGCCGCCGCCGCTGCCGCCGCCTTGGGAGCGCCGGGCCGCGGCTCTCCGAGCGGCCCCGGCCCCGCGCTCCGGCCGCCGGACCGCCCGCCGCCATCTTGGGGAGGGCGCCGGAGCCCGCGCTCGCCATCTTGCGGAGCTTCTCGCCTCAGGGGCAGCCGGGCCTTGCCGTCGACCTGTCTCCCCGGGTGCTGGGTGAGCTGGTGGCCCCTCCGGACCGAAATACCGGGCGGAGGGAAGCCTCGTCCCCGCTGGGTGTGGGGGGAGACGGGGCCTGGGCGGGAAGGCCGCCTCGGCCTGTCGCAAGGCCCAGACCCAGACCCTGACTTAGCCCACAGGCAGCGTTAAAATAAGCTTGAGCAAAGTGAAAACAGAAGAGCTTGCCTCCAGATCTCCCTGATGGGCTGCTGCCTGGGGAAAAAACCCAAACAAATCCTGCCTGATCGCTGTATAGGTTATAAACATTTCAGATCTTTGGCTTCCCATCGTGCCTGCCTTCTGGAGCAATGCTTGCTCCTGTTACAAGATGCACGGTCGTGGAGTTATTATTCAGATGTGCCTCTCTGTTCGTTTCCATAGCCCTCAGGGAACAAATTATGTCAGTAACTCAAATCCCTCTTTAACTTCAAGGACTCTGACGATCGCAGATGTATTTCTGTGTAGCAAAGCAGCCCGACACCTAGATTTAAGTATGTAATTATTTTCACTTATTTTACTGGGGGAGGTGAGGTAGCACGCTTGCCCGTTTTGAGAAATTGTAGGTACTGCGTGCCCTGACGGTCCGCACCGGAGGAGGGACAGCAGCGTCCGCCGCAATGGAGCCCAGGGGCTCTATCCATCACATTAAACTACAGCTCTCTCTTCTGTTAATTCAGTGCTTTGAGGACGCTGTGGGGATTTTTATAATTCTGTCCGGCTGAGGGCACAGGAGCTTGTTTCTTTATAGCAGCCTTTAATGTTCTTGCTCATTGCAGAGCCATACCACAAGTCTCAGTGGTTTGAGGATATTACCTGTGCTCCTCAATCCAACTTAGCTGATAAAATGCTTGTCCGTTCATCCTGGCCTTAAAAAACATGAGCAACAATTTAAATCGCAGAAATAAGTGGCAAGAATGTACCTATGGGAATATTCAAGTAAGACATTTTTTCTCAAAAGCATAAAGTCTCCCAGTTAAACTGCAGAGGTTCGGAGACATGCCTGATACGTTGTTCTACAATTTCTCTCGGTGCTCAGGGGTCCTTCTGTGCTTTGTTCTCTGGCTGAGATAATTCATATTCTCCTCCAAAAGCTTCTCGACTTGCTCCACTCTCTCACAGTGTTGTTGCTTGCAGCCACAGAATACAGATGATTGTTTTTATTAGGCAGTGAAAACTTATACTGTCTCGTAAACAGAGGAGGACTAGAACTGGCTTGAGAACGGCATTTCTGCAGCTGAAAAACTTGGTTGTTGATTTAATTTCCCCAATGAAGTGAAAATAGCAAGAAAAATTTGATTTTGAAAATTTTAATAAATACTTTTCACAACAGTATATGTTTCTCGCTCTTTATGCTGCTTTCCAAAATTGACATGCGTATTCGGGTGATGAGGGCAGGGGTGGGTCAGCCCTAAGCAGCCACATGTGCTTCGGTGACCCAGTGCAGATGCGGGCTCACACTCTGTGGCAGCACACGGGGGTGGAGATACACGACCACAAGCACCTGAGACTGCGCGGGGTGGCCTTAGACAGTTTCAAGAGGCAAAGCGCCTTACACAAGTGAAGCCAGGATGCCGGGGCTCCCTTGCAGAGCTCTAGTATTATGGTCACCCCTATAACCACATTATTTTGTGGGAAGGCGGTGGCAATTTCGCAGCTGCAGATGGTGTTGCATTTTCTGAAATATGGCTGATCCCTCTCTGAGAAAACAACTGTCACATAGCGCAGAGAACACCCCGGGAGAGGCAAGCGAGAATGCAGAACCCCTCCGAGATCAGTCCACGTCTCAGCAGCAGGCAGTGTCTCCTGAGTGACTTGAAAGGCTACGCAGGGACTGCTAACAGCCAAGCAGCCCTTAAAGAGAATCAGAGCAGCACAAACTATTTACATTAATTCCACATTTCCACATAAAAGAGGACTTATTTTCAACAATATTAAAAAGTGGTTTTTATTAGAATCTGTTGTCGAAGCAGGCAGGCAAAAAAAAAAAAAAAGAAAAAGATTTTGTGAGCTCCCTCATTTTTATGAAAGCTGGCTGGCGGGTATAAAGCAGCAGCTGATGAGCTTATAGAGCAGGAAGGGAGGTTCAGGCTGTGAAACTCGATGTGTAAATTAGCTTCTTGCAGCACTTGTCTCTGCGCCTGTCACTTGCACCAGTGTCCCTGTCTGTTATAATCCTCCCAGTTCGTTTGGCTAAACATTAGTGACATGCTGGGGACAGCAGCCAAAAAAAATGTTGCCTGTAAACATACTGGCTGTTAACTGTTGAATGCAAGGTCTGTCAAACTAAACAGTCATCCAGCAGGAGCACCGGCTGGTCTTTTCCTGCTGTGGGAAAGTTATTTTTAGTTAAGGTGGCTGAATTCTTCTTCATTAGCAGCACCTGGGGAGAAAGCAGGAGGAGGATCTGCCGCCCAGTAACTGGCATAGGGAGCCTCGCTCCCTGCCTAGACCAAGCTGCGGCATCCTTCCTCCCCGCCGCCTTCTCTGCCTCCTCTGCAGAGCAAGCGCCAGCAGTACAAATTAGTCTTTCGCTCAGGATTTGAAGACACAACTTTTTAGCTGTTGTGCTCTCCTGTCAAACAATGTTGTCATGCCAACCCACGTAATGACAGTGAATATTGAACCACCAGTTTTGGGCTTCCAGAGGCACTGTCTCCTGGACAAATTTCTGATGAGTCAATATCCCACCCAGAACCGAAACATTCAAGGGGGTCTGCAATCCTCTGATGGAGCTGTCCTGAACCCTGCTGTCTTGAGTACCTTTGCACCACTCAGATTGAGTAAGACCTTAATTTTCATTACTAAGAAGTACTCACACTAGGAGCTAGAGAGCCCTGGCATAGAAATAACAGGGAATTTATGATACATAATGAAACTTTATGTGTGCCATGTGAGAAACCTCTTTTTGGGTCTGATTTTTGATTTCTTGCTAGTATCTTGTCAAGAACCAAATGTGGAAAGCCAGTAGCTGAAGAAATTAATTAACACAACTGAGCGGACTACATAGGCTTTGCAAGAAAGAGCAGCAAGAAGAAAAAGATGAAATTCGTTAATGAAAAACCATAGGGGACATCTGAGAAAAGAGAATCCAGAGAACCTGTCTCAAGTTGGATAGCTGTCATGCTTGTCTGACTGGGGAGCTATATGCACCCACCTCCCTGTGACGGGTGCAACTGGAGATGCCGGACCCCTGCCCAGGGCCCGCTGCTGGCAATCGGATCCTCCCCACTATCGATGCCCATACCCAGTTTTCGTAACGATCTCTAGCGTTTACGTGGCAAATCCTTTCCAAAGCACTCTGCAAACACTAGCCAATGACTTCAGGGCACCCGATTTGCCCAAGGTTTCCCACCCTTCCAAGACCTTAATTGCTTCGAGCAGCGTTGCTTTTTAAAGCGTTTCACAAAACGCAAGTAAATCTCTCCCAGCACAAGGCATCCCACTGAGGCCAAATCATTACCTTTGCTCCAGGAATCTGATTACACGGACTGTGGCAACTTAGCCTTGCCACTGAAAAGCAGCAGCTCCCAGAAACCTCTTCCTGACTTAACGTAGTAGCTGCTTCAACTGCAGCCGTGCGCACAAGCGTTCTCTTCCCACCGCTTGCTTCTTCCGCGCATCGCTTTGCTGCGGGGATTACGGTTTAATTTCCATCGCTTCACCTGCTAAATCCCGGGCGCAGAGCCGGCCCGGGGGGGGGGGGGGGCCGCAGCTTGCCTTACCCGGCTGCCCGACACTGGGGGTCACTCTTAGACCGGCGCTGCGGCTCCCAGAGCCACGCGTGGGCAAAGCGGCTGCCGGCCACGCAGCTCCGGGAGCCGGCCCGGGGCTGCCCGAGCCGGGGGCGGCGTGGGGGGGGGACTGTGGGGGTCCGTGGGGACCACACCGCTGCACAGCTATCATGGCAGAGGCTCATCTCCCTGTCAAGCCTTTTGCCCTGCCGGCTGCCCGTTGTTCGACCTGCTTTCTGTGCTGGGGAGCCCCAGGGAGCTGGAACCCCCCCATAGTCTGCTCTTCCCGGCTGGCATGGATCTCGGCAGGGAACAGCTCCTCCCTATTTCCTCCTGCCCTGTCTCTTCCCCAGGCTGCAGGTAGCTAAACCGCCTGTCCTGGCATTGCCGCCCTGCCCGGTTGTCCGTGGGACAAGGTGGGAACGTTGCATTCCGCAAGGCTGAACTCCATCCAAAATTTGAGCCTAGGGCACTCTCGGTATTATTTGCCTTGTTAGATTAAAAAAAAACCAAAAAACAAACACAAACCCAAACCCCCCAAAACCCGCAAGCTCTTCCCTGGCCTAAGTGCCAGTAAACATCAGGCTTGCCTAGCACTAGCTAGATTTTCTACCAGTGACAGGTAACATTTTGGTTAGTGTTGTACATTATTTAACATTGTTTCTTTGGGGAGATTAAAAATTCTTGGAGTAAATGCAACTCACTTCCATACACACCTGACAATGATAGAAGAGGCTGTTTTACACAAGGCTCATTAAAAATAAAACCACAATGTTGATTTCAGCAGCTTAAATTACTTAAGCCAGTGTAATGGGATAAATATTTGATGGTGAAGTTTATTAAATTTCCACCACTATTATGTTGCTGCTAAAAATATAAAGGATTCTTTAAAGCCTGCTTCGTGGTCTCCAAAGGGAGATGGTTGGAAACCTGCCTCAAAACCCGCCTGCAGAGATTGCTTTTGGGATGGAAATGAATTATCTTCTTCCCTCTATTGTCTGCAGGTAATAGCAAATTCTTTCTGCTCCCATCAGAATTAGTCAGTCCCTGCTAGCAATGCAAAAATAGCATGGGACAAGTCTGAAGCTGTTGGGAAAGCATGCCACTCCATTGATGAGTTATAGCCACCGAGGATTTGTTCTGCTTCACAACTGCTCCCAAGCACGAGATAATCCTCAGGAGCAATGCAGGGAAGCAGGGGAGCATCCTGCAGGAGGGTGACTTCAGGGTGGCCACTGTCGGATGTTTATCGGTTTTGAAGTCTTTCTACCTCTCGGCGCACGCAAACTCTCAGGGTCACATTCATCTCCTCTCCCCAGCAGCTTCTTCACTTTGCAGCACTCTGCTTGGACAGCAGAAAGGAGCGGAAGCATCGCAGGACACTGCAGGACAGGGAGCCACAGAAGACCTGAGAAATGAATACCTGCATGAACTATGCAGGCACCTGAAATCTGGGCTTTCAAGGTGGCAGCAAGCACTGCCTGAAGGTGACAGAGCCCTGCAGAGCTGTGTGCAGCCTTCCCTTGGAAGGGACATGGGGCACTTACACCCTCAGAGCTGGTGGCATGGTGCAGGGGGGCAGCTCGGGGTGGGGGTCATCTCTGCAAGCCCTCACAGCGGCACTGGTCATCAGCAAGCAATACAGATAGGGAAATCTACAGAGGGACTGAAAGTAGATCGCCAGGATATTTTTAAATTCTGATTTTACAAAGTTTTACCTGATTTTATCACATTAGCACATCCCTTTGAACCCAGCTTTTTAGCAGAGCTGTGGCCCACATGACTGTCAGAGCCCCGTCCTAAAGTGTTGCTCTGTGAATCATAGCACATCTCGTGTCAGAGTGCAGTGGCAACTTTTGCAGTCCTGAGTCTATAAATATTTCTATTTGCCTTTGAAATGATTGCTATGCACTCTCCCTCTCTGTCATATAATTAACTCTTGCTCATTTTCTGTCATGGATCTTGTGATAATTCAATACATAAAGTTTATAAAGCCTCAACAATTTAAGTCTTGCCTCCTAAGACTCATCAGTTGCTGGGCAGACAAGTGATACCTCCAAGGACAGAGTTGGCCTAAGCAGAGGTGCAGTCCCCACTGGTGATCACCAATCTGAGAAGCAGAAGGCAGCTGGGCCAGGTGGCACCTTCTTAGCGGAGCAAAAAAAACCATCAGCATTTTGCTCAAGAGACATCTTGTTCCCTGGTATCTTACAGGAGTGGGAGTTTAAGCCACTCCAGGAATGTTATCACAGTTCAGTAGCTCCCCAAATTAAAAAAGGATAATTACAGTTGAAACACCCTAGAGCAGGACTACGGAAGAGGCCACTGAGCTCAGTCTCTTGTCAAGTCTCACAAACTCCTTCCAGAAAAGGAGCAAGCTTCATCCAAAAAAGCACTTAGACTTTTTTCTTTTACCCTCTGTTACTGGTGCCAGAGGTTACATGTAAAGAGCTGTAATGTACCTCGGAGAAGGCCTTCTACCAGTGAGGATCCTCAGACAGCATCTATCTGAAAAGAGCAGGAAAAAACAATCAGAGGAGACATGTTCTGTTCATGCAACAGCAAGCAATATTGTACCATTGGCAGGATTCTTGCTAAGACAACCGCTCCAGTGTCCTAGAGTGCCATGCGTTTATGCATTCATTCCAACTGGGGACTTCAGTGCAACAGGAGCAATTCAGTTATCAGCCCTACGAGGCTCCAGTAATGAAGCCAGATCTTCATTACAATCTGTTTAAGTATTTTCTACATGCAAGTATGCCTCCATCAAGAAATCACTGGTAGATCTCCTGTGTACTGACTCTTTTGAAGCAGTTTTTTTCCAGGAGTAGCTCTGTTACACAATGCCACAGCACTGAAGTCATCTTCCACCTCTTTGCAGGGTCGGCCGTGTGCCTTGCCATTCACACTGCTTGCATACTGTAAAGAACACGTAGTGTGACTATCCAGACGCTATCCCGGTGTGCAATAACTGCACTTCAGACAGAGATGGATTAATCATGTAAGTGGACAAAGACTTCAGCCGGGAACTCCTTCGCAAGGAGCAAGTTTCTAGGGCTCTTTTCTGCGTGCACTGACAGTGCTTAATACTTGAACAGAGTCAGAATTAAATAAAACCTAGGAAGAAAGCTGAGAGCTTAGAAGTGTTCTAGTAACAGGAACGCTGTCATATAGCTAGAAACTTGACTGCCACATTTTTCTGTTCCTCCCCTTGCCTCTCCCCGCACCCAGGGCAGGTGCGTGACAATGCAGACCGCTTTCTCGACTCAGGCGTTGGTGGTCTGAGCCCACTGTGCCAAGAGCCCAGCCAGGAGCCGAGCTGTCGCCAGAAGGAGTGTCAGTAGCCAGGCGCTCACAGTGCTCACGGTAGCTCTGCTTTGGGGATGCCAGCAGGGTCTGGGGCTGGCTGGCACGCAGCAGACATGCAGCAGTCGTAGGGGTGGCTGTTGTAATTCCAGTCCTCTCAGATTCTAATAAAAGTTTGTGCATTAGTTTCTTCTTACCATGTGTCTTGGGTCATCTTCTTCACTAAATAACCCTTGCTGGTTATCCTTTTCCAACTAAAAATATCTGTTCCTCAGATGTCCATGTAGTGGCCAGAAGCTGTGGCTGGCACGCCAGGGATGTTATTTTGACACTTTGATTTGATGTGAGGATACGCGAATAGAAAGCCACTAAAGAATAGAAGAACAAATCTATATATTCCTTGCTGTCACTTCAACTAGAAAGCAAAGCCAGCAGCTCTCACTCTTTGGGGAATCTGAGATTATTTGGACAAAGGTTTCCCCATGGGTAGCACATTTGCAGGAACAAAGAAGTAGGGTTCACAGTACGAACAAGTGTCCTACAGCCAGTGCGATCAAAAGCAAGCCCTGAAACAGTGTGTAAACCAGGTTAGGTAGAAAAGCTTTAACAACGATCAGGCTGCACAAGAAATGTATTCAGATAGCAGGTTCTGAGAGAATTTAAACAAGCATTAGCTCTGTCATTTCCAGAGATGACTAGTGCAGGCAGACAAACCTCTCTGTCTGCAGACAGTAGCGATGTTTAAGGAGAAGTTACTACAATATGCGTGGCGGTGATTTTGTCATCCTGCTTAATAGGAAAAGAAACCCAGTTCCTAGGCAGCGCTCAGAAGAGCAGCTGGTAGCTCACCAGTACCGCTGCCGTCACAGTCTCCATGCGTGTCCATACAGTCGCCAAGGCTTGTCATTGCCTCTTTATGTCTTGCAGAAAAACAGCCACAATGTCACCACAGACTTCTGCTCTCGTGCTTAACTCAGTGCATTTTCACGTCAGAAGTGTTTCAGGATAGATTTTAGGGTTAAAAGCAGCAAATGGTAGAGCTATGCTAACCCCCCCGGCTCTGGCCAGCTGGGAGCATCCAGTGCAGCTCTTGGAGCAGCACTATCTTCCCAGGGAGCAGTGCTGTTCTGCAGACCGCCTGTACCATCTCCCAGATGCTAGCAGACTCTTCTCCGCTAGCATCAAAGCCAGCAGAGCTGCTCTGCCCCTGGGTGGGAGCCTGGTCCTTCACCATCCAGCATCTCTGTCAGGGTGATATTCTCAGTAATGGATTTCTTACTGCAAGTGAAAGAAATGCAGTGCCCCTCATCGCTCAGCACACAGCTAAGCGCCGGCTTCTCCTTCCCTCAAAGCTCTCCGGAGGCAAGCTTCTCGGCCCAAGAAGCCCAAAGGCACATCAGTAGCTACTCCAGCCCCCGGATCTTGCTATTCTCCAGGGACCGCATTGTTTTACTGCTGCCTGACATTTCCACTGCGTTGTCAAGGTCAAGCTCTCCGCACTCAGTGTGCAGCTTCCCCAGCACTTGACCCCTGGCAATGCTCTGCATTTGCAACTACACATTTCTTACCGCTTTGTGCTTTCAGTCACGCTCCTTTGCGTGAAACATGCGAATTCCTCAATTCTGTCTCTACACTCAGTAACCAGGGAAGGAAAAACCCCTTAAGAAGTGCCTAGGTTGCATCTTTGGGAAACAGAAATGTACAGGTGTGCGCTTCCATAAATATTTTAGAAAGGAGTTTATTAGATTCTACTAACATGGCAACTGCTGCATTACAGATGCCTAAGACTTTGGAAGGAAGCCAACCACCAGTTTCCCGAAGAATATTTTTATCACCATTGCACTGTGCTGAGCAGGGATCCTTCTCCTCAAAGCATAGATAACTGGTTGGGAGGATGAGAGGGGCCACCACAGTCAAGTTGAAGCAATTCTTTCTTCTGTAGTTTAATCCTCTTCCCTCCCCTTGATATGCAGTTTATTTAATTGCAGAGACAAGATGCATTTCTTTCTTGAGGGATTGTGGGAGAATATTTGTAATCCAAGCGCTGTAATTGAACTCAGTAATAATAATTATACTTCTCTTCATTAATATGTCTTAAAGCTCATTACAAACTATTTTTGTGCCAGCATCTTTGCTAAATCCCTACAGGGTTAGAGATAACTTTTTATTCCACTACAGCAGCAACTTTCAAGAGTGCTCCTACACTTGCAGGGTAGCAGCAACAGCCAAAACCATTAGCTTGATGTTAAGGCTAGGGAAGCCCGGTCCCAAGCAGTATGAGAAACTGCCCAAAGCGCTCCAGCCGGCTGGGGTCTGGCCTAGGAAGGGGACCCCCCAGGCTTGCTGCCAGCCAGCCTGCAGCACCCTCAGTGCTCCCCAGCGGCCACCCGCTTCATCCGAACCGGGGTTTTTCAGAACCAGGGACCCCTTCTACATACCCACGCCACAGACCAAAAACTCCGTTCCAAGCTAAGTAGTGAATAATAGCACAAAATGTCTTGCTTGAATTTACCTGTCCATAGAAGGGGAGTCTTTCTGGAGCCGTGAGGCATTTCGGAGATTTTCTTGCCGTCTGAAGCGACTACTGAAATGCAAACCGCCGCTGGGACACAGCTGTGCTCTCCGAATGCAGCGCGCAGGCAGCAGAGGCCAGGGACACGCCTTTGTCGTTGTATACCCCGAGGAACGGATCTAAAAGCGGATGCTTTTCAGTACAAGAATGTCTATTCCAGATCACAAGTCTGCGATTAAAATGAAAAATTCAAACTCATTTTACTTAGACAAGAGATACGAGGGACACAGTGCATTAAGAGATGTTCCAAGCTCGCAAATCACATTAACGCTGAAGTGAGGTCCCCACGCAAATCCCAGTGAGCAGAGGGGAAAACATTCCCTAGATTTAAGATAGATTTAAGTCTCTCTCTGATGCAGGGATGCTGCTCTTCCACTCTTTAAGCTCAGTCTGTGAAACACGCAAGTTATCTAACATTCATTATCCTGTTTGTGCCAGCATCTTTGCCAAGTCCCCAGTGCACTGGGGAGAACCATTTTCTTGCTACAGGAACAGCGCTAAGGTGTGCTATCACAATTACAGGGGAATATAAATTTATAGCTCTCCTGAAATCACAGCACTCCTACTAAAGCAGCCCACCGGCTATGTGCTAAATTTGCCCAGACAGCAGCACGGCCAGACAATGAAGGCCTGTTGAGATCCTCCACAATACACCAGGTGCCGCTGAGCTTGCTTTTGGATGAAATGAAGTCCTCTTTCACTAGCTCTCCAGCTCATCTCAGTTTCAAGAGAAAAAAAATATGAAAAAGGAGCAGAACAAGTGACAGCAGCCACAATAGGCTTTCTTTGAAGCAATTCTTTCAGGTATATATGCACTCGCTCCCTAGATCTGCAAGTATTTGTCGAATAAATTCAACTAATTTTCTCAATCAACGATTACTGCTTTTCATTGGAAACTCTCCTGTTGAGCTCACCTGCGATATTTTAAGTTCCCATTCCCCAGGGAGCCACTGTGAGCAGCAGGAGCTGCCGAGTCCCAGGAGGGCTGCTGGCCACCCAGCCATGGCACAGGGCTCATCCCAACCGCCTTCAGTCTGCGGAGCTGCTACTCCTGGCCGTGTGAGCAAGGAAAGCTCCCGACTGGATCATCAGCTCCAGGTGGAGTTTGCAAGGACGGAAGAAAAGCAGATGAGAACGTGCTTAAAATGATGAAGTTAGGAGGTTTGAGCAGCAGGCACAGATGCCTGGAAAATCATTTCTGTGCCCTGTTTTGGAGCAGAGCAAAGCAGAAGACGTGTCAATAGGCATCCTGGCTGCAAGGAGACCATTCCCTCCTCTCCATCAGAGAGACCTGTGGCTGCACAATCCTGAGCTTTAAAGAGAGCCTCAGATCACACAAAGAACATCAGAAAGCCCCAGCAGCAGTTAGCTTGGCTGAAGACAACAGTGCACAAAGCAACAACTTGGAAATAATTTTTGCCTGTCTTAAAGCTGCCTCTCTGCTGTGAGCAGCAAAGGCAGCACAAATCTGTATGGGAGCCAGACATCTGGATTCAGACAGGCACAGTATCACCGAGCTGGTGTTTGTCATTTCTTTCTGAAGGGGATGCGGAGGAGCACAAACCGCACGCCTCCGTTCCCGCTGGAGATGCCTCTTCTCCGGGTGAAACACTGGCAAGTGCTCATCTGAGGGACACTTACCCTCCATCACCTCCCCTGTTCCACTGCTGATGGGAAAGCAGATCAAACCCATCTCAAAATGGCTGCACTCACCACATGCGTGTTCTCACATCTTTCTTCCAAGCCATTTACTACTTAGAAGATTTTTTTGCCTCTCAGTTTCACATCTCCTTCCAAAACATCACATGTCCCTTAAACTGACTTGAATGTAAACGATGCAAATGCAGGAAGAAGGTAATTAGTCTCTGGAGGCTACAACTGGGATTTAAGCAATGAAATCCTTTTAGATGGGTACAATTTCACCTCACTGAGGAAGGAAGAAATCCCTAAAGAGCATGCTGGTTTGGGGGGGGGGGGGGGTGTGCAGCCCAGCTATTGCTGCCAAAAGCTGCCACCCTCCTCTGATGAGAGCTGCCTTGGATTTAAACTGCCTTAAAGGCTTTGCTGCCCAAAGCAAGACAGGAGGACGGGCTCAGGCTGTAGCTCAGCAGCTCCCGTTGACACACACTGTTCCCATCTCCATCTGCTCAGCCCCATACAAACACACCGCCCCTTGAAAACACCCAAACGCTCACCTCCCGCACCCGGGTGTTTACCCCCGGTGGGCTCTGTGTTCCCACAGTGCCCGACTGCCAAAACCTATTTCTGCTCTTGGCCACGTCTCGCCTTGGAGTCCCGAAAGTCATTTCCCACCCTGGACCAGGAGCTGCAGCTGCAGTCAACTGGCTGGGCTCATATGCTCCAAATCACCCTAATGGCACTTCAGAAATGCAAATAAAAGTGAGATTATGATATTTTACGTAAATAAGCAATGTGGCAATCCCAGACTGGCTTGGCCTGCCAGGGAAATTCGCTGGAGAGATATTAACATTGAAATATGTGAGTGTGTTTGCATGGAACATTTATTGTATAACTCTGGGCTCCAATAAAGGCTTGTATAAATTATTCATTTTGGAACTGAGATGAAATGCCAAAAACCCCACCCACCAAGGGACTGCTTTTATTACTACCAAAGATCTAGTCTTAGTTAGCAGCTAAGCTATTAAGACAGCATGCAAGGTAATTACGAGTGGGAAATGAACAGTTACCTCCCTGATGACACACGCCCTACGCTCAGGGCAGCTGCTGGTCATCCCTGCACCAGGCTGCTCTTGGACGGCGCAGGAGCAGGTCCCTGCTCAACGAAGAGCGTAAGCTCCTGCCCGCTTGCGCTCATCGTGGGGAGCCTGGAAAGCAAGCAAGGGTTTGCTAGAGGAAACCACAGCTCCGGCAAGAGCGCGGCACGCACGGCCGCCTCGCCGCGAGCTCAGCTGCGGGACCCTCTGGGGCACGGGCCCCCAACAGCAGCCACCACAGATGTGCCCATAGGGGAGAGCGGGCACCGCGGGACGCGGGCTGCCTTGGAGCAGAGCGGGCAGAGGAGCGTGACTGCCGTGCCGTAGCTGGGCACACACAGTGCAAGCATTTCCCCGTACCGATGCACGAAGAAGAAACCCGGGTGGCAGTTGCCATGGCAACTCCTCTTTTTAAACACTGCTGTTAAACAGTTGCCTCGAACCCTCTGTGAGCATCACGAGCCCTCTGCGAGCATCATCGCAGGAGCATCATCGCAGGAGCCACGGCCGGGGCACCGTCCTGGCTGCTGCGTGGGCTCGTGCTGTTCCCTGCCTGGCTGGCCACATCCCAGCACCGCGTGGCGAGGCATTACAACAGGTTGCTGTCTCTTCTGGAACTGCAAAGCTAACGTTAAGGCTCCAGTTACCAATTTGCAGTTGAAAATAACTTTTTTCCATCTCAAATGCCTGCAGCACCCACAGTCCCAAGATGTAGCTGCAATTAGTCTTCCACACACCCCCTCCCTCCTCCCACCTTACGCCTCCCCTTCTCGAGTTTCCAGGAGGCAAAACAAGGTGATGGATCACAGACAAGAATTTTTTTCCTGATTTGAATGGGGAGGGTTGCAGGGACTCCCTTTTTGAGCTGCATGTAGCCTGCCCAGCCTCACCTCCAGCCCACTCGGGTGGGCAGCAGGATGCTCCTTCAGCCTCCGCACCAGCAGCACCCACACAGCCCACCATACTGCCCTCACGCTCCGCTAGCACTGGGGCAAGCAGAGCTCTAGAGCCCTTCTTCCCACCTGCAGCTTTTTATAAGCTTGCACCTGAGGTTAATTACCCCATCTGCTTCAAGGGCCCTGACCCTTGCACCCAGGGTGGGATGTAAAGGCTGCGCGCTCGGCTGCCCAGGTGGAGCAGTGGGGTATCTCACTTCGACCTCCGTGGGCCAGACCTTCCCTTGCAACAGAGCTTTTGTGCTGCACCGACCACGTCGACAGCACCGGCTGCGGCGCATGACGTCCCTTAGCCAGCGCGTGGCGAGGGAGTCAGAAAGCCACGGGTGCCAACGCTGTCCTGAGACACCCGGCCCTGCTGGCCCACGGCTCTCCAGGGAACTGATGGGGAACGGCAGCAGCGACGGTGCTTTATTTCTGCATTAGCAGCCCAGCGCTTGCACAGTCACAAGCACCCCTTACAACTGCAATAAGTTCTCTTTACCAACTGTAACTTTTTTATATCAGCAGCTGTCTCTGCCTCCAGCAGCGTTTTATGGATCATAAGAAAGGCTAAGTGGAAGTTTTCCCTTTTTTTTTTTTTTTTTTTTTTTTTGGAAGCAGATCAAACAGCCCTAGCTGAACAGCTTCTTGTGGTCTGGAGCAGAGACCTGTGTGACAGCCGCCTGGGCAGGAGGCGGCGGGGGGAGCTCTGCTGGGTTTCTCTGCCATGCTCCCCCCGGGAAAGGACGCGTGTCCCGCAGCTCGTCGGGAAGCTGCACCGTGGCCCCGCACCGCCCTCCCGTGACACCGCTTTTGGTGTATCATAGGAAGCGTGGAAGACAGGAGCCACAGAAAGGCAACTGTAATGTGATAATCTTGTACACCAGCCTTCTCTTGGCTTGTTTCAGCTGTAGGATGGGGAATTTTATTGCAAGGAATGCTAATAAGAGGTTTGTATGAGAGAGAGAAATAGAGAGAGGTGAAGCTACCTATCACAATAGTGAATAATGAAATTAGGAGAGTAATAATTACCAGTGCATGAGATTCCAAGCAGAACAATTATCACAAGTGCCATATCACTAACTGCCTCGGGTCTCTGCAGACGTCTCCCACCCTTCGGTTTGTTTTCACACCGCACAGCTCCGGGCGGCTCCGGTGCTCCGCTACCGCTGCCAGCACCCTCCTGCCCGCTGCCGTCCCCGCGCATCCCGGGGACTGCAGCCGGTACGGCCAGCGAAAGGGCTGGAAGAGCGTTTTCTTGCCCCCCTGCTACTGCTCGGGGAAGTAGCCAAGTAATTTCTTTCCCTTATAACCCCGTGTTTAGCAGCTGAAGAAAAACAAGCCTGTGTCTGCTATTGGATCTCAGTGGTGTTAAGACTCCCTGGCTGGGTTAGAAAATAAGCCCTGTGATGCTGCCTGCTCTAGTGCTTTTACAAGACTTCTAAAGGTGTGGGGAGCACCAGGGCAGCACGTGCAGGTGATGTCCAGCTCTGTTATCGCCCGCCTCTGCTGTCGGCTCTTGGATGAGCCGCCGGCACAACCGCACTGGGAACAGAGCCCCGCATCTCTGTGGGAATGCAGCCCAGGCGTGAATACTTCAAACAAAAATACATTCTGAATGCGTCTGAAAAATGCATCTTAGGCTTCAGGGGCCAAATCGTGCCATCTCATTGTGTAACAAGAGATGATATAATTCCAGATCGTGGCATCTTTAGTGGGGATTTTATTTCCTAGCCTGCAGCGGTGCGTCTTTGGGAGGGCTCAGTGTTTTGTTAGGGAGATGATCAAATGACTCTGAGGACCTGGAGACAGACAGCGATGTCAGCCTCTCTTCACAAAGTTTATATTTAAAGCCTGTGCATTGTGCTGGAACGCTAATTTGACATATTTCTGAGGGCTGCCTCTCCTCGGCATCAGCCGGCGCTCGCAGGCGAGCGCAGAAGGGGCCAGTTTTCTGCTGCCCGCGGGGCTGGGGCTGCCTCTCGCCTCCCCGGGCACGCGGGCGAGCGGAAAGCGGGATCAGGACCTGCCCCTCCTGCGGGAGACGGGCGAGCATCCCTCGTGCCTCCGGCACCACGTGCTGGCGCAGGGGGCTGAGCCGTGTCCCCCCGACTCGTGGGGCGCATCCCTCTGGCTCCCGGGTTGGGGGGGCTTGTTGCATCAGTCGGCACTACGGGGGGGAGGTTGCTGCCCCTTCCCAGCCAGATTGTGGCCAGCAAGCGCGGTTCGGAGGGGCCATGTGCCGGGCCCCCTCCCTCCTGCCCCGGCCGCCGGAGGAGGGTCTTGTCCCGCACAGGCACCTTCCCACGCAGCATCGCGTGGCATGGCGAGGAGGTTCAGCCCTGCAGAAATCCAAACAATGAGGGAAAGTGTCAATAAACATATATTTTTTACAGTCCATTATCTTACCCTTGCCAGCTTTTAGACTGTTATTGCACCAAGTCATTAAATCCCCTCCATGAGCGAAACATGCCATTTGTGTAATACAGCGTAATGGGACCATTAATGTTTTCCCTCCCCCCGCTGCAGAGCGTTTCCAGGAGAGGCATTAATATCCACATTCGCAAAAACAATCCCTTAGTTCCAGGTTATTTGCACTTAATGCAATGATATTGCTAAAATCCCCCCTAAAATTAGCACAGATGATTTTAACAAAACAAATAAAACATATTAATTAATAATCTCTATGATGAATGCGTGAATATGATTAGGTCATTATATCTATCTAGAAGCTCTTTCAGGAGCAGAAGGGCTCATGATTTCTTGACGAGGGTCATCAGAGGACATGAATAATTTGCAGCCCAGTGGCTAGATCAAGTCACAGCTGACTTGCCCTGAGAACGGAGGACACATTTGTTGCTGTAAGACTAGCAACGTGGTCTGTGTTCACTGATATTTCCATTTACTGACCTTCCAGAATCTATTGTTTAAAAAATAATTAAATGACATTTCCAGTTCAATGATGTTTTGCTCTATTAGCAGTAGAATCTAAGACGCAGAATTAAAATAACGGAGGGAAACAGTAAGCGTGCTGGGTCTCATGCAACCAGCAGCCCCTCTCCAGGCTGCAGCCCCGTCTTTGGGCTCGCTGCAGTCTTTCCCCCCGCTGAGGCTGGCTCGTGGTGGTGGGGACTGTGCCTTTGCTGGGCTGCCAGTGGAGCAGAGCCCTTCCTTCTGTGCTGAGCAAACCACCACCCTGCGCGGCGGCTCTGCCAGCTCCAGCCCCCGGCTCCCCTCCGCTCTCTTTGCACAGTTTCCTTGTTCCTCAGCCTGCAGCTCGGCTCAGAGCACACAGCTGAGCCATTTTTGCTCTTTTACTGCTTCTTACGCAGCAGCTAAGGCTGCTGGCAGGGTTTGCCAGCAGAGGAGAGCGTGAGAAGCAGCGTGCTGGGATTATTAGCAACTCCCTTCTGAAAGCGTTGTTATTAGCAGGGTGGCACGGGGACAGCCACCGCGGTGCTGGGGGCACAGAGCTGGGACGTGCCCCGGGGCTGCTGGGCATGCAGCGAGCGGTGAGCACCGTCCAGGGCCAAAACCAGCTGGGGGAAACCACGGTTTGAAAACGGCTGGCTCTGGAAGAAGCCGGAGTCACTGTGCAGATCATCGAGCTGGAAGCAAAGCAGAATGACCCAGACGACGTCCCTAACGCCGCTCAGTGCGAGGTGCAGGAGGACCAGCCGCCGGTGCCAGGCCTGGACACGCCAGCTCCGGCACGGCGACTGCAGTGCTAGGCTCACATTTGTGAATGTTTGGATACTGCTGAGATATATATCGACAGCAGCAATTAATTCCTTGATTTATTTGCTGACCTGCTGCATAAGAGGGGTCATATTCAATTCAGCTGCCGAAATGCTGTTATTGTTGTAGGCAGCAACTTCACTTCATGCCTCGCGCCAGCTTTTAGATTTTATTCTTCTAAATCCTGGCACTAAAAAGCATAACCCCAGGCAGCACTCGAGGCTCGCACTCGGTCAAGATGGGAGAGCTGGCAAGAAGCTCTTGAGAGCAATGTGCCTTCAGGACGGCTGGGGTTAATTACACCGCTTCCCTACCAGCCCTGTGCCCACAGCGTGCCTTACATGGGATTTACCGTCCTCCTCCTCCTCCCCACAGACTCAACTCTTATTGAAGCAGCTTCGGGAAGGTGTCTGTGGAGCCGGCATGCCTGCCGGCTTGTGGCCTCATCCTCATGGATTTCCCTGCCTGCACACACAGTCCAGGGAGAAACAGGGGACTTTAACTCGTGTGTGACCATAGCCACGCACTGGCGTGTGGATCTCGGTTTTATGAAGACCTGTTGTACAGATGGAGAGCTGGGACTAGAGCTGGCAGCTCCTCAGCATCCCGGTTAGTGCCAGCTGCCCCTCCAGCCACCCCAAAAAGTGCCCGGGGCTGCAGCATGGGCTGCAGGGTGGATGTGGCAGCACCGCCCCGCTTCTCTGCGGGAATCAGCATCCCCATCCCCACGAGAGGATTCGGACGCCTCGCAGTGCTGTGCTGCCCGCTCGGCCGCTGCCCTCGAGGGGCCGAGTGCGTCCTGGGAGCACGAACCCCCCACGCGCGGCTGCTCCCAGCTCTTCTCTGGCTTTTCCTTCCAGCACTGTCGCTTGCCCATTTTCTATTATGAATTGATTCCTAATCTCCTTTCAGAGAAAGATCAAACAAGCCCTTATGTCTTTGTTGCCTGCTTCCTTTGCTTACTTTTAAGTCGTTACCCTGGTTTTGAAGTACGATTAAAAGGGAAGCGAGGATCCCGAGTGTGGGGTGCACAGCTGGGTGAAGCCGTTGCGGGTTACAAGCACAAGACCCCAGAGACCCCGGCTCCCCACGGCACCGTCACCCCCTGCCCCACACGGGACCCTCCGGCTTGCTCACATCATCTCCGCTGCTGCGGGGGAAATCAGCGCCTGCGGCCTCGGCTCTTTGCGCTCATGTTTTATTTCTTCTGAGCGAGAGTCTGTCATTAGCGTTTCTCCGCCGAGCCGTGCTGAGCAGCCCAGGCAGAGGAATTAGGAATTCATAGCGCCGTGGTCCAGCATAACTCACTTTTCGGTTTGTGCCAGTTCAGCCGCAGCACCGTTGCTGCAGACGAGTCCTTTGTGCGTCGTCTGGCCGTTGCGCTACACCTAAAACTACTCCCACGGTGCCGGCTGCTGTGCCCAGCATCCCGCCAAGCCCACGAGCGGGCTGGCAGGAGGGAAGGGACTGTGCCCTCGGGTGCATCCTCCGGCTCGTGACCGATGCACCCCTTTGCAGCCGTCCTAGAAAAAAGCCGGCCAGCACAGCCATGTCCACGGCCATCTGCAGCTTGCAAAACCATCTGCCTCCGTACTCCATGGCAGCAAGCGCTTACTGTTAGATAACACCCGTGTCTTAAACTTTTATCCCTTACTGTATCGTTAAGACCTGATTCTTAAACAGCAAAGCTGAAACACGCTGGAATTCATAGGATTTTTATGTACAGGCCGTCATCTTGAGCAATTGACAAGAATTTGAGGAAGGCGATGCCGCTTTTCTCCCCTGGCATCTTGAGGACGAGCTCAGAAAATGAATTGTCTCGCCGAAGACAATGCCCTTGATGCATAACAGCGGAGCCACCTCTGAACAATTGGGGGCTGATTTTTATTTTGGCTTTAACTCAGCTTTCTCAGCGCAGGTGTCCAATTTGTTCCTGCCTGTATAAATCCCACCATTTAAATGACTCAGCTGTTGGCACAAATCAACCCGGGAGATATTTCCCTGGCTGGGTTTGTACCTCGCGAAGGCAGAAGCATCATGCCCGTAAAACGGCCGGCCATGAAATACTCACGCCCTGAAGGAGATTTACTGGAATAAATTGCACGTGAGGTTAAAACAGTAGCGGATTCTTCCACCGTCCCTTTCACCCGCAGACTCGGGCTGCCCGGGAGCTCCGGCGGAGAGCTGCCTGCCCAAACCCCTGCCAGGTGTAAAGGTGCGGGCAGCGGCTGCTAATTTACTGTGGGGGCTGGCAGCGGGTTAAGTGCAATAATCTGAAACAGCATTTCTGTAACCTTAGGACAAGGGTAATAAAACTGAATGAGATGCGCGTTGTTCCCTGGAATTTATCAAACTAAGATCGTCTTTCTCTTGCAGGAAAGGTCATGATACACCTTATTTTATGGCGTACAAAAGAACAAGGGCAACTACCCTGGAGCACGCGACTGGGTGTCTGTTTAGAAAACTTTTAGGTGAAAAGTCGTCGTTTGTGGAAAGTTCATAGTAAGATGATGGAGAGCAAAGCCAGGGCCGCTCAGCCCCCGGCAAGCCTGCTCCCATCCAGCTTTAGCTTGGCAGGCCTTATGCATCCCGCAGTTTTCCGTGTGCACCGGGGGGGATCGCCGCTTGCCGGAGCAGAAGTGAGGAGCGCCAGGGCTGCTCTTCCTCCCTGCTGACCTGTGTGGACTGGAGTTTCTTAACAAACGAGGTGAGGCAAACCCAGTCTGCCCACCCTTGCAAGTCCTTCATTTTCATAGAAAATATTTGCATTCGAGTGTTTGTGTGTTGTTGCTGCTCTGGCAGAGGTTGCAAGCATCACCTCCCACCTGGCGGTCTGCCAACTGTCGCTTCAAGTCGGGGAAACTTGAAGAAACTTCCAGTTTCAAACCTAAAGGGAAATCGTCTTTTCTTTTTGCTGGAGCTTTCCCTGATGCTGTACATCAGAGGCTTTCTGGAGGATGCGGAGCCCTGCTCCTCCCGCACGTGCACACAGCCGCACACCCCCCACGCCTACTCCTTCTGCTGGGCGTTCAGAGATGGCTTCAGGCAAAGAAAGGTTCAACAGGTAACACATGGGTGCTCCCACCCTGGTGCTCCCCCCCAGCCAGGCTGAGGCTCCTGGGTCCCCTCGGACCCTCAAATTCCCGAGCTGCTGTTCCCCCATTCCCACCTTCCAAGAGCTGCCGAAGCTCCACGTGCTCAGCAGCTCCGGCACAAACCACAGCTGCCTCGAGCCTTGGGTTGTTGTGGAGATTCAGAGGATTTCACATTGTTTGAGGCTGAGAAGCAAAGTCTGTATTGTATAAAGTAATTAAATAAAGCCATCGGTCTTCCCTCTGAAGTGGCTGATACTGGCTGTTTCATTATAGTTTTTGCTCTTTGGAATATGACCCGGACAACGCTTACACCACCGGAAGGTTTCACTTCAAGGGTCTTAAAAGGAAATCAATTATTTTCAGAAACAGAAATATTTTATGAAGCTGCTTCTTATTCTAATGACGGAATAAAGAAAAATACAGCCATTTTGCTCTTTAGCGATAGAAAGCAATGCAGCAATCCGGTCTCAAAGCGCGCAGCACTTCACCTGAGTCACCTTCGCCAGGCGTCTTAGGAGGGAGTCTGAAATACAATATTCTCTGTTAAATTATGCATATCAGAGCTGGCCGTTCTGCTGTCAGAGCGGAGCCGTCAGGCTCCGGTTGAAGCCTGCCGTGCCCTGGCTCCGCCGGGGGAGAGGCACCAGCTCCCTCCTGCCCCGGCCACCCCGGTACCCGGGGAGGGCGATGCTGTCGGCACGAGCAGCCGAAACGACGGCGAGGACCTTCTGGCTGGTGGGCGGCGATGGACGTGCTGCAAGTGCATCCCCTCGTGCAGGGGCATGGCTGGGCTGGCGGAGCTGTGCCCCTCGCAGCCCGCACCGCGGCTCGGCCGCTGCCGGGAAGCCGGGAGGTCCCTGCTCCGGACAGGCTTTCTGTACACCGGACAGCGTGAAAAGCGGTGGGGATGCGAGCGGGAGAGATGGACAAAGGGCAAGAGCGGGGCACGATTCAGAGACGTCGTCACAGCCGCACACGCACTCAAACTTCCCACCCCTGGGGGAACCAGCACTCGGGTGGACGCTGGGTGGGAGCGCGCACCCAGCCCTGCTCCCTCCCGGCACCTGGGAACCCAGCGTGGCTGAAAAATGCAGGCATTTAGATTTTGATATTATTATTGTTTATAGCAAATGAGTGAATTCCCAGCCGCTTTGGTTTGCTCTTACATAATTTAGACCAATCAGCGCGCTTCCTAATGCAACAAGCTCTTAACTTTGCTGAGCCCTAAGGCATCGAATTTATATTCTGTTCTGCTGCTGTGAAAATGAATGGTGTGACGGTGACAAGAGGAAGAAGGAGCTTTAAAGAGAGAGAAGGAGCCAAAGAGAAAGAAAGATAGTTGAAAGAAGCAGAAAGACAGGGAGAGGAGAAGATACAGAACAGCAAAGTGGTTTATAATGGAAGGACTGTAATTTATTTTGACACTAATCATGTATTATTCATTCGGAACAAAAATAAACCTTATTAACCAGGAGAAACAGATCTCCCATCTCCAGCCCACGTTGTGATGAGCGAGTCGCGGTGGTGAGGATCCTGACAGCCGCCAGGCTGGCTCTGTGCCGCATCCTGCACCGCGCGCGCCGGCCCTCGCCCGGCGGAGCAGCACCCGCAGGCACTGCGGGCAGGAGCAGCGTGATGCTCCTGCAGCGGCTTGAGGAATTACTGCTCGCTCTTAGCCGCCGAGAGGAAAGATGACTTTGGCTGTCAGGGAGGCCGGGTAAATGCACTTGTATTGTTTTCATCCCCAGCCAATGTCCCTCCTCTCCGAGGCTCTCGACATCCTTTCCAGGCTATAAATAGCCAGGTCGCTCCGTCCGCCGCTCGGGCACTGCGGCGATGGGCCCAGGGGTAGCAGCCCTCAGAATCCCAGAGGAAAAGCAGACCATCCCCGTGGAGCCGCAGCTCGGCAGAAGGGCACGGCGACAGCCAGCGTGAAAACTAAGCCGGACGTGTTTCTGCTGGGAGGGCACGGTGGTCCTGCCGCGTGGCTATTTTGGGTTTTTTGAAGTAGAACCACGCTGCCCCGGGGCCAAGGCGTGCGGCGCTGCCGAGGGAGGGAGAGCAGCAAGGCTGAACCCAAAGTATTGCTGGAAGCTTTGCCCTCGCCAGCCGGGGAATTAGGATCTCTATATGTATTCCGCATCTCACGGGTCGTACCCGCCTGCAGGCTTTCTCCACCCTGCTGTCACTGGCTAGATGTCTCAGGAAGAAAGAGCTTGGAGAGACTCAGCGGGTATTTATGAAGGCACAAAGCCGAGTAACCTCTGCTGCTCCGGCTGCGAGGAAGTCCATAGGTTTCTGGCGGTGCCGAAGGGGTCTGCGCGCCTGGACGATGCGTACAAGCACACGCTATTATTTTGCACTCCTGAAGAAGCCTTTCTCGCCGGTGGCAAACAGCCGCATCCTGCCCTCAGCCGCGGGCAGCCGGCACGGTAATATCTTGCTTCACCGGTTTGTTTGCTGTGAGTTCGTGGTGGAAACGCCACTGTTATTTCAACCGGCAAAGCTCAGAGGATGAGCACTAAATAACTGTGCTGATTCCGCACTTTAGAAATCCGAGTGCAAACCTGTAATCCCCAGGGTTTTTCTGCCCGTGCTGCTTGTGAGCCACTCGTGCAATTACGGCACCAAGTCCCTCTCCGTTAGCCCAGGCCAGCCGCCTCCTCTCCCGTATCGAATCCTCTGCTCCCGCATCAAAAGGGCTCAGCATCTCGACCCTGCAGGCACTTCCCCCTGGTTTTGCCCATTCTTCTTTTCCTGAGAGGCAGATAGGAACAGGCAGGAGAAATTAAAACCATGGCTAATTCACTTTTAATGGTCCCTGCGAGCATCAGCTGTGGAAGGGCTGCAAGGAAGGAAAAGCCAGCACAGGGAGCAGGAAAACCCTGATTTATCATTCACGCCGATCCTAAAGCACATTGCAACGCTGCTAATGCAGGGCACGTTTTGATCGTGGTGGGCTTCGTGGGCTGGGGAGCCGGGACACACCACCCGTATGCTTCCAGCATCCCCGACCGGTGCAAACGCAGCCCTTCCCACGCAGAAGCAGGAGCTGCCTGCGGTTTCTTGGAGGTCTCTCCCTTCCCCGCCGCAGTGCAACCAGTTACTAATGATTGTCTCCGCTTACTTACTGTATGTACGTAGTGCACAACACATAAAACGTAGCTCCTCGGCTCCCGGCGTCTAACCCACCCTCACTGGCTCCTGGCAAGATTTAGGGTGGATTTTAAAGCGTTATTACTAACTTATGAGGCTTTAAATAATATTGGACTCTGCATATCTTTCAAATCTACTTTCTTTTAATATCCCTGATCAGGTTTTAAGGTCTAAGCCTGGAGATTTATGGGGCTGTCCTCTCCGTAATTCAGAGTCATGTGTGGCTTGCGATTTCAGCGTTTATGTTCCCGATTTTTGAAGCAAGTTTTGCTTCACGCTTTGGGGCTTCTACTTTGACATGAAAAGCAAACACATTTTCAGCAGTGCTTCCTTTTTGCCGGCGTAAGAAGAGTCCTGGAGAGGGAGTTGCGTGCCACGACGATGCTATCCCGCAACGTCCCAAGGCATTCTTTGCGGCTTTGCAGCACCCATTTTCCCGCACCGGGCTCAGCAGGCGAGGTGGGTCTGGGCATGACTGGTGAACCGTCACACAGCAAGGCGAGATTTTTAAAGAATCGAACAGGAGCGTTGCCTGTTGTTAACACGTTGAGAAGGCAACCCTTCCCTCCGCTGTGTTATTACACGTGCCCTGCACTTGCCGTGCCCCGTCCCCAGCCCCTCTCCCGACGCTGCGGCAGCTGCGGGGTTTTGTATTCGCCCCCTTGCCTGCGCACGCTTCGGATCACCGCCTGACAAGTTTATTTACTTGTTAAAACACAGAACAAATTACAAAGGGCCTCCCCGAGACCCCTTAGGCAGGAGCAAGAGCAACCGGCGCACATGGTGAGCGAGCAGCGCTGATGGAGCCGTGGTTGGAGCAGGCAGTAAGCAATAGGACAACGTGCTTGGGGAAACAACAAATTATAAACTGAGGTATTCAATCTCTAGAAAGCTTACACATTTAATTATCTAGCCAGACCTTCAGGGAAAAGAATTAGAACAATAATTATCAATTTGTTCTTTGTATCCAAGGGCAAATTTAGCATTTAGAGGACAGAGTCATTGCCGGCTTCTTTTTTTCCCCTGCTCTTTGCAATCCTGATTAGCAAAATGCACTTTAGTCTTTGAAATGAATGATTCCTCCTCTCTGGCCAGCGGAGCGGCTTCCTTGGAAAACGTCCTGGGTGCCGGGGCGTTTGCTAGGGGCAGTGCTGAGGTCGGAGCCGGGTTGGGTCTTGCCCACGGGGAAAGGTGCGGGAGATTTTTGCTGCCTGGCCGCCCCGCTGGTGCTTCCTCCGCCCCGTGCCAAGGGCGGCTGCATCTCGGAAGCCTTGGGCAGTACTCCTGCTTTCTCCAGGCGAGCAGGCAAAGCTGCCCAGGGAAGGATGCCTGAGGTCTGCCTCCAAATTCCCCCTCCCGCATCGGGAAAAGCAGCTTTGCCTGGAGCCTGCTGTCACCTAACGCTCCGTGGGGGTTTTTTAATGACTGAAGGGCATAGGGTGCCGGTTGCCGGAGGAGCGGAGCTGTCAGACATCCACCCAGGCACGCCTGCCTGTGCCTGCGGTGCAGGGCTGCCGTCGCCGCGCAGAGCGTGCACGCCTTGCTGCCGCGGCCCTATGAACCACCTTTCTGCGATGGGCTTCCCATTGCACAGTGTATTCCCTGCGCGTGCTCTCATTATTGATTCCATTTTATGTTACTAGCCCCTGTCATAAACCACATCGAGAATAATGAGGCGTTTTATGTTGATTGTTGATCTATGGGAATTTCCAGAAACCTCATTCTTTATTTATTCAGCAGCATAATGGTAATTCAATATTGTAGCTATGCAAATTAAGGGTCTTTTTTTTTCTTCTGGGCTGGAAGCTGGGCAAGACGTGATTTTCCGAAGTAGAGTTGCTCCTGAGCAGAGAAATGAGAGGAGTTTCGGCCATCCAAAGGCTTGTCAGTCCAGCAGTTTCCCTCTCCATTCGACTCCCTCTCCCGCTGGCCCCTGACAGCTTGCCCAGCTCGTCCTCCCAGGTGGAGGAAGGCTGCTCATCCTCCTCTTCGCAACACACATGGAGCAGTTTCCACTCTCATCGGCTGTGGCACTGCCTCTCATCGCATCGTTATCGTTCGTTCAGGGTTTGTTTTTTAAATGGCACAAAGCGTTTAGGAGCAAGCCTCTCCCGCGCCTGGACCGTCGGGGAGGTTGGGAACCTCACGCTTCCTGAACAAATGGGATCCCTGCCAGGTCTGCCTGCGGGACGGGCAGGAAAGGCGGTGAAACTCCGCACGCCGCCGAGGTCGCAGTTCTCCCTGGGTGCCAGGCTGGGCGATACTGGAAGCATCCCTGTTATTTTGCTCGGTGGCAAGAAAAGGCTCCTCCGGCCAAGGTGTCCCTGACCCCCAGCCCCCTGACGAAGGGGCGAGGGCTGCAGGGGTGCACACAAACCAAGGATCTCAGCCTGCAGTCCTTAATGCCTTGCAGTTATCTGCTCCTGACAGGCTTTAATTTATAGATAATGGACATTTTTTTACAGCTAATATTTGAATACATCAGTTTCCACTTGACCTGCCTGAACAACTTCTTGATGGATATTCAACCTCTTTCATAAACGGAGCTTATTCTTCAGCTTGAGGAGAGAATGAAACATTAACAAGAAACATAAAAAGCAATTCGGCCTCTTCACGAGCAGAGTAATTCCCGGCCAGGGCTGGACATGCGAGCGTCCCTGCAAAAGCACGTCGGGGAGCCGCTCTGCCCACTGCAAGGGCCCCCGGGGACACGCAGCCCCCCACCCTGGTGCTCGGGTGGGTGAAGACAGCGTCACCCTGCCCGTCCCCTCCTGCCTCGGGCCGGCGTCAAGAGCAGAGCTGCGTGCACGCAAACACACGTTTTGCTGCGCCTGCTGAACCTGACGGAGTTTTTGTTGCTTCTTTTTTCCTTTTGGGTCGTTTTTTAAAAGTATGGAAAGGATAAAGATGCCAAAGCTGGCGTGGAAAGCCTCCCGGAATGAGCTACATTATTAAAAATGCTCAATTTAATTCAGATTGATAACTGCATTAAAGTAGCGGGTTTTCCTTTCCGTAATTGAGTTACACCTACAGCATTGAAGTCAAAATGATTTTAATCACCGCCAGTGTTAGGTGATGTATGCTAAATTCCTGGTGTCAATGCGAGTGCTTAGAAACATCAATTAGAGAAGCCGCTTTCCGCTCCCTCCTCTCACTGCCGTCAAACACCGCGCGCTGGAGGAGAGGTCTGGCTTGCCGGCGGCTCCCGACCTGCTCGCTCTGCCCTGGGCGAGCTCCTGCGACTGCTCCTCGCTGCCCTCGCCCCTGGGAGCACCCTCCGCCGCTGCTAGCCCTTTCTCTCCTGCCCTTTCCCACGGTAGGTGCCCGTACGGATTTGCAGGAGCCTTTCATGCCGGTGGGTCCGTGGCGGCGGGGAGCGACCCTCGGGGGACATCGGGGCTGCTCCGGCTACGAGGTTTGGCTGCCCAGCAGCCCGTGGCACCGCGCAGGGGTTCGGCCTCGCCGCCAAAATAACATCAGGGCTGGAGCCTGCAGCCGGAGGGGAATGGGCTCGGCCCCCTCCGCCGGGAGCTGGGTGTGAAGCTGGAGCCGGAGCACATTCCCGATGGACTCTCCTGGCCCCATCTGGGAGGCTGCGACAGCGTGGCCTCGGTTTTGCCTCTACCGCCTGTATTTGGTGCCCGGATATACAGCGTGGATACGCACAAACACACAGCATCCCCCAGCCAGTGAAAAAAGCCAGACTCTTTCATTTTGACATCAGATAACCTTGATAAATTCTCTTATTAAATTTAATATCTTTGATCAATCACAGTAAAACTTGAGGAGATGAATTATTAAAATGAAGAATTGCTTTGTAGGGTTTATGGTTATTGTGCTACCTAAATTAAAAATGTAGGTGCTGTTATTTAAAAGAAAAAATATTCCCACTGTCCCTAAAGCCATGTATATCATTTTAGCTCCAGCCAGAGATCTCCAATAGAAAGAAATCACATCGCTCTCCTTGCACACACTAATTAAGCAGCCCCCTGTTTTCCTACACCATGAATTACGGGTGCAAGGCGGTGCGCAGGTCCTTGCTACGTGGCAGGGCAGAGCGGCTCACCTCGCCCTTGATGGCATGATTTCTGCGCCAGGGCATCACGGCCCCGGGACGGGTGGAAGCAGGGATGTGGGTGGTTTCAGTCTGTTGGCTTATGGCGAGCGAGCGGCTGGGTGGGCGGACAGCGAGCAGACATGGCATTACGTTGGCTCACCGGCCACCCAGAGAGCTTTCAGGAGCGATGGGCTTCACAGCGGTGAAACCAGCTCAAGTAATTTTGAGCCTTCAAGGTTTTAACTACCCCACAGAAGAATACGAAGCTCAGAGCTGAGGGCATTGCCACTTCTGGTTTTGTGGCTGCTGAGATCCAAAGCAGACGCGGGAACCCGAAGCCTGCTGGTTACTCCAGATCCGGGGATGAGCACGCAGCCACCGGCTCCACTCACGCCCAAGCTCGGGGGCTCCTGACACACGTCCTGCACGAGATCGCCTGCTTCTAGAGGTGGTTCGTGCTGACCAGGGTGCTCCAAAAACAATAAAAGCATTGATGCTTGAATGACCTTTCTTTCAGAGGGTGCAGAGCACTGCCGAGGTCTGTGCGTGCTCAGGGAGCCGCAGGAAGGATGGGAAAAGCTGCTCGTAGTCAAAGGGCCTCAGCTCCAATATCCACACTACACATTACATCCTGCAGGTAAGCCATCATCCTGCCAATAACGGAGTGCCGTTTTTCAAAGCTGGTCTCTGTTTGCCGAATACTCCACTCCTCGGCCTCGCGCTCTCATTGCATGGTCGGACAAGGTGTCATTACAGTGATTGAAACTAAACTCAATTTCCTGGAGGGCTTGTCTTCACTTCGTGCTGCCGTAATGCACATGCTTCCATTTCCCAGTTAAGTGCCTCGGTCTTTTCTTGGCTATTATTCTAATTTGATAACTTTATGTATTTTTTAAGCTTAATTGTACAAAATGTAATGAAAGCAGTGAAGACGTCAGCACCTGCGGTGCAAAAGGGGCAGTGAACACGGAGGGATGGGGGAAGGATTCAGACGTGAAGGTGCCATGTCGCACCAGTCCTGGCAGTCTCCCATTCAGCAGCCGCCCGGCGCCGGTGCTCCCGGTGTGCCGCGGGTCCAGGGCAGCGCAGGAAGGCGGGCAGCTCTTCTCTTGCTGTTTTCTTCTCCAAATTTCCCGTCCCGTTAGCAGGGAGACATCCACAGACAGCCTCCCACGCCGGCTTTCCCCGGCGTCTCTGCGGGAGCAGAAATAGCTGCCGCTGAATCCAGCCCCAAGCTGCTACGGCAGGGAAAGGGCAAGAAGAGAGGTGGCCGGCAGAAGGGGGCAGCCACCCCAACACACCCAGGCTGCTGTTCTCCCCGGTTTTCTCCCTGCGTGTCCAACCCTCGCTGCTGCTGCCCTGGAGATGGGGATCTGCGACTCCCCTGCTCCCCGCCGGTCGTGTGCTTGCCCACCCCTTCACACCTGCTTGGCATTTTTACGAATCACTTACCGCTTTCTTAGTTCTCTGACAACCCTCTTGGTTTTCTTCTTCCTTGAATTGTTTTTCTCCAAACCCTTCAAGACACCATCAGTAAAAAGGGACGCTGGGGAATTATTATTAGATGCTGGGTTTTTTCAGCGCTAGGAGCCTCGGGCTTTTTTGGGACACAATTAAGGCACAATTCTCCTGTGTTGAAAGGCAAACCATTTCTAAACCCCTGCCTATTTCCTATGCAACACATATTTCCTACGCTGCACATGCTAAATAGCAAAAGGCTGAAGCAGGGTTTGCGGGCTGGGGAGAATTTCCATTTTGCATCCGCTGTTGTAGAAGTCATTTTACAAAGCAGCAGGTATCCCGGGAGCCCAGCGCCAGGCATTCGGGCTGGGAGCAGCCGGGAGAGGCACCTCACCCGGGGACGTCAGCGAGGACTGGGGGGTCCCAGGGAGGGTCCCCCCGCAGCGCCGGGTGCTGCCCGAGCCCCGGTGGCTGGCACCCATCCTGGGGGACGCAGAGCTTGCGCTGGCGGCTGGTTTGGGCTTTGCCGGCAGGACGCCAGCACCCCGTGGGGCTTCCTGGCATCGGCAGGGCTGTCAGGATCATGACTTACAGGCTTAACAGCAGAGCGTACGCAGAAAACTTCAGGGCAGAGAAAGCAATTCCTTCACCCAGGAGAGCTCAAAATGAGGTCTAATGTTTTCTGGGCTTATTTCAGCGTTTGGACATCCAGGACAAAAAGTTTTGGGATTTTTTTTTTGCGTGAAAAGACATAAAGCAACTTTGATTTTTAGGGTCAGTGAGCAAAGAAATGTCCAGGATCTGACGTGAGCTGCGTGCGGCTGACTTCGGTGGGGCGAACGCCAGCCCCGGGGCTCGTGCTTTACCTGCAGCTGCGTTGAGCAAGTGACATTGGCCACCGCCGGTGAAAAACCCGGCCGCGGCACCGGTGCTCTGCAGCGCCTCGCTAGCAGTGCTGGGAGCTGCTCGGGCATCCAGCCAGGCTCTGAGCCCACGGGGGACAGCAGGAGATGGGGAGATGGCAGGCGGCAAGAGCCAGCGTGCCCCGGCAGCTCAGCTCTGCCGGCATCCATCCGGCTGCGCTGACACCTGCACAGCCGCCCTCGAAGAAACACCATCTGAGTTCAGGGAGCTCGTGAAGATACAGCTTCATGGGCTTAGAAGCTGGCAGCTATACATATTTTTTTTTTTTTTTTTCCCCTAGATTGCAGGGAAAGACAATTAGAAGGGATAAAATCAAATGTTTTTTAAAAGAATGCATTATTAGGCACACGCAGCGCTGCCTTGTCAGGATGAGCTGCGAGGGACCAGCGGGGTTCGGCGTGGATTATGCATTTAGAGGGATAAAGAGCAAATCCAAAGCTACAGTTCTGCATGAGGGAAAACCTGCAAGGGTTTAAGTACATGAGGGAAGAAACCGAGGTGCAGGTGGGAAATCATAATTACCTGCTGCCACTTTCCCTGAAACTTTGTCTGCAGCATCAGTTAGGGGTTATTTTGGGAGAGAAGACACTAAATATGACGGGCACGCTTCTGCCTCGGCTATCCTGCGGAGAGGCTCAGCAGGCAGATCTCAGGGTGGGAGATCTGTTCCCAGCATCTTTTCAGCTCAGGAAACGTGGGCAATGTCATAAGAAATAACGATCAGCCCAGCCGCCAGAGCAAAGTTGTGCGGCGAGCCTCTGTATTTCAGGCTACTTAATCAAAGTGAACTTCTACATTTCTCACCCATCACGAATTTTCTCTGTATCCTTAAAAACAGCTTTAAACTGCCAGGCTGCAGGTATTTTCCTCCCACTGCTTCCTCTGTGTTGGTTCTTTCCACCCCAGCCTGTCAGTCCTCCTGCTCGCAGCCCTTCAGCAGTGATGTACGAGCGTGCCTCCGAAGGACCTCTGGCTGGAGACAGAGCTGCCGTGATGGATGGGCTCGGCGCGGGTTTTCCTGTAGCACCGGGCTTGCTGGAACTCTGTCTGCATGATGCCGGAGCTGTGCGGGGAGCCGCACTTTCAAAGGCACATTTTGGTTAGGGCTAGCAGGGTATCCAGCCGTGCGACACCTCTGCTGAGGGCAGAGCTGAGGGTCTCGCGGGTGACAGCAGTCACGCTGGGACCGGTTGCTCCCGCAGCAGCTCCTCCCTGGATTTTTGGCAGCCCCTTTCCTCCTTGCGTGCAGCCTCGCAGCTGTAATTTAGCCGAGCTAAAACGCGAAGGCAGCCACGGCCGTGGCCAACATCACCTCTCCGGTGCAGCCAGCGGGTGTTCGGTGGTCCCTGCCTGCCAGGGGGGGCCCGATGCTGGGACAGAGGGAGGAGGCAGGGTGGGAGAGGTTTGCCACGTGTTCCCCGGGTAGCTTTGGACAGATAACCAGACCTCCCATAGCTGGGGGTCATCTCCCATTTGGTGGGGTGGAAACGGCAGCCGTGCAGCCGGCCCCCAGGAAATATTACTGTTATATTGACTCCTCCGTTCCTTTGGCACGTGGCATTAATTTTGTATTTGTTTGGACCGTGGTGGGTTTTAACCTATAGTAACAGCAAGCTTTTGCCAACCCCAGGCAGTTTAATAGCTAAAGCGTTTGATTAAAAAATTTAATAGCCCCAGAATGATGGAACAGCTTCTGTCCACAATATATTAAGCTTCTGGCATTCAGATTTATATGCAGTGTAAACTTCCTTTATATGAAAACATTTGTTTCCTTTCCTACATCCACAGCAGAGCAGACTCTTCTCCTACTTCATTTCCAGCCACTGGTTTAATTGCACATTTTTTCGAAGCTGCCACATACGGGGAGGCAGGTTCCAGCTGCAGTTATTTGAAGGAGCAGGAAGAAATGCCAGCACTGGCAGTCACAGGCAGCCCGGTTAGTGGCTGTGTGGCGTGTGGGCTCCGAACATGGGGCAGAAAGGGCTCCATGGTACAGTGGGGTTTTCCAAGGGATCCCAAAGTGAGCAGCTTTCCAGTGGAAAAGCTACCGGGGAGCCTTGTGCTGTCATTAATTTCTCGTTGCAGCCAGTTCAGCTCCTGCGTCCAGGCTTGGCTGAGGGACGTGACCGGTGGCCTCTCTGCCATCCCGTCGAGTTACACGTCCACACCTCTCTCTCAGGATCACTTTGTAGGAGCCTAAATAAACTCTTGCCACCGGCAGACCCCATAAATCTTCATTACCATTTGCCTCGACCGATCTGCCCAACGCTTCTCCTCTCCCCGCGAGTTCCCAAAGTGGCCATAACTCTTCTCCAGGTCAAGGAGTTAATCATATTTTATAGCAGATGGATACATTCAGTTTATATTTTATTCCTCAGCCTCATGTTTAGGCAAACTTTGTCACTTCATACCGGAGGAATGGCTTTGGCCTGGCAACCAAAGCCAAGAGCTGAGGCCATCTCTTAGAGGGAGAGGCAAAACCTGGCCAGGCTCGGCGAACGGCCAAGGGATGGACCGAGGAGAAAGAGGGAGGGGGACAAATCAGGGCATCGACTCAGGCTCCTTGTCAGAGGAAGGACACTTTCGGCAGCCAGCATGTCTCAGCATCGAGCCCTCGGCCAAGAAGGGCACCAGCAGAGTTCTCCGCTCACCTTCTGGAGAAAGCAGCATTTAATTTCACATCGCTCCTAATCCTCTTACTCCTGTGGACTTTGCAAGGGTGGACTTTGAGCTGTTTCTAGCTATATCATAATGTCAGGCAGAATCGTGGGCCTTAGGCTCCATTGTAGGACTTAATCGAGATTTTGGTCACCCCAGAGGAAGGAAAAGTCCCCCCAGAAGCACATGCCAGTGGGGCTGGGAGGGACGGCTGCAGGCTGTGGCTGGCTCTGGGGGAACGCGGGACCCCCAGCTTGGGACGAGGCAGAGGACTATAAATCTCAAGCCCATGTACATGCTACACAGTAAAAGGAAATTGCCGATTATCTTCGGCGACATTTTATTAGAGAAGAACAGTTTGTTCTTATACTCTTCTGACTGTCTGCCTTTTTTTGGATGAGAAACTAGATGAAATATGCTGTAAAATACCTAATGTGCCTTTTTGGGATAATAATTCATAGTCTGTGTTCATAAATTCACATTTTGCTAAAAAAGGGGAAAAATGAAGCAGGAGATCTTGGGTAATTTATAGCACTTACTCTGTGCTATTACTCCCCAGCCGCCCTGATGCTGTTGCTCAGGGATTTGGATCCTGCCTGGAGACAGCAGTCGGTTTGCAGTCCTTCATTTCCGTTGTTCAGGCTACATTAGGTTTTTCAAAGCTGAAGAACAATTTGGAAAACACATAAGCCCGCTTCTGAGAGCTGGAGGTAAGTATCATATCCCAGGAACGGAACTGCATTTACACCTGTGTTGATATACCGGACGATTAAGGATTGCCAACAGAACTGGGAAATTTGCATGAAAATGTTATTTCCATCACAGTAAATAGGAGTTTTCTACCTATGCTCCACCTAGAGGACAATCTCATTTCATTTGTAGTTAGACTTTGTCACTGTGCGTATGACTTAAAGCATTAGTCGCTCAACAATAGAAAACACATTTGTTTCTCCTAAGAAGATTTTGCTACATGCTGAGGATCAGTCATAGGTCTGTAACTCGGGACCCACAGAAAGACTGCTTGTTCATGGGTGACTTAATTAATAGCTACTTCACCTGGGACCGCAAAAAAAATCTAACTAGAGAATAGCTGTTGTTTGAGTCCTACACACAGAAGTATTAAAAGAGGAGAGCCGCTGCAAGGGACTGATGGCCAGGGCAATGCACTGCAGTCCTCGAGGAATGCTGTGTGCCCCAAAACCAGTCTCCACCTCCTAGCCGTCACTGAGGTCTATATAATACAGTGATTTAAGGTCTCCATTTCTGGGTTAAGAAGACACACTCTCAGGACAAAGCCAGCCTCATCTCTAGGCTCTGCAAGGGCTCTTCCTTTCCCAAGGCAAACAGCAGGACAGCTTTCTCTGTTTGCTTTCTCTCCTGCTTGCAAAATTGAATTATTACCTCTGCAATGATATTCTTAAGGTTAAGAACAAACATATATAAGAACATCGTGGAAAATTTGTCCACTTTGGAGTCAACCGAGTAGCACAATATTTAAAGCGGTCTTAACAGTTTCTCTCCCTTAACAGAAAGATTTTTCATTTCATTAGCACCAAGTGCGCTCATCAAGCTGTTATTTTAAGACGAGTTTCTGTGCAAAATCTGAGGAGCCTCCACTTAAGGCCATGCGATGAAGGCTGCGCCTGTCTGACACAGCGGCACTCACTTGGTGCTCGCCCCAAAGGGCCGGGGATACTCCTGTTCCCGGGGTACCCCCGAGCAGGCAAAACGGCCGCAGCAAAGCCGTGCCACCCCAATCAGCTGGCCCCCCTCCAAACAAAGCTGTAATAAACCCGAATTAGGATTTATTGTGCCAGGCAGACATTTCTTCAATACCTTGAGTCAATGACCTCAGGGTTGGTTTTGAACTATTGTTCAATTTGCACTCATTGCAATCCGAAACTCAGCACCGTGATTAATCATCGGCCCGGAACATCGCAGGGTTGCATGAACAGGGATATGGAGATTAGTTAGCGAAGGGTATTTGAGCATATGGTTCAGCATCTCAAGTAGCGAGAGCTGCTGCATCCCGAATTCCGCCAGCGCGTCCCTGACCTGTCGGAGAAGCACTCCGTTTCTTCTTTGGGTTGTTCTGCACAAGTGCTGAGCTGCAGGAAGGATGGGATTCAGTTCCTGGGGTACAAATGGGGTGCGAGGGCCTTCACGTCTGATAACGGCTCCGGGCAATCACCGCACCTTGTGAGGGGCAACAGGGAGCCCCCATCACAGGGGACTTTTCATCTCCTTCTTCATTAACTGAATTACCGACCAAACCCGCCCCTATCCCGTACCTGAAAGCATTTCAGCTGTGGCTCACAGCTGTCCTTTGTTCTGCCTATGACACTTGTTTAACGAGGAGACTGGTAGCGTTAGCATTAATTGCAGCTGTCCTTGTGTGCGGGCTTCTGAATCTGCTAGTCTTTGTGAGAAAGAAAAAACACAAGAACTGAGGAATTACTTGTGCACCTCTAAATGAATCAGCGTGTTGATGTACCTGCCAGAGCTTTCAGGGAGCTGTTTTCTCCGAGCAATTAACTCAAACAATGAATTGAGAGACCGTGATTCTTCCAAAAAAGTTATTGGAATATATTTGTCATTTAGATTTGCACTTGAAAGTTGTTCCAGATTTCTTCCGCCTGTGAACGAATCCCCCCTTGTGTTGTCTGAACCGCGGTGTTCCCTGCTGCTATTTACCATGCAGATGCTACTCCTCTGCTTGAGTCGTTTCTTTGAAGAGCGGCTCGAGCAGACGTGTACTTTCCTCCCTCTCGATACAAACCCAGCCTGGTATTTTGGATGGCCTGAGTGAGGAGGAGAGAAATGTAAACTCTTGAATGGCTCAAGTGGATATAAAGAGGAGGCATTTGGGGCTAAAATAAGCCTTCGTTGGCGCTGCCTCCCGCTATAAACAAGTATAAAGTGTCTTTTCATTCCTCAGTAAGCGCACGGATGGTATCAGATGAAGCCTGTGGGCGGCGGTGGCCAGCGGTGCGGGAGCCGTCCCTGCCGGGGACGGTGGAGTCCCAGCTGCTCGGTGGAGTCACCCTGGAGATGCCGGAGCCGCCGCTTAGCTTTTATTAACCAGATACCTCACGTGCCTCCACAGCCGAGCGGGAAGCAGGAAAATCGATAGGTGAGGGCTGGAGTTACGGGAAGGAACCCAGCAGCTGGAGTCGCCTCCCGCCACCTTCGCTCGCCACCGCGCAGGATCTTTGTGCAAACAGCCCGTGGATCTTCCCAGCAGAAGCCCTGATTGATGAAAAGTATTGGTTTACAGGGATTCGCAGACACTTTTGGACGCAGTGCGAAGCCTTTTCTCCGCTCGCAGCCTGGCAGTGGAGGGTCCCAGGTGAGGCTCGCTCTGTAGGCAGCATCCCTGGGCGGGCACAGCTGCGTCCCGGGCATCGGCACCAGCTTCGCTCGTGTCGCTGTACCTCTGTTCTGAGATGCCAATAACTACACAAGAGCCTGATTTTTTCCTCCCAGTCCACTACAGATCTCCAATTTTTTATAAAAATATAAATTACAATCAAAGGCAAGATCAGATCCCAGAGGTGATGTCGGTCTTGACAACTTTATTAAAGTTTTAATATTCTCTTCACCTCTAGCTAATCTTGCAGTCATTATGATTAGAAAGAGGAAAAAATCAGGCTGAGGAGATGATCAGTGCCGTGCCTGGAGCAGCGCTAAAGCAAGGGCACGCGTCTCTGGTCCCCCGGCTTGGCCGCTCCTGTGCCCCCCACTTTCTGCCATGTTTTGGCATATTTGTGGAGGAAGGGGCCGGCAGTCCGTGTTTACGCTCAGTCGGGTCGCGTTGCCGGAGCCCCATCTATTGCTGTGAATGTTAGTAATGCCATTAAAAAAATAATTCATCCAGAATGTATTGATTTGCTGAAAATGTCCGCACCTCCAGCAGCTCCTGCAAGGACATATTTTAAAATGGAAATGAAACTCTGAGCAAAACCTAATTTGCTTAAAATAACTGTAGAGGTTGAATTGTTTTGTGCTGGAAGAACAAATAAACAAATGGAAGAAATGGAGTTAGAGTAACGAGTGCAAGCTTCATATGACACTTTTTAATATAGAATTATGGATGGAATCATCGCAGGAGTACATCCTATTTGTATTGTAAAACATGTCTGCTTGTTTAAACAATTGCATCGCAGACCTGAGATCCAGCAGTCTACGCGGGTTTATTAATGAGCGCTTCGGCATGACTTTCTTTTGCGGAATTTCTAATAACTGTTTAATAAATATGTAAATATGCATCCATCCATTTTAGCAGCGCATGCCACTAAAGCCGAATGCTCTGCCCGCAGGAGTTTTGCAAGGAATGCCTCTGCCGGGACCCCCTCCGGCAGCCTGCCGCGCTGCTGCCAGCGGGCACGGGCGCTGCCGGAGGGGCTGTCGCGGCCAGATCCGGGGGTCTGCAGCCTTTCTCCCCAGCTCTTCCCTCGACCGCCTCTGGGATGCCCTTTGCGAGGAAAACGCGGTGCCGTGCGGCAGCGGAGGCGGAGAGCTCCGGCCTCTCCGGCTGCACCGGCGCCGGGGCCTCGCCGCGTCCAGTCGATAGGTGACACAATTACAGTTTCACTGAATTGCTTTTTCATGGCCGCAGCTCCAGGCAGTAAGAAGCTGACGATAAAAATAATTTGTCGGAGGGCTGTTGATAAAACCCTGCTTATTGCGAGCTGTAAATTTGGCGCAGACACTTCCACCTTTATTTCCCACCCAGGGAACAATATTCCCTCGCACCAAACTGGGAGGAGAGGGCAGGATAGACTGCAATCATTCCGCTCCACCAGTCTTACGGAGAAGCTCGTAAAAATTAAGGAATGGTTTTTAGTCAGCGAGATAAGGGCTCTGTGGTTGCCAAAAAGGAAGCGCAAAATTGCTCCAGCCCGAGGAGACAATTGTAGCGTAGCGAGCTTTCTTTTTCCATGTCCCATTTACCAAATTCTTGTAAACTACAATTAAAGAAGCGGCAGCAATTCCAGATGTCTCGTTAAGCTTTTCCTTAACCCTTAATTTTGTCCAAGGAAGGATAATTTGATGTGAGCGACCCGCTAGTGGCGTGCAGGTCCCGCATGGTCCTCAGCAGTGGCTCCCACGCCTCCCACCCAGCTGCCGGAGGGACAGAAATGGGGGAAAACCAGCAAGTTCAGGTGGTTTTTGATCTTGCTTATTCTCTCTATAAGTCAAATACTTAGGCTTTGCTGAACAGATAGCAGGGCACTAACGTGGCAGGGGTTGGCGTTACTGCGCCCCAGGAGGAATTAAAAATGTGATTTTTGTGGTCACTCAAGCTGGAAGCTGCCTTTCAGAAAAGACGTGGGTGCATGAGTGCTGGTGGAAAGCCGAGCGGGAAGCAGTCGTGAGGAAGCGTGCGCTGGCTTTGCTTTGGCGTTTCGGAGGAGTCCTCGTGCACGTAGTTGTGAGCTCTCGGACACCCTCTCTCACCCTGGCATCCCTGCCTGGCCCGAGGGCGCAGGCAGGAGCTGCCGCTGCGGGGCTGGCTCCAGCCCCGGCTGCCTGTGAGCCTGCAGGGGTTGGGGTGCAGCAATTTGGGGTGCAGCAATTTGGAGTGCAGTGATTTGGGGTGCAGGAGTTTGGGTGCGGTGATTGAGGGTGCGGTGATGGGGGGGCAGTGGTTTGGGATGCAGCCCTTTGGGCACAGCATCTTGGGATGCAGCAGTTTGGGATGCAGCAGTTTGGGATGCAGCAGTTTGGGCGCAGCAGTTTGGGCGCAGCAGTCTGGGAGCAGGGGTGTTCAGGAGCACCTCCCAGGGCCGTGCAGGAGCAGGCAGGACGGCAGAGGTGCTCCTCTTCCCCGGCTCAGCTGGGCTGGCCAGCAGGGAGAGGTTGCATTAAGGGAGAGACCTCCTTAGTCCCATTACCGTTCCCGTGGGCTGAACATCGTTTGGCGGGGAGGCTGCAGGGAGCAGAGGGAGCACGTTCCCAGGGCAGGGCAGAGACCTCCCCGGCGAAGGCTCTGAGACGCTTCATCTTTGCTCCGAGTTGGAGCCGACCCAAGCCCTGAAGTGCTGAGATCGCTCGAGGAGCCGTTTCTCTTCCCTGCTAAGGGCTGCGCTGCCGGGGTGGCCGCTGATGCCCGAGGGGTTGGCTAGCTGGCTTAGGGTCTCCCGGCCAGCCAGCCCCCTCCCTGGGCCTGTGGCCGGGCTGAGCCTTTCACCCCATGCTTTGCGGTGCTTCCAAATGACTAATCAATTATTCTTTATTGGGTTTATTTCTTTCATTAGTCATTTCTTCAATGCTTTCAATGTTTCATTAGTCTCCTCTCAAGTTACAGTGGATTTTGAGCACTGTGTGGAAGAGGATAATTCATTTTATTAGGTCATTTATTTTCTGGGTACATTTTTAAAGGTCAATTAATCCATCTAAATGGAGGAGGAAGTATAGAATAGCATATAGCGCTTCCTTTCACCACTGCCAGAAAGACCCCGGTATTAGTTTACTTGCCCAGGTAGGGAGAGATGCATCAATACGGGTGAATGCCATGTACTGGCGTGACATTTGAACCAGGAATTATGCTTTCACAAGCTGCTTTCGGGGGTGTATTAACCAGCTCCTTCTTTGGGACGAAGAGCTCCTCGGCCTGAGGGAGGGCAGCCAGCGCATGCCATTCATTTTCCACCCGAGCATTGGTCAGCACACGTTAGAGCATCTCCTGGCACTGGGCGTCACTTTGATTTGCGCTGATGCAAATGAAATCAGGCCAGGGACGTCCAGACGGTTGTGTTGGAACGGGTTATCTTCTGCCTGAGACTTCACCGGCTATGCCCATCGGTAATGCTGCCACCGATGAGGCTAAATGTTGTCATGCAGGGATTCAAAACCATCACTTTATAAATATTTCCACCAAAGCAAGCGATTTATTCCGTCCTAGGGCCATGATCGTTATGGAAATTTGGAAGCAGCAAGCTACTCGTCTCGCTCATGGGAATCATCCCATTAATTTCCGAACGAGCGGAGCTGGCAGGGCCGTGCATCGGGCAGGGTGTGAGCTTTGCCGAGGAGCGCGGGGGCACCCGAGCCCGTCCCCGCCGGAGCAAAGCGCTGCCGTGCCAGACGCTGTCACCCCCTTGCAGGTCCCCAGCAATAACCAGGGGAGCTCACGGTTCAGCATGAGAGCCGTGGAGGGACTCTCATAATGAGGCTCAGTCGAGAAGCTGGCTGGCCCCTCTTAGGCACTTTGTTGTTATTCCTTCCAGGGAACCAGAGACCTGCCAGTTCAGCCCAGGGAGCAAAAGCCACAAAATCCATTGCTGCTGCCACCTTCCCTGTTTGCATTTACATTTTTATTGATGCCTGCAGTGTAAAACACCCATTATTTTAACTGGAAAATCCATCGAGCGGTCTAATAAAGCTTCCCTTAAAAAAGGGATAGAGAAGCATGAACAGCTTGATGCCTCCACTGAAACGTAAAAGCTGTGTTTTACTCCAACTGGGAAATACCTGGCAATCTTTTAAAAATCAAACCCTCCGCCTTGCAGGTGCCAGAGAGGAGCCCGTGTCCCATCTGGCAAAGGGAAGGCGCGGGCTCCCACGCCTTTCGGGGGGACAACAGTGACGCGGACCCCGGCGGGAAGATGCCAATTTGCCAAAAAAACCCGCTCTGGTGTCAACTTGGAAGCTTTGCAAACTGCCACAGAACCGATCAGCCGCACCCTTTGGGGGGTTCAAGAAGAGTCGGGGACCCCGGGAGATGAAAGCAATGGAAAACCAGGCGCGTTGCTTTGCAGAGATGCTGTCAGGTTGGGGACAGCCGCGCTCCAGCGAGCCCAGCGGAGAGCCTGACGCTTCTCCCCGGGAAAAGCCACCAGCCAGGCAAAATAATAGTGGAAACACCCCCGACACGACATTAGGAGATCGATTAGGAGACCATTTTGGGGTTACGTTGTAACAGCTTGACAGAAGAATACTAATGAGGATGCATAATTAGGCCCAATGCATATTAGTAGCCTGGCACATTAGTCATAGCTGGGCGTTACCTCCGTTCGAGGAGTTGGTGCGGCAGCGGGGGGTGCACCCCGGGCTCGGACCCCTGGGGCAGACCCCCCCCATCTGGGAGGCGGATGGAGAAGCACACAGAAAGGGCTGTGTTTGCCCAGAAAAGGGCTGCTCGTATTAGCTGGTGGCCAGAAAAGACAAGGGACTAATATTTTTTTTTGCTGTTTCAAAGCTGGCCAGGGTGTGTAAGCTAGCCAAGGGCACAGGCACGCAAGGCCCTCCCCATGCAGATTAGTTTCCGCTTGCTCTGTCCTTGCTCAATCTCATTAAATGTGCTGAAAAGCTTTTCTGAGGGGTCCTTAAAAAAAACAAAGCAAACCAACAGACCAATATTTGAAGCATGCACAGCTGAGGGGGATGTTTCTGTAATTGCAAAATAATATATTCTTTTTTCTTCTTCCAGCCCAGGAACGATTTAAAAACTCTCGTGATGCAAGGCAGGTTTCAAACCATTTATTAAATAATGCAGAGCAAAAGTTAAAAATTGATGCTAAACTTTATTTTCTTTGGCCTCCTGAGAGGCCGCTCAGCTTGTTACAGCCCGGCGTCTCTGCCGTTTATCAAGAGCCCTAGACTTGCAGCGTGGTAATGCTTATCAAAGCTCACGGTAAATCTCCTTTCTTTCATCTCCTTTCCCATCCATGACTTTTTTCAGTGAAAAAAAATGCTCTTTCCGGAGGAGCCGCTGCGCTGCGGGTGGAAGGGGCTCGCTCTGCGGCGGGTCAGCAGCTCACCACCCTGCCCGGGTGCCGGCAGCCCTGCCGGGTGCTGCTTCTCCCGCGCCCTGGCACAAGCCCACTGCCGTCCCCCGGGGTTTGTATTCGGAAAAGCTGCCTAAAAATGGAAGGGAATGGACGGTGGAAAGCAGACCTCTGCCGAGAACGGAGCTGCACCAGGGTGATTTAGCCCGCTGGCAATACCACCGCAAAGCTTCTGCCTGCACGGTGCTGCAAGAAGCCTCCCGAATCCTCCTCAGATTATGGGGCAATTAGACCTCCCCTTCCTCTCTGCCAGCACAGAGCTGATGCCTTCATGGTTTATAGCCACACAGGCTTTCGATAGCTATGCCCCTGTGTCGCAATAGAGACGGACACGACAAACATCAGACTGTGCAAGAATGGCAAAATGGCTACTTTATTGTTCTAACAAGCTTTTTTATAACTTTCTTCAGAGTATGTGTTCATATATGATTGGTTTAGTTAGTAACTAACAATTCATGATTGGGTAACAGTTTTGGTGCGGATTCGTCAAGACGGTTCTTCTTATCATTTTCTTGCTTGGGACTTTCCAGACTCTCAAGGATACACCACAAGCTGCTCAAGGTCACACTGCTCATGCACCGTCAGGCATTCAGCAGATTCGCTACATTCCCCGACACCCCTGACGTGGGACAGTAAGGAATTCATAGGAGGCAATTTAAGAGAGAGCCGGAGCGGCCCTTCCTTTGCACGGAGGCGGGAGGATCCGCTGGGAGGTGGCATTGAAGCCTTCAGTGTGCCGGACACAAAGACCGAAACCTCCCTCCAGCCGATCTCTTCAAAGGATTCGCAAAGCAGTAGTCGCAGCGGCACATCCGCGTGGTCCGGACCAGGGCAGGGAATTCCTCGCTGGCTGCAATCCCCCTCATCAGAGGCATCGCCTCGCGCTGCCCGAGAAGATGCTGGGGCCGCGTGCGGCGAGTGGCCTCGCTGCAAGGGAAGCTCCCGTGCAGCACTTGGATCTTCACCACGCGGGGTATCTGCCAGCTGCCAGCTCAGAGGGAAAAGTTCTCTGAAAATGCCCCATTTGTCTCTCCGAGGGTGCCTGGGCACAGCGGCGGCCAAGCCGGAAGATAAAATCTTTGGAGATGTGTCACGAGTCTCCTGCAACATGCTTAGGTTTTAAACAGACTAAATAAATATTAATAAACCATAAAGAACATGGGCTCCGTTAGAAAAGTAGAGGATAACAGATGGTCTGTAGTTAACCATAAAATTATTTTCAGCTGAGGAGCCGGGCTGGTATAAGAGACAGCGCGAGCGGCGCTCGAGCTCCTCTCAGGGTTCCTTGGACCATGAGATGCGAACGCTTTGATGAACTCCAGCCCATCTGGCGCTCTCCGCCGCAGGCGGCAGGACGGGCTGGCTGCGGGAGCAGCCCCGGGCAAAAAGGCACCGTTCGCCCCTTCGCCGTGCAAACCCGTCGCTGCTGCCTAGCGTGGGATGCTGCCGCCGCAGCCGCCGCCGTCACCCCCACGCGGGGCACCCAGCACCCACCGTCACCCCCACGCGGGGCACCCAGCACCCTGCCAGCCCGCTCCGCCGGCCGGTGCCGTTCGGCGGCTGCCCGCCGTCGAGCAGCTCGGTACCTCGGGTGTCCGGCTGAGGAACGTCAGCCCGGACCGCCAGCGGCAAAGCGAAAACCGGGGGCTTGCCGGCTCGATGGGGATGGAGCCGTAAGCAGGGTAAAAAAGCCGGCTTGCTTCCGAAAGCAACTCGCACCTTCGGGACGGCGGGAAGTTTGATGCACGGGCGCTGCCCGGCTGCGAGTGCAAAAAGCAATTAGCAGGGAGGGAAAATGTCCTCTGACAACAGAGGGGCCAGAAACCAGCAAGAAGCAGAACGGTCTTCAAAGAAGCTGTCGAAGAGAATGAGAGAAGAAAAAGCCGTTAAGCTTTTTAATATTTTGTGCCAGGCTTGGAAGAAAAAAACGTAACGTAAAAAGAAGCAGTGTAGCATCCTCTAAACTGTCAGGGGAGCCTGGCGGCTTTGGGGTGGTGACTGCCAGGGCTGGCGGGCGCTTTCCTGCGCCTGGTGAAGAGCTTCGTGAAGTCTGCAGCTGGTAAAAAGCTGAAAAGGGAGGGAATGCACTGAGGGTTTTCTGAATTTGTTTTCTGCTTTCTTTTAGTGGGGCAAATAATGTCAGAAGAATGGTCTGGCCACCTCCAGCCATCATCAGAGGGAGAGCAGAAGGCTCACGGGTTCACGGCAAGCATGTAGGGGACAAGGAAACAAGAGGAAAAGATGGCATTTATAAATTGTAGTTGTTAAATCTAAAGCGGGGGAAGAAAACAGGAGATAATTGAGCTAACCAGTCATTGCAAGACTAAAATTTAAATTTCAGCAGTCAGCAAGAAAGTTTTCATAAATAGAAATACCAACTGTTCAGGTGGAGAACTTAGAGATCTCTGCAGAAGTGAATGATAAAAGAATTGCTTGAATACATTCAGAGCCCATTGTTCAGGAAAAGAAAGCAGAAAAGAAAAGGAAAATAGAGCTCCTCAAAGTAATGAGTGAAGCAGATGAGGGAGAACAAAGGCCCGGCAGCTCCCATATCCCATTAATTTGTTCCTAGCTCATTGAGGAGAATGAGAAGCGGGCAAGGCAGCAACGTGGCTGTTTGATACTACAGAAAGGGTACTGTTATTAAAGCTTAGATAAATAACCGAACAGGCACGAGTTGGGGGCTGATAAAGCAGATCAGGCTCTAGAAATTGAGTTTGGCGTGCAAGCGCTTCCTACGAGGGTTTAACATCTCTGGTGTCTTTATAGGGAATCTAATGGCACCCATCGCCAGTACCTCCGGCAGCCCTGGCACGGGACAGAGATGCGCCCGTGCCGGCATCCGCGTAGGGCGGCCACCGAGCCAGCGCCGCGCTTCCCTGCCTTAATGCGAGCTGCCCATAACCTCTCCTACCACGCTGTTTATTGTTCTGGGCTATGCTTATTTCCAATTATGATTCAGTTTATCCCAATTAAATGCCACTTATACTTCAATGTAGTTATCCAGTCCAATACTCTTAATTAGTTTGTAAAGTATTAGAAGTCAATTTTAATTATTTCCAGTGGGTTTCAGGGAAATCTCAATTAGACGTCTCGTGCTTTTACTCCAAGCAGCGGCTCTTCCCTCGCTTCCCCCAGTGCCGCTTCCTTCCCCCCGCTTCCCCTCGCCCACCGGCGGATCCCAGCCTGAGCCGTGGGGATCTGGCAGAGCCCAGCCGGAGCCGCGGGGATCCGGCGACCAGCCCGGGAAGCGTGGCGGAGGGTGGGGGGGGCCACCCAAAGCAAACCCACCGGAGGGGCAGCTGGGCCAGCCCACCCACGTCCCGCATCAGGGCAGCCCCCGCCGTGGCAGGGTCCGAGGGGAGCATCCCCGCCGGCGGGTATCGGGCAGGGCGAGCGGCCGCCAGCCTCTCTGCCAGCTACCTGGGGGGCCTCCGCGCCGATAATTATCTATAGTCGCACGGCGCCTTTTTTTTGGTAATTGCTTCGTTTTGCATGGAATTTAATTACAGAAATCCACATGGGGAAATCGCTGCACGGTTTGATTTTGTGTGGCTTGTTTGCCTCGCGGCGAAGCCGTAGCTGGGGAGATGGTGGTACGGGTGTCCCTCTCCTTCGGGCAGCCCCCAAAAGCCACGTCTTGCTGCTGGGAGGTGACGAGCGGCGGCCCGGAGAGCAGAGCGGGCAGCACGTGGTCCAGCCGCGCTGGGCTCCTGCATCCTGGCAGCCCCCCCCAGCTGGATCCCAAACCCCCTCGGATCCACTTTTTCTTACTTATTCCGTGCAAAGCCAAGGCTGAATTGATTTGCTGAGCTCCTCCTCGATGTGAGTGGCACTGGCTAAAACTAATTTCGTGCACAAAATCCCTCTTTGAAACCCCAGCTTGCCAAAGCAAGGTTCACCTAATCCTTAGCAGAGCGCAGCTCCCGAGCGGCTTTCGGGCAGGAGCTCCGTGCCGCCCCCGGCCCCGCTCCAAGGCTGCTCCTCTGGGATGCTGCTCCGGATGGCCAGCCCCGGTGCTGGAGCCTGGTGGAGATTAATGATGCTGGCAAGGCAGAGCAGCTGGGGCTTTGAGAACAAACCGATCAGCCCGGGCTTGTTTTGCAGCAAGGGATGCCTAAAGGTGGCTTCACCCAGGGTCTGGTGCCGACTCGGGTCCCCGTGCCGTGCCGTGCCCCCGCCACCCACGCACATAACGTGGGAAACTCTTCACAACGGCGCTGCGTGTCAGCAGATGCTGAATAAGCAGTTACCAATGGCAATGAGGGGAAAAGATGACTCCTTAAAATGATGAAAAATAATCTCCCAAGTGTCCTGGTAAGTGTTATTCAGACATAGCCTTGCTGTGCGACACCTCTGCGGACGTCCAGAGTCATTTTGGGGAGCGGCACATCAGAAACCCTGTCGCCTCGGGTGCTGATGGGCAGCTGCCTGGCGCTCGCGCCTCTTCACATGTGGATAAACGCTCCTCACTTGATCTTCGAGAGCTGGGAAAGCTGAGCAGCAGAATCCCCCCTTTAGGGTAACAAAATAGCAACACCAAAAAAAAGATAAAGCAATTCTCAGCTCCGACTGAAGATGAATCCTCCTTTCTGCTCATTATAAAATACCTATTATCTCCCTTTATCTCCTAGCCAACAGTGTTATTTCAATTTAACAGTGTATGAGAAATGCAAGAAAATATAATAAAAGAGCCATGGATGCACTATTTAATGTCAGAATGACAGATGCTTCAATTAGGCAGACAGGGCTATTTCTCCCCAAAATAGATAAAGATGAAATTTTTATAAGATTGCACTGTTTGTGTTTACGATACGGTACTGTTACAAGCTTTCATTACAATATAAATTAAAATAAAAGCTCCTATTTCAGTGGAAACCCAAACGGATTTGCCAATAGTTTCACAAGTCATCAAACCAGTCGTCCCCTCGGCGCAGCGCGCTGCCTCGGTGCTGCCGGGGCCGGAGCCGGGGCCGCAGGCGGCTGTACGGTCCACGCAGGCGGCTGGCCGGCGGAGAGCCCTGCCGTCCCCCCGGCACGGCACCGCCACGCTCTCACGGTGGCGGTGGGGCTTCTTCCCACGCGCCCTCCCCCAAGATTACCCTGAGCGGTTCCCTCTGCAGCTCGGGTGGGTTTATGGCCCCTCGGCCGCCTCGCCATGCCGCGGCGGTGACCTTCCCGAAGCCGGTGACACGACGCCGGGGCTCGCTGCGGCCGCCTCCGGCAATTTGCTGCTCTGGGACGTGCGTGGCTCCCTGCGAGCCCTTGAAATTTCTGAAGGTCTCGCCTTTCTAGTGCTGCTAAATTCCAAGGCATATTTGTACAGTAACTGGGTCAAGGAATAGTCAACAGAAAAGTTATGTCTGTGTTTACCCTGGAATTATATATATAGTTTGAATTATGCATGAATTAAAAAAAGTCAACACGAGGGACACAGTAAACACGTTGGCTTTGCCAGCAGTTTGAAGAGGGGGGGTCAAGCGGGGGGATTGTGCCGGGAAGCTTCCCACGGCGCCGGAGTCAGGGGTGGAGCAGAGCTGCGGGGTGCCAGGATGCAGGCGCCGTGCCGTGCCGTGCCGTGCCACACCATGGGCCCCAATGGACTGGTAATACCAGGGCCAGAACCGAACCGGGCACGGGGCTGCGGAGCATCCCAGCCTGCGCTGCAGCTTCAGCGCCCGCCTTTGCACACCCGCGGTTGCACTTGCGCTGTTGAGTTTATTTATGGCTTGAGCCTGGCTTTAATTGTTTCCATCTTGTATGTTTTAGCCATTTAGCGTGTGTCTGATTTGTCACATAGCGCTGAGGATGTTTTGGTAACTAAGCGCTATAAACATTATTTATTATTATATTTCAGCCAAAACAAGCATTACTCTAATTTATTTATTAATCACTTTTCAAATTCAAAGGAAACATCTGTGCAGATTTGCAATTAAGTGGGTTTATGGCTCGAGCGAGATTTCCCTAGAATTTCTATAAATAGATCCAGTGTTTATTCCTCATTGTCTTAATATTTCTGAACAACAATAATCATAGTGATAATCCTTCCAGCCTCCTGTAACCCGTTCGTAGCCCTGTGACCCGGCTGCATCCCGCCGGGAGGATGCGCTGATGCAGAAGCGCTGCTGCCCCTCTCCAAAAGCGTCCCGGCCGGAGCTGGTCCCGCGGGCAGAGCACCGGCGGGATGGAAGCCTTCTCACGCGAGCTGTGCTGGTTAAAACAGCCCCGACCCTGCGGCCACGGCTGGGCACCCCAGCGATCCCAGGAGCATCGCTGCTGCTGTCTGACCGCCGTCGGTCCCCAGGAAAAGTCTGCCGCTGCTCTGCAAAGCCTGAACAAGTGCTAAAGCCCAGAGCCCCCCACGCCATTGGCACATCGGGCGCGTCCGTGTGAAACTGTTCTTACTCCTACCTGCCTCCTAATTGAGCCCCAGCGTGTCACTACTCCACCACAGCTGGAAGCCTCCTCTTCCCCGCTGAAGCAGGAAGATTTTCTAAGCAGCAGCCCCTCTTTCCCGCAGCCTTCGGGGCGCTCCGAGCTCCCCGCCGCTCCTCACGGCCATTGCAGTATTCCTGACAGAGCCCGGACCAGGATCCCCAAAGCGCCACGTGCCGTTCGCCGTTTGGTACAGGATGTGTATTTATAAGCTGACAGCATCCTCAGGGACAGCAATTATAAATGAGGTGTTACAACTCAGCAGTTTCATCCAGTTCTCAACCTTAATAGATCTTTTACTGATAAATATGTTAATGCCAGTAGCATTTCAGAGAACGAGAGGATGACGGAGCGCAGGAGAGACCTCAGGACATCTAGATGGCTTAATTGCAAGGCAATGACTTTTGATAGATGGCAACACGTTCTCTGCACTTTAACAGCAAGTAAACACCTTGACCCGAAGGACGTCACTGCCAGGCCCGGGGTTTTTGTTCTTTCCCCTGCTCCAGCATGCGGGGAGCATCTTATCTCATCTCATCTCATCTCCCTGAGTGGGCGGCTGCTGCCATCCCACACCGCCGGCAGCCACAGCCCTGGCTGTGCTGGCGGCAAGCAGCCCCGGCTGCTTTTTCAAAACTTTCATGCCTGGGAGCTAAGCTGCTTCTAAGGACGTTGGGAAACAGGCTCCATATTTCAACGATTTCTTCCATTTCGCTTTCAGGTCTATAAATCACTGTCTTTTAGCAGGAATTTCCATATTCTGGCCGTGCTCTGCTCTGCCAGTCATCCCCTCCGAGCCAGGCTCTAACCTGGTTTGCTACCCGCAGACGCAAGTAACACGTTTAACCTTTTTTATGAGGCATATTTATTGCTTTCAGGGGCTACCCTTTCCAAATCTCCTCCAAACAGACATTTGTCTTTTCGAGGTTTCCAGTGTTTCCAGTGCAAAGCCTGAGAATCAATACAGCTCACAGCGTTTCAGCTTTCCCAACCGCCAGATCCAGATTGGATTTAAGCCGGGCTCCGTCCCCCATTTACGCTTTAAGCATCCCAAGACGGTGCGTGCTCGCACAGCTTTATTGGCTGTGGTGGGGAAAGTGTGATTTATCCTCGCTGATCACCGGTGCAATTTGCCCAAAGGAACCACTCCTAGGGATGGTTGTAAGTGGGACTATAAACGTATTTCATACTCTTCTCCTGCAGCGGAAGAGGTAAAATATAGAGTAGACGGCTCTATTATATCAGCTTCTGGTTATTCTCTCTAATATTTATTTCAGAAGTCCTCTGCAAAAACCACTTTGTGCGGGGAGGAGATAAACCTGCTTTTGAACTAATTGCAAATCACTTTTATCGGCAGAGAAGCCGTGCAAGAGAGACTTTACTAAAACAACGGTGGGGTTAAGTTAGCGTTTGCAGAGCGTGCTGGGGAAGCCCAGCAAGGAGGAAGGCAGAGCTCGGCGTAAACCCGGGGCTGAGCCACTCGGACATGCTCCCTCGCCCCGCGGCCGGAGAGGCTCCTCTCCCCCGGCTTTTGCCTCCCCGCACGGCAGCTTGGAACCGTTTTTGTGCCATCTTGTAGAAGCAAAGCCGAGAAGATCATCCTGTCCACGGGAGCTTGCGTTCCTCGTCCGGAGAGGTCGGCAGCCGCCGCCCCAGGTGTCGGTGCCTCTCCCGGCACAGCTCCCGCGCCGTCCCGGTGGGTGACGCAAGGGAAGCCACGTGCCTGGCGTGGGGCTATCGGAGCTGACACCGGCTTGCCGAGCTTTGCCGTCGGGAAACCTGGGGGAGACCGCTTTACCGGGACGTGTCGTGCAGCCGCTTAGCCGTTTCACCCTTGCAAGCCCGCGCTTGAAAGAACCGGTGCCAGCGCGGGAATCGCAAAAGAGCCGGCAAAACCGAGGAGGGATGTGGAAGGCGGCCAGGTGGTCCGGCAGCCGCAGACCGGCGCCCTGCTTTCTGCCGACAGCCCAGCGAAATTCCTCCGGGGATGTCTCTGGCCTGTGCGCGATGGCAGCGTGCAGCTTGCGGGCAACGGCAGCGTGAGCAGAGCGCCCATACGTGTCCAGAGCTGCACGAGAAGCCGGGGCTCCTCAGGTCCTGCTCCTGTTAGGATGCACGTTATTGCCGCTCCGCGGTCGGCAGCACACGCAGGGTAGAAATCAGCCCTGCCAGGGGCCTGGGTGCAAACCACGGCCGTCTGATCGAATGGGGAAAGGGACCCCATTTCGTTCGGAGCTGGGCTATTCGTGGCACTTACTGTCATGGTTTGCTTGCAGATAATTTCTGCGCGAAGTTCTGTTTCCTCCCAGGAGAGGGCAATAACACAGGCACGCCGCGGCCATCCTGCTGGAAAGGGTCCTGGCTGATGGGCTCCAGAGATGCCTCTGGGAGCAGAGAGCAGAATGGGACCCTGCCGCCCGCTCGCACGGCTCCTGCTGCGAGTCCGCAGCGCGTACCAGCAGTCCCACTGTAGGCAAATCAATTTGAAAAACAAACCTTCACTTGTCTCCACTGAAGGCGGCTTGAAAATCCCAGAATGTATGCTCTTTATCGAATCAGTAGAAATTAAAACAGCTTATTCTCAGGAAATCATCCGTTTCCCAGATAGTCAGGAATGACGATTGCTGGCATCCACCCAGCTCGCAGTTAACAAGCAAGTCTTGAATATGTGGCAGTGGGATCCGATGCCAATTATTTGTGCAAAGCCGGAGGATTTCATCTCAGATGAGCTGCCAAAGTGGGAAGTTTTAATAAGTGAAATCCTCTAACATAATTAACCAGCGAAGAGATTGGCCCGGGAAGGTTTAAGCACCACGGGCTTCTTGGCGCTGCAGACCGAGGGCTGAGAACGGGAGCTGGAAACAACGTGCTCGCCTGACGCCGTCTGAAGGGAAGGGCAGGCTCCCCCACACGCACAGAGCACCACAAACAAGCCGAGTAATTGAATTATCTGTACGAGAAGGCGGGCAGAGGCTTGAGCTGTGGCAAAACTCATTTCCCGCGGCGAAGGGCCGGCACCTCGTGCCCTCCTCCTAAATTCGGGGCCGGGAAGGGAGCTGCCCCGCCTGCCCTCTTTCTGTCATTTTTCTTTCAGATCTCTTCCGAAGCAGCGCGAGCAGGGTGAAGAGCCTTGATGCGAGCAAACACCCCCCACCCTCAAACCGTTCCCTGGAGGCAGCGGGGTCCGTGCTGCCCCTCAAAATTTTGGTTGGCAGAAAGCCTCGAGCAAAGCAACTCCGAAACGGCCTTTCCAGAGCCGGTTTAATACAGAGCAATTTGAAGTTGATGAACAGGAGCCCCGCAAAATGCTTTGATTTGGGATGAGCCCGTGTTTGGCTGCAGGCTCTGGTCGGGCGCGGGAGAGCCACTACACTTCATCGGCTTTTCTGACTGTCAGCTCCGTGCGATTCCCCAACAAGCGGAGTTTCTTAAAGACTCGTATTAAAGCAATCATGTTGTCTTCTCCTCTCTGCTCTGGTGACAGTTTCCCCCTGACGCTGCCATTATTGGAAGCTATATTCATGTCACGTCAGGAGTACAGATCGGCTCTCTGGAGAGTCCTTCTTTACTGGGAAGTGGCATCTCTGCCATGTAGTCCAGAGAGAAATCAATGAGCAAACTAGTCAGGGATCAGCAGACGAGGCTGATGACTCTTTCCAGTTACACCGGCATGCCTCATTTTTGGCTTGTGTAAGGGGAGAAATGGCAAGGGTGTGGAGGAGACTGAAGGCGAAGAGAAGGAACCGGGCGCTGGGGCTTCCCTGCTGCAGTGGGTCTGCTTTTTCCCACCCCACCTTCTCCCTACCTGCATTTCCCAGGCAGCTGCTTCCCCCGGGACCGCAGTATATCAATCAGGAGGTCAGGTGTGCTTGGGGCGAATTTCTTCATGCTCAGCAAGTCTTTCTTGTAGCGAGCAGCAAGAAGGGAAATAGAAGAAAAATGATCAGATTTTCTCCTTCATTGAAACAGCTGAATATTAGCTCCTGATATATAAGACAAAGTGGGGATAAAGGGTCATGTTTCCATTACATCTTCTTAATCGGGCTTTTTCCTGAAAGCACAAAATCAATATTTTCATCTACACGTACCCAATAAGCTATTTGGGTCTCCTTTAATAATGCAAATCTGGCCTTTGTGCGTGCAGACTGATGGGGTATGGGCAGCTGCCCGCTGCAAGCGGGGCGCTCGCAGGGTCCTGCCGGAGGTCGAGCCGAGCCGATGTCCCAGCCAGGCGGCCGGGCACAGCCCCACGGCACGCCGGAGAAATGCCAGGCGCGAGGAGCTGCCCGGGCCATGCCACGGGGATCGGGGCCGTGCCGGCTGTTGGGAGCCCAGCCAGGTGCCGGCGGTGTGCGAGCGATCAAAGTCTTCGGCGCCGCAGAAGAAAAGCCAATTCTGAGCCCAGCATCCTCGGTCAATATCTGCCAATTCCTAAGAAATTGGCCACCTTGAAGTAACCGAAGTGACAAAATAGAGCCGATTAGAAAAATTAAACTCAGACCGAGCTGGAAAAAAGGCCATTCGGCTCACTGAAAACATTATCTGCTCTAATTGGAAGCTTTGTTTAATTTGGCTTTGAAATTGAATTCCCTTTCGTTCCCGGAGAACTGTTATTACCTTAATTCTCTGCTTTGAATAAGACCATTTATATGGTCAAGTACGGCTCGTTTGCAGCATGGCAAACTCACCGAGTGGAGCAGCGGTTGCCCTCTCCCACGCCAGCTAGCGTTGGGCAAGCCACGTTTGTCAGGCCCCCGCATCATTCGTCGCCCTTTTCCTTTTGCCCTTGCCCAGTAATTTTGTCGGTCATGAAAAGAGTGATAGATCAGTTTTAACTTCATAATCCTTCTGAGGCAGACACGGGCACTCTTCACGCTCCCTGTCTGCATTCAGAGCAGCAAAAGGGGTCCAAGCTCAGGGATGGGAAGATTTGCAACCCGGGATGTCTTCAAGCAGGAGGCTGCAGCCTGTCCCTCCGCGGTCACTGGTCCGGCCGGGCTCAGTGGCCTCCCCAGGGAAAAGGAGCCCATCCTGATGCACCCGTGGCCGCTGCTGGTTTGGGGTGCGAATGGCAAAGCGGGTTTTCCCGTCTCTGTACCAGCTCGTTTCGCCAATTTTAGCCGGCTCGCTGTCGTGTAGCTTATTTGCAGAACGGCAATAGAGGGAAGACAACAGCGTAATGAAAGCATTGCATCCCAATTTCCCAGTGTGGCCAACAAGATCCATCAGGCACTTTGGAAAAATCAAAAACTTTATCTCCAATCAGCCCGCTTTTATCTGCTTAGGAATAAACAAGGCTGAGGAAGCTAGCGGTAGCAACAGCTGCATCGTAAATAAGCCTGAAGCCAGACCCTTCTGCTGGAAGTAAATAATTGATCTCAGAAAAATTCTGCTTAGGCAAAGCCATTTCAATTACCTGGCAGATGACGACGAGTGCTGAGAGAGGTTAATGGCTCTGAAATATTTAAAGGGAAGATGTTTGGCTGGGTACACCGTAGTTTGTCTTTCATTTACCCAATAGAGGGAGATTATTTGAGAAACTAAGCCGCAGGTAGGTGTGACCAGCCCGGCCCGGCCCGCTCCAGCGTGAGTTATTGGGGCGACCTGCTTGCCAGGCGGGCAGTGAGGGGCACCCGGTTTAGGGGTGAAAGGCAGAGACGGCTCTCGCTCGGCAGCGTTCCTGCTGGTCACACCAGCCTCAACTGCGACTTCAAGGGCTGCGAGATTTTCTTGGGGATTTATCTCTAACGCAGCAGAAGTCAGGCACTTCGTGGAGCCGGGTAGGTGAGACATAAAAGGGAGTTACTGTAAGTGAGGAGCTGCTGTGCAGTATGCCCGGGGCACCGAAAACCTGGACATTTAGTTTAGTGCTGCAATATTTCTCCCTCGGCAGAGAGAGCAGCCTCCTGAAACCGCTCGTCGCGCCACCGGAGCCGGGGAGCAGCGGAGCCGCTCGCTGCCGGCAGGGTTGAGCCTGGATGCTCTTAGCATCGCTAGAGGCAGACCTTCTTTCGGGGTGCAGGAGGGAGCCCTCATCTCATTTCCGCTGAATTTCGAAAACAGCAAAGTTTATTGCGGGGTGTTTTAAATAAAGTATTAGCGAAACAACGGCTCTTGATGAGCACCGTGTGCCTGACTGGCCTCCAGGTCCGCTCCCCAGAGGCGAGCTGTATCCCTGAATGGATGCATGCGGGATGGGGAGCACCCCGTGCCCGGCTGCACCGCGCCGCTCGCAGCGCGCTATCAAAGCCTGGATGTTGATCACCACGGCGGGCTGCTCAGCGATCGGCTTTGGTTTTGCGAGCGCTTTGATCATGATACCTCAGCTGTGGGAAATGTGTGGTTCCCTTTGTTTCGATTAACTTTCCTTTCTTCACTTTCATCCTCATAAATAATTTATTCTTGTTTGTTCTGTTCACTTTCATATTTTTGTTTTCTTCCCCATTAAAATTCTGCTTCAGTGGCTTGCGGAGAAACTTTGAAGCTCTCCCTCTCTGTCCTCAACCTTTCTGGGGAAACAAATTCCTCCCCAGTATGGTTGCAGGGAGGGAGACACTTAACTCCCTCACTCCCGGCTGCTCTTTGCAAAGCACTCACCCCGCACAAGCCCCTGTCCCTGCGCACCTCTGGGGTGAAGAGCATCTCTGGGCACACAGGCAGCAAGCACACACAGGTGAGAGCTGAGGCGCTGGATAGCGGGCAGAAACGCAGCTCCGTAGAGGAGCTGACCGTGAACATGAAACTATTTCTGGCATTATAACATATTCAGCTTTGGATATGCTGGGTCAATAAAAGCCTTCTCTAAGGAGGGATTGCTTCTCTGATGTTAAAAAGATTTTAAATTTTCACAGCAGAGCACAGATTGAGTGGACAAAAATGCCCTTTATCCACAGCTGCTGAGGAGGTCTTTCAAAACCACAGCATTGCTTGTCACCATCATAAAACTAGCAGTCCTTAGCTAGCTTTTCCTTGCCCTTTCCATGTAGCAGCTTCTGTAGCTGTTTTCTTTTTTACAGAGCTCTATTTTTTACCTTTTGTCAATATTTTTTCCCCATCGAAAGATGCAGTTTATAGTATTCACCCTTAAATGAGTCCTCCAAAAATAAACAAGGTGCACCTGCTATTTCCCATCCTATCTATTATACCCACATGGGTGTTGCCAGGTTTAGTAACTCCACCTGTGCTCGCATTAGCATCTGGGTGGGTTGGTTTGAGATATGCTGCCATGGCAGCAGGTTTTCCCACTTTGGTGATCAGCCCTCAGGCTTTAAAACCCCCAGGGCTCCAGGTGAGGTCTATAGGTCTTGCCTGTGGGAAGTGCCGTAGTCTGCCTTCTGGGACACGGGGATGGGGGCTGGCTGCGCTCTGTCGGCACGCTCGGGCAGCAGAAGACCAGCCTGCGTGCGGAGGAGAAGATGGGCTGTTTACCCTCTCGGATAAAGAGGTCATCTGCAGCCTTTTACAAGAATCAGAAAGGTAATTACTTGGAGGGGAAGCGAAATGCCTTTGCATTAGCAGGTATCGTTTGTTCTAAGGTAGCAAATTGCACTGTTGTTGCTATTATTAGTTTGACAGCAGCACCCGGGGCCCTTCTGAGGAGGGCGGTGCTGCTCCCTGCCTTGATGAGCGTGGCATCTCTTGTCTCCTCTAGTTACCATCAATATTTTTAAGTGTATTGTGGAGAACTGTGTGAGTGTGCTTTCCAGTTTATAGAGGCTCAGCGTGTGTGCCACCTCGAGCTACCCAGTGCAATAAAGGGGTAATTAACAGTTACTATAAACACGTCAATGATGTGACTTACCCCAGAGGATATGGGAGCACTCTTTGAGCTACTGTCCCTAATCCTGCAGCCCACAGTCAAGTAAAAGACCTATGGAAATTGACTGAGAGAGTCTCACCCCTTGTACACCATGAAATTGTGCCTGCAAGGCTGCCTCTGGGGAGATCTTGCTCTGGTTGTAGCTCCTGTCTGAAATTTCTGGGTCAGGATTATTGATTGGGATCACTAATTGGCCGGGCTTTGCAAGGGGTGGGGATGTGGGGCTCTGTGCTGCTGAGGTGCCTTTGTAGGCAGCCTGCTGAGGCTTTACTTCTGCTTCTTTACGGGTCTCCTGGAAGATGCTGCTGCTGGATCATTGCCTGTTCTCTGTCCCTCTTCCACCGCTTCTAAATAGCAGAGTGAACCTCTGTTCCTTGCCTCTGCTTGTCTACAGTGCCTGTCCCAGACCCTGCATGGCCATAGCCAGCTCCCTGACTAACGTTAGCCTTGGGTGTAAGTACCCAGCATCGCTGCGGGCCCTCGGGGCTCCCTGGGGACGTGGAGAGCTGGAGCGTGAATATGAGCTGCCGTTACTGATGTACGTGTGCAGGAGGTCTCAGTCTGTGATCCTGAATAAAGCCAGTAGGGTTTTACCTTATCCCACAAGAGAGAGAGGATGCAAACCCCACTTGTGAGAAGGCATATTCATTTGTAAGGAAACTTCATATCTAGGACTCTTGTGGCAAATATATTTCAAGCTGAAGGGCTTATGGCAATAATAACCCTCGGATATGTCTCTCTTTCTTTACTGCTGTGGGATTTATAACATCCAGAAAACAGTCAAACCCAGGATAGCACCTTAACCAACACGTATTATGTCAGTTCACACCATGTTACCCTCCCTGCATATTTTCCGTAGTAATCGGATTTGACTACTTCCCTGCAAATTGACAGAGCTCGCAGGTTGGCACATAGGCAGACACACTCTTTGAATTAAAAATAGTTCTCCGTGTCAGGGCTCATCTCGGTAATCATCACCGCTGGGCAGCTTTGATCTCAATCCCATGCGAACCGCGACGGCTTTCCAGCTTTGCACGGCTCTGGTGCTGCACAGGCACATGCGCCGGGTGTACACACACGTGCCGAGCACGAGTAGGGGTTTGTATGTGTGTGCGGAGACGGGTGGGCTGCTAAACTGCCTGAGGGATCTGTTGTGAGTCCCCGTGCCTCTGCAATATGCTGAAAACTCCTATTGATTTGAAGGCTGGGGATCAAGGCTTGAGACCTCAGGAGTCACATGAGTGACCTGAGCTTCCAGATCCCATTAAAGTGAGTGGGCTCACTTAAAATGAGACATCTGAATCCTGGAGAACCAGACGGTGGGAGCCTGAGGTGATGGGAAGGGGGTGAGGTTGGGGTTTGGTTGCCCACGGAGGGCTGGAGCAGCCCAGCACACCGCAGGTGCTGCATCGTTCTGGCTGTAAGAGCAGTCCTGGCTCTGGTGACACATGGGGGCAAATTACTGATGCATCAGGTTAACTCATGGAGTGCAGCTTTCTGGATGCTGCCATGATTCTGTCGCTCATCGTGAGGGGAGCTTTAGCTACCTGGAAAGTGGGGAAGGCTCTCTTGAAAGAGCCCTCCTTGGCTGTGTGTGGGAAGAGGCTCTGTTTTGGGGAGGAGCACAGTATTTCTTGCATCCTGAGCTCCAGTCCCATTTGGTTGCGACAGGCAGAGAAAAGGCACTTCCAAGAACCAAACTCGCAACTGCCAATTTTTCAGCAGCAGTGGCTGGCTTGAAGGAAATGGGAATTTCTTAGCCTGGAGGAGGGAGGAAAGACAACAGATACAGTTCAGTTAAACAGTAATCACAGGTTGAAGAAAAGAGCTGAGAAATTTAAAGCTAATTAAAAGTATCTGAGGTTTTCTAAAACTGCTTCTAAAGCAGACAAATGGAAATAACCCACCGGGTGATGATGAGCTCTGAATTTCGTTAGAAATGGCAGAAGAATAAATTTAGCAAATCATCAGGAAAGGCTCATGCAACACTGGAGCTACTGCACACAGTCAGTATTGGTAATTCTCCAAATTCCTGACAATTATCCATTTCAGGAGACATTTCCACTTATCTTACCTCACCTTAAAACCTTCCTATTGAACTCTGCCTATGATTAATGCTTGTTCATGCTCACCTTTCTCCATTCTCTATTATTGCTTTCCTCCATTTCTCAGTGTGGTGACATCCATCCTCACCTACCTGTCCTTTTCCCTGCTACTGCTCCATTTCAGAAGGATTAAGCTTTTAATTGCAGGGGTTTTTTTTGCCTTATCTTGCTGCGGCATCATGGAGCTGCCTGGCAGCAGCTATTTGAGGCTTCTGTCTCTCCAGAAAGCTGTAGTGCCTTTATCTTCTGGTGTTGCCTGATGGGTGGGATGTTCCCAATAGCAGATCCCTTCCAGGAGGGCAGAGCTCAGTCTCGAGGACAGCAACTTTTGGCTCTGGGAGCTGACACAGGAATGCCAATATCTTTTTCTGAAGGAAAATGGAAGTGGGAATTTTCCAGAAACAGTGGGTTGGGTTTTTTTTTTGAAGGACAAATGTGAGGTGGAGAAAAGAGACTGAGCAAGGATGCCAGCCTCAAGATGTCCCAGCATCCCCATCCACAGCACGCAGGAGATGCGAGAGGCTGGGGGACAGGGAAGAAAAACATTCTGTGATGGCATAGTAAGGAAGAGCAGATAATAATAATAATAAAAAGAGAAATGAAATAAACACAAGAAAAAAAACCAAGCTGCATCTCAATAGACTGTAGGGTTCAATGAGCAGCTGGGACAAAAAAAAATGCGAACACCATGCTTCCTGAATAATACAGAGATGGGAGTACAGGTGATAAGGCAGCAAAGGAAGGAAGGAGGAAAAAAATAGAAAGGAGAAATCACTAAAGGGAGAAACCTGCAGGTGATGTGCTATTTTGCTGTGCTAATAAAGAGATGAAAGCAAATGGAACAGGAGCAGAGACTGGCAAAAGTCTTACTTTTGTTGGAAGGAATAAGAGGATAAACGTTTTTAACATTTATGAAGGAGCAAAATAAAGCAAGAAAGGCTCAGAACATCCAGCTCGTAGATGAGGAAATTAAAGTACATAAAATATTTATTCATTTGTGCTTAGTGGCTGTCAGCCATGCATGCATTGGAGAAATGGTATGTTTCTAGGCACAGTTTTATTCTTGCTCCTATTTTTTCCTCCTCTCGCAGAGATGAACGGGAACAATTTGGTAAATAGTAGCTGAACGCTCAGCTCATTTTCTACATTCCATTAATGTTTCATTTCTTAATACCCTCGAAACAAAAAGGGGAAGTTGGTATAAAACATTATTCTCCTTTCAAATCATGGTAAAAAGGAGCATGGTTCCAGGCCAGGCATCAAGATTATAAACTGGCATCTGTATTAAAATGGGAATGTAGAGCTGGTGATATGTGCCAGATTGGAAGAGGTCCTTTAATGAGCCACAGAAAGGGAGATGTAACACAGGGGTTTTTTTTCCTGTCACCAGCTGCCTCCAGCCTGAGAGGACTGTTTCTGGAGGATGCTCTTGGCTTCTTGTCCTCTGAATGTTTCACCTGATGTCCTCACTGACACAGGGAGCAGATTTGTCAGTTCAGGCGACTTATCGGTTACTGCACTGGAAATGAAAGCAACTTCCTAATTAAGGATGTTGGCCTCTGACTTGAAATGACAGCGGAGCGCAGCGTGTTCCTGAGATCTTTGTTAGATGCTTCTCGCGGTGGCGCAATGGGAATGGTGCCACCGGTGCCTGGCTCTGCGCTCCCGGACCTGGGCGCTGGGGCCGTAAGGAACGGCTGGCTTTGGGGAAACCCCATCCCTCCTTTCCTTCACCTTTCTGGAAGAAATCCAGCCGTGCGTGGTGGGCAAGAGCAAGGCACAGATCGCTGCTGAGACTGGGTATCTTGTCCTGTGGTTGGAGCACCGTGCCTTCACGCCCAGGCAGGGAATGCACCTGCAGGGGACCCAGCTCCTGGTGCCGCCACCGGGACGAGCGGTGTCGGGCGGCTCAGCAGCTCTCCGCACCGGGAGAGCGGCACGAGGATGGTTCGCTTGCTGGCACTTCATCGTCTGCGGGGCAGCGCTGGCCCCAGGCAGTGGGCATGTCAGCCTCTGGCCTATTGCTAATTTTAATCTGTTTGATAGGGAATCCCGGGTGCTCCAGCGACTTGGCTGGCATCGCCTGCTGCCTGTCAGATGCATTTATTCTCCAACAGCAGCATCTAGAATGTACCGACCCTGGGCTAACTTGCTGCTCCTCGTGTTCAGCAAGTATTTCTTTTCAGTCACCCGGCTGCCGTTACCCATTTACCCGCCTGTCTGTCTAGTCTTTGGGAACCTGCTGAGCTGGGGTCCCGGGTCGGACAGCCGGAGCTTCCCGGGAGCTGGGTGGGCTGCAGGGTGGGAGGCAAAGGGCTGCCCGGGAGAAGACCGAAGACGCAGAGGCGATGAGCCCGCGTGTGGAGCTGCACAGGCAGAGTGGGGCTCTGTCTCCCTCTCGCAACTGGCCTGGCAGGATGGCATGGGTGGCTGGAGCACCAGGACCTTGGGCTGGAGGAGGAGGCCAGGTCTGGAGATGCACCTTCATGGGCAGCGCTGCGTTGGGGGAGCTGCTTTGTCCTTCCAGCCAAGGTCAGGTCAGTGTCCGGTTTTGCAGAATTACATGTGCTAATGTTACACTATGCGTTTGCCCGGGTCTCTTGGGATTGATGGAAAAGCTGCTGGCTAGCCCAAGAAAATTTCTAAATCCTACCCTTCCAGAAATGGTAACACGGGAGAGCTAGAAGTGAGCCTTGGGCAGAGTGGGAAGCACAGGAGAGCCTGTGTCTTCTCCTTGTGCATCCTTTGCAGCTTTCTGTAAAGCATGGAGATGTCAATATTAGTTTCATTATGAAGCTCAAAAAACCCCTTGATCTTGGCTTTATCAGAACTGATAAGTTCTTGGAGAATTTCTTAGTCTGGATATTATGGTTTCCAGTGAGATACTTGGATAATGTAAGCTAAAATCAATTCATTGACTTCAATTGGGATCTGCCAACTTATAGTAGCTGAAAAGATAGTCTTTTTTTTTTGTCTTCTGGTGACAATTTTATCTAAGAGCTGACCCAGCCTGAAGGAAACGAGGAGAAGCTGATAACCACAACAAGCAATTTACTGCACACCCAGATGATGCAACTTTCATCTCTGATGCGGGATCAGAATTTTCTCAAAGAGAGAGAAAAATAGAAGCAACAATTTCTCAGGATCACCACTGAGAAATCACTTTAACAGCTTATAATGACACTTTATGGAAGGCACACACGAACTCCCACATCACCGCGATTACAGTATTTCTGAACCACGGGCGCTGCGGTGTGCATCCTAATCGTGCCCGATGGGAAGCCAGGCTGCACTGAGAACTGGCGAGCAGTCCCCCACAGAAACACCCTGCTGGGTCCTCGCCAGCTGTGGAATTCAAAGAAAACCCACCTATGGGGATGGAGCTTAAAAACGCAAGGGGGGTTGTCATCGAACTGCGTATAGATTTAACTATAGGGAGAAAACAGGCTGGTTTTGGAAGAAGTCTTCTGTAGGATTTCTTCCAGATTCCCCCATGTCTCCCTGACGGTGGTTGATGGCAGTAAGCCGTGTTTTGTGTATTTGATGGGCTGTTGTGAGGTGCTGCAGGGGTGTCCCCACGCCTGTACAGCAGTGGGGTGAAGGATATGTGCTTTGCATGTTGGCTACAGTAATTTTGCCTGTCTCGCTCTCCTCTGAAGAACATCCCGCTCTCTTCTGCAGTGCAAGTCTCGTCTTTGCTGGGCTCCAAAGCCCTCCGAATTTCCCCCGTGGCCTTTGTCGTCAATGTTCTGCATATAGACTCTCTCGCAAGCCCTTGCACTTGATTCAGTCACTGCTTAATTTAATCCTCTAATTTAATCAATACTTCATGGACCAGGTCTTTGTTTTAAAAAAAAAACAAACAAACAGAAAACCTTCTAGTCTCTTTTTGATTGCTTTATGCAGGTATTATTAGGTTAATGCAATCAGCAGTGATAAAGCTGCCCTCCATTTAATGAGGGAGCAGTCTTGTTCTGCATGCTGTGGAAGGGAGGGGAGCCTGGAGAAGAAAACCACCCGCTGCCGAGGTTGGGTACTTGAGACCTTACTGCTGGCATCACCAGATTCAAAGGTGACCCTTTCTGTTGCAGAAATGATGGGAGGCACCAGCAAGGACTCCACCTCCTCTCCAGATGCTCCACAAGACGAGAGTAAGAGGCGGGATGTGCTGCAGTCTCGAGAGGCAAGGAAGGATGGAGAAAGGTAGGAGGATGGAGAGAGTGGCGTGGTGAGGAATGCAGGTGGAGGCAGGTTAAATGGTTTGCCCGAGGTCATGCGGCTCTTGTGGTGGGGAGTGCGGTCTCTGGTCACACACCGTGAAGCTGCTTTTCCTCGCTGGAGCTCCAGTTGTGCTGGGG